>NW_028227271.1:34665000-35147500 GCF_978045245.1 Mus caroli | reverse complement strand
TGCTCAAGGCTAAAACCTGTGGGAAAGTTTATTGAGGAAAGATTAAAACTGAAATGGAGGTACAAAGATGATAATTAAACAAGTATGTAGCAAGGTCACTTCAGAGTCATCTTGACAGCAAGAGAAGTTGGTCACACTTCCACTAACAGACTTGTGTGTGTGTGTGGGGGGGTATAGTGGGGGCTGTTTAGTCAACTAGTGCTCCAAGTTCCTTAGAGCTACATAACCAGATATAAAGAAACAGTTGCCCAGAGAATTTCTAACCTTGTTGTCCTCTGGAAGGCATGAAATCCCCAGGGGTCATGACACAGGACTGAGTATTAAGGGAAGGTTAGAGACAGGACAGCAAAATGAGACACAAAATTACCATGTACAAAGAAGGCTGAGAGACATGAGGGCAGAGTTCTATATCCCAAAACTCTAATAATAATCATTTCTATTTATCGAGCCATTTATTATTCAATCTTCAGCAATCTATGAGAATGATTATGTTATTAGCCCTAATTTGAGGAAAGATGAAAACTGAAACCTAGGTTCTGAGATGATAATTTAACAGGTCTGTAGCAGGGTCACTTCAGGGTCACCCTGGTGGCAAGAGAAGCTGGCCACTCCTCCACTCTTGAGTGACTTGGAGTGCCTTCTCCTTTTAGCCTCTGAAAGACCCACAACCTGAGGAGTCCCCCATGTTCTAACTCAGGAGAGGCGACATCCCAAAATCACCAATGAGAAACAGTCTTGCTGCAAACTGCAAGAGGATTTTTATTCAAGAGCGCTCTCGGGCCCACGGTCATACAGCTCGCAGGGGTAGAGGACCTTGGCGCCCCGAGTAGCTGAGTAAGTGGGTATTTAAAGGAAGAAACCACAACTCAAGGAGGTGGGGAGGGCGTTGTTGGAAAATACCAAAAATACCAGTTAAGAGTCACAAGGAAGTGTAAAGTCACAAATGTCACAAGGAATACTTAGTAATTGTGAGGGTTATTTCTCAAGACAGTTTCTTTTTTTTTTTTTTCTTTTTTTTTCTTTTTTGTTTGTTTTTTTAAATATTTTTATTACATATTTTCCTCAATTACATTTCCAATGCTATCCCAAAAGTCCCCCATAGCGCCCCCCACTTCCCTACCCACCCATTCCCATTCTTTTGGCCCTGGCATTCCCCTATATTGGGGCATATAAAGTTTGCAAGTCCAATGGGCCTCTCTTTCCATTGATGGCCGACTAGGTCATCTTTCGATACATATGCAGCTAGAGACAAGAGCTCCTGGGTTCTGGTTAGTACATCATGTTGTTCTAACAATAGGGTTGCAGATCCCTTTAGCTCCTTGGGTACTTTCTCTAGCTTCTCCATTGGGAGCCCTGTGATACATCCAATAGCTGACTGTGAACATCCACTCCTGTGTTTGCTAGGCCCCGGCATCGTCTCACAAGAGACAGCTATATTTGGGTCCTTTCAGCAAAATCTTGCTAGTGTATGCAATGGTGTCAGCGTTTAGAAGCTGATTATGGGATGGATCCCTGGATACTGCAGTCTCTAAATGGTCCATCCTTTCATCACAGCTACGAACTTTGTCTCTGTAACTCCATCCCTGGGTGTTTTGTTCCCAATTCTAAGAAGGTGCACAGTGTCCACACTTTGGTCTTCATTCTTCTTGAGTTTCATGCGTTTAGCAAATTGTATCTTATATCTTGGGTATCCTAAGTTTTGGGCTAATATCCACTTATCAATGAATACATATTGTGTGAGTTCTTTTGTGATTGTGTTACTTCACTCAAGATGATGCCCTCCAGGTCCATCCATTTGGCTAGGAATTTCATAAGTTCATTCTTTTTAACAGCTGAGTAGTACTCCATTGTGTAAATGTACCATAATTTCTGTATCCATTCCTCTGTTGAGGGACATCTGGGTTCTTTCCAGCTTCTGGCTATTATAAATAGGGCTGCTATGAACATAGTGGAGCATGTGTCCTTCTTACCGGTTGGGACATCTTCTGGATATATGCCCAGGAGAGGTATTGCTGGATCCTCTGGTAGTACTATGTCCAATTTTCTGAGGAACCGCCAGACTGATTTCCAGAGTGGTTGTACAAGCTTGCAATCCCACCAACAATGGAGGAGTGTTCCTCTTTCTCCACATCCTTGCCAGCATCTGCTGTCACCTGAATTTTTGATCTTAGCCATTCTGACTGGTGTGAGGTGGAATCTCAGGGTTGTTTTGATTTGCATTTCCCTGATGATTAAGGATGTTGAACATTTTTTCAGGTGCTTCTCTACCATTCGGTATTCCTCAGGTGAGAATTCTTTGTTCAGTTCTGAGCCCCATTTTTTAATGGGGTTATTTAACTTTCTGGAGTCCACCTTCTTGAGTTCTTTATATATATTGGATATTAGTCCCTTATCTGATTTAGGATAGGTGAAGATCCTTTCCCAATCTGTTGGTGGTTTTTTTGTCTTATTGATGGTGTCTTTAGCCTTGCAGAAGCTTTGTAGTTTCATGAGGTCCCACTTGTCAATTCTCGATCTTACAGCACAAGCCATTACTGTTCTATTCAGGAATTTTTCCCCTGTGCCCATATCTTCAAGGCTTTTCCCCACTTTCTCCTCTATAAGTTTCAGTGTCTCTGGTTTTATGTGAAGTTCCTTGATCCACTTAGACTTGACCTTAGTACAAGGAGATAGGAATGGATCGATTCGCATTCTTCTACATGTTAACAACCAGTTGTGCCAGCACCATTTGTTGAAAATGCTGTCTTTCTTCCACTGGATGTTTTTAGCTCCCTTGTCGAAGATCAAGTGACCGTAGGTGTGTGGGTTCATTTCTGGGTCTTCAATTCTATTCCATTGGTCTATTTGTCTGTCACTATACAAATACCATGCAGTTTTTATCACAACTGCTCTGTAGTAGAGCTTTAGGTCCGGCATGGTGATTCCACCAGAGGTTCTTTTATCCTTGAGAAGAGTTTTTGCTATCCTAGGTTTTTTGTTATTCCAGATGAATTTGCAGATTGCACTTTCTAATTCGTTGAAGAATTGATTTGGAATTATGATGGGGATTGCATTGAATCTGTAGATTGCTTTTGGCAAGATAGCCATTTTTACAATGTTGATCCTGCCAATCCATGAGCATGGGAGATCTTTCCATCTTCTGAGATCTTCTATAATTTCTTTCTTCAGAGACTTGAAGTTTTTATTATACAGATCTTTCACTTCCTTAGTTAGAGTCACGCCAAGATATTTTATATTATTTGTGACTATTGAGAAGGGTGTTGTTTCCCTAATTTCTTTCTCAGCCTGTTTATTCTTTGTGTAGAGAAAGGCCATTGATTTGTTTGAGTTAATTTTATATCCAGCTACTTCACCAAAGCTGTTTATCAGGCTTAGGAGTTCTCTGGTGGAATTTTTAGGGTCACTTATATATACTATCATATCATCTGCAAAGAGTGATATTTTGACTTCATCTTTTCCAATTTGTATCCCTTTGATCTCCTTTTGTTGTCGAATTGCTCTGGCTAGGACTTCAAGTACAATGTTGAATAGGTATGGAGAAAGTGGACAGCCTTGTCTAGTCCCTGATTTTAGTGGGATTGCTTCAAGCTTCTCACCATTTACTTTGATGTTGGCTACTGGTTTGCTGTAGATTGCTTTTATCATGTTTAGGTATGGGCCTTGAATTCCTGATCTTTCCAGGACTTTTATCATGAATGCGTGTTGGATCTTGTCAAATGCTTTTTCCGCATCTAACGAGATGACCATGTGGTTTTTGTCTTTGAGTTTGTTTATATACTGGATTATGTTGATGGATTTCCATATATTGAACCATCCCTGCATCCCTGGGATGAAACCTACTTGGTCAGGATGGATGATTGTTTTGATGTGTTCTTGGATTCGGTTAGCAAGAACTTTATTGAGGATTTTTGCATCAATATTCATAAGGGATATTGGTCTGAAGTTTTCTATCTTTGTTGGGTCTTTTTGTGGTTTAGGTATCAGAGTAATTGTGGCTTCATAGAATGAGTTGGGTAGAGTACCTTCTGTTTCTATTTTGTGGAATAGTTTGTGAAGAACTGGGATTAGATCTTCTTTGAAGGTCTGATAGAACTCTGCACTAAACCCATCTGGTCCTGGGCTTTTTTTAGTTGGGAGACTATTAATGACTGCTTCTATTTCTTTGGGGGATATAGGGCTGTTTAGATCATTAACCTGATCTTGATTCAACTTTGGTACCTGGTATCTGTCTAGGAACTTCTCCATTTCATCCAGGTTCTCCAGTTTTGTTGAGTATAGCCTTTGGTAGAAGGATCTGATGGTGTTTTGGATGTCTTCAGGATCTGTTGTTATGTCTCCTTTTTCATTTCTGATTTTGTTAATTAGGATGCTTTCCCTGTGCCCTCTAGTGAGTCTGGCTAAGGGTTTATCTATCTTGTTGATTTTCTCAAAGAACCAGCTCCTTGATTGGTTGATTCTTTGAATAGTTTTTCTTGTTTCCACTTGGTTGATTTCACCCCTGAGTTTGATTATTTCCTGCCGTCTACTCCTCTTGTGTGAATTTGCTTCCTTTTGTTCGAGTGCTTTTAGGTGTGTTGTCAAGCTGCTAATGTGTGCTCTCTCTAGTTTCCTTTTGGAGGCACTCAGAGCTATGAGTTTTCCTCTTAGAAATGCTTTCATTGCGTCCCATAAGTTTGGGTATGTTGTGGCTTCATTTTCATTGAACTCTAAAAAGTCCTTAATTTCTTTCTTTATTCCTTCCTTGACCAAGGTATCATTGAGAAGAGTGTTGTTCAGTTTCCACGTGAAGGTTGGCTTTCTATTATTTATTTTGTTATTGAAGATCAGCCTTAGTCCATGGTGATCTGATAGGATGCATGGGACAATTTCAATATTTTTGTATCTGTTGAGGCCTGTTTTGTGACCAATTCTGTGGTCAATTTTGGAGAAGGTACCATGAGGTGCTGAGAAGAAGGTATATCCTTTTGTTTTAGGATAGAATGTTCTGTAGATATCTGCCAGATCCATTTGATTCATAATTTCTCTTAGTTTCTCTGTGTCCCTGTTTAGTTTCTGTTTCCATGATCTGTCCATTGGTGAAAGTGGTTTGTTGAAGTCTCCCACTATTATTGTATGAGGTGCAATATGTGCTTTGAGATTTACTAAAGTTTCTTTAATGAATGTGGGTGCCTTTGTATTTGGAGCATAGATATTCAGGATTGATAGTTCCTCTTGGAGGATTTTACCTTTGATGAGTATGAAGTGTCCCTCCCTGTCTTTTTTAATGACTTTGGGTTGGAAGTCAATCTTATCAGATATTAGAATGGCTACTCCAGCTTGTTTCTTCATAATATTTACTTGGAAAATTGTTTTCTAGTCTTTCATTCTGAGGTAGTGTCTATCTTTTTCTCTGAGATGAGTTTCCTGTAAGCAGCAAAATGTTGGGTCTTGTTTGTGTAGCCAGTTTGTTAGTCTATGTCTTTTTATCGGGGAGTTGAGTCCATTGATATTAAGAGATATTAAGGAAAAGTAATTGTTGTTTCCTGTTATTTTTGTTGTTAAAGTTGGCATTCTGTTCTTGTGGCTGTCTTCTTTTAGGTTTGTTGAGGGATTACCTTCTTGTTGTTTCTAGGGCGTGGTTCCTGTCCTTGTATTGGTTTTTTTCTGTTATTATCCTTTGAAGGGCTGGATTCATGGAGAGATAATGTGTGAATTTGGTTTTGTCGTGGAATACTTTGGTTTCTCCATCTATGTTAATTGAGAGTTTGGCTGGGTATAGTAGCCTGGGCTGGAATTTGTGTTCTTTTAGTGTCTGTATAACATCCGTCCAGGATCTTCTGGCTTTCATAGTCTCTGGTGAAAAATCTGGTTTAATTCTGATAGGCTTGCCTTTATATGTTACTTGGCCTTTTTCTCTTACTGCTTTTAGTATTCTATCTTTATTTAGAGCATTTGTTGTTCTGATTATTATGTGTCGGGAGGTATTTCTTTTCTGGTCCAGTCTATTTGGAGTTCTGTAGGCTTCTTGTATGTTCATGGGCATCTCTTTCTTTAGATTTGGGAAGTTTTCTTCTATAATTTTGTTGAAGATATTTGCTGGTCCTTTGAGTTGAAAATCTTCATTGTCATCCACTCCTTATCCGTAGGTTTGGTCTTCTCATTGTGTCCTGTATTTCCTGGATGTTTTGAGTTAGGATCTTTTTGCATTTTACATTTTCCTTGATTGTTGTGCCGATGTTCTCTATGGAATCTTCTGCACCTGAGATTCTCTCTTCCATCTCTTGTATTCTGTTGCTGATGCTCGTATCTATGGTTCCAGATTTCTTTCCTAGGGTTTCTATCTCCAGTGTTGCCTCATTTTGGGTTTTCTTTATTGTGTCTACTTCCCTTTTGAGGTCTAGTATGGTTTTGTTCATTTCCATCATCTGTTTGGATGTGTTTTCCTGTTTTTCATTAAGGACTTCTACCTGTTTGATTATGTTATCCTGTTTTTCTTTAAGGATTTGTAACTCTTTAGCAGTGTTCTCCTGAAATTCTTTAAGGGATTTTTGTGCTTCCTCTTTACTGTCTTCTACCTGTTTACCAGTGTTCCTTTGTATTTCTTTAAGTGTGTTATTAAAGTCCTTCTTGAAGTCCTCTAACATCATCAGGAGATATGCTTTTAGATCCGTGTCTAGCTTTTCCAGTGTGTTGGGGTGCCCTGGACTGGGCGAAGTGGGAGTGCTGGGTTCTGATGATGGTGAGTGGTCTTGGTTTCTGTTAGTAAGATTATTATGTTTACCTTTCGCCATCTGGTAATCTCTGGGGTTAGTTGTTGTCGTTGTCACTGTTTAAAGATTGGAGCAGAAGCTGTGTTCCACTCACCAGCAGTCTCAAAATCCTGTGGCGGGGGTTGTCGGTAGCTGGAGGTACCCAGGTGCTGGTCCAGCCGGAAGAGGCCTGTGGTCCTACTCAGGCCGGTTTTCTGCTTCCCTAACTAATGCAGTCTCAGTTCCCATGCGCAATTCGATTGGAGCAGAAGCTGTGTTCCACTCTCCAGAAGTCTTAAGATCCTGTGGCAGGTGTTGTGGGTAGCTGGCGAGTGTCAGCCGACCCTGCGCCCTAGCTACCCTGGTGCTTTTCTCTCAAGACAGTTTCTAAGAGCCCCTAAAGATAGCACATTTGCATTGCAGGTTCCAGTGATGGTCAGGGTGGGTCAGGGTGACTTTCTTTGAATGAACACTCTTTGAACCCAGGAAGCGGGTGGGTGGATAAAGGAATGTCACTATCTGTTTTATTACCAGCACCTGGAGCACTAAGCCACAAAGACCACACTCCCAAGCCTGGGCCTAAAAGCCTCGAATTTTGTTTTTACTTTGCTATACTTCTTCATTCCCCCCTTCTACTTGTTAGTAGTTCTAATCTTAGAACTAGACACTATCTTCTCCCTGACATACTTGATCCTTTAGGGCATGGTACTGTTGTCTCAAAACTAAAAGCCGCACTGCACTAATTCTTGTTCTAATAAAGGTGACTTGCCTATTTAACACACATGGACCTATAATTAAAAGCAGAAGCAAAATCAAAAGGGGTCCCATAAAGGTAGAAAGTAGGGTGGTCAAGAGTACAAAATAAGGGTCTTTGACCTCAAAATGTTTTCAGAACTAGAAGAGTTGAGTTGAGTTTAGCTGCACTGGGAGATTAAGAGCAGTTAGGCCACCATCAATCAGGAAAAGGCAGATGTGGTTAGGGCAGGCACTTAGGACCAAATAAAAGGGACACTATCCTGTCAATGTCAAACTGAAATTAAAAAAGAAAGTTTGCACAGTAGACCAAACCATTTTAATGCTTGCTTCAAAATAACAGTTACATTCAATTCATTAATATGGAATCTACACCCACAGCCCAGGAGGCTACTCTTTACCTTTCCCAACTTGTGCTGAGCTCAGAGCTGAGAACGGTGAAATGAATAACTGATGTCCATTGGAGAAGACATAGGGATTGACGGGAATTCAGTGAAGCATCTTGCCCAGTGCCTGACACATGGGAGGAGTTTGGTTAATGTGTGCTGAATGAGTGCTTTAAAAGATCGAGGGAATGAGTTAAATGCTTGTTAATATAATTAAGCAGGGAAGGCCAAAATGATGTCATGTGTGTGTGTGTGTGTGTGTGTGTGTCTACTCACTTGTAGGAAGCTCTAATTACTAGTTCAGGCAGTTTCTGTACCAAGGCACACTGCTTTGATGGTGCACCTGTAAGAAAATGGGAAAGGACTTGGTGAGTTTCTTGTCCACCTTGTATGGGGATAAGCTATGAAGACAAGGTGGCAATTGTTTTTATTCCTCAAGCAGCATTCCAGAGAGAGAAGGCAGGTGCTGAACTATAGTGTTTACACCTTTCTTTTCATTGGCATCCAGGGGAGCTTGCAGCTGGCTCAGTTTGTTACCAAATAATGAGATGGATTAAATGATCTATTCAAACATAATGGTTACTTCCTTAAGGGCTAAAGCCCTTAGTTTTTCCTTATATCCTACAGAGCAGAAAGCCTGTAGGTGGAGTAGGCTCTTAACAAATACAGAGAGGAGAATTTTGCTCATTCCACAAAATAAGTCAGACCCCCGGAGAGCCTGGGAACTGCAGCACACAGCTTCACTGTTGAGGGGGAAGGAGATGTTTTGCTGACAGCAAGCATGCAGTGATCTGGCTATGCAGGAGACCAGGTTATGATTTTATTTCCACCTCACAGGGACTGTGGGATGTATGGTACCCTTTGAGACGAAAATATAGAACTATGAGAACTATATTTCTCCAAAGTCTCACCATTGCTATGAATCAAAAGTCAGAATTTGAACTCCTGTCTGTCTCGTGCAGTCCATCGCATCAGGAAAACAAAAGCCTCCTCCTGTTTTGAATGAATACTTTCCCACTAGCCAGGTGAGAGTAGGACCAGATTGAAATTACTTTCTCTCCAGTGAGCAAGTCTGGACTGGACTTTATTCACTTCATTGTCTGAGTGACTGACCAATGCCCTGTGCAGAAGCAAGGGTGAGAGTGAGTTTTCCTGTGTGTTTGTCCCACTGTCTTCATGAGTGGGGGCTGATAGATGTCTATGCAGGGTCCTGTAAGCTCTTTCAACTCTGAGCAGACAAGAAGAGGAGCAAGGTGGCAATGGATGTCACCTTCTTACTGCTATATCAGCCACAAATATTGATGTGCTTTTTTGGGGGGGTGGGTGGGGTGGGGGTGAGAAGGAGACAGAGACAGGAGAGTAAAGACAAAGAGAAGACATAAAGAAACAGGAGAAAAGAAGGAAGGGGAAGAGGGAAGAAAGGAAGGTGGTTGAGAGGGAGGAGAGGAGGAGGGGGAGGGGAGGAAAGAGGGGAGGGAGGTAGAAGGAGAGAGAAGGTGAGTTATTCCTATTAGGAATTTCTGTTCACCTTAAAACAAAGGCTTAGATACAGAAGATAAAAAAAACCACAATGGGGAAATATCTGAGCACTGTTAACAAAAGATGACTGTGTGGGGGGACTTGAGATATAATCCAGAAATTACTAAAACTAAAATTGTAGTATAAGCACCTTGCCTACTGTAAAAGTTTTCCTTTTCCTCCCTCCCTTCCTCCCTCCTTCCTTTTCTTTAATTTGTAACAGTTTTCTTTACAGCCATACACCGCAGAGGTGAAAAAAAGAGGGAAGATGCATTAGGAGGAAAACACATGATATTAGAAAAATGTCTTTGACGTCCTGTCTACAGCTCTTTAGATACAACTTGTCCCTTTGCTTAATTGACTATTGCAGAGAACTTAGTCCGTGGTGAAACTTTGTTTTATTAGCATTGTTACCTAATGAGATGGAGATTATTTCTAACTATTTTAAAATGTGTTTTGAATATCAATAAAGGTTTTATATATCAAATTAAACACAGACTGCCCTGCTGTACTTTCTTTAATCTCACCCTCATAGGTTTTCAATCAGTTGTGGTCTCTTGATTAACATCATGTTCCACTTCAGGGTCAAATTATACTGCAGAAGGACACAGCCTTTAAAGAGTATGTGAACACACATATGCAGATGCATGTAGCTATATGGGATAAAAATCACTGTTTTAATGCTGGGTGTGGTGGTGTATGCCTTTAATTCCAGCACTCAGAGGACAAGAGCAGGTAGGTGGATCTCTGTGAGTCTGAGGCCATCCTGGTCTATATAGTAAGTTCCAGGACAGCCAGGCCTATGGGACTACTACACAGTGAGACCTTCTAAAAAAATTAGGAATCAGTTTAAAATAAGAACAAGTATTTATAAATCATGCCTTATAATGAGATCCAGAGTATCTGAGTGGATTTAATAATATAAGCTCATTGACTATTGGAGGAACAAAGACTGTGAAATAAGGGAAGTAGACTTGGGTTAGGCATCTAGCAGAGATCGCATGCACTTGCAGAAGAGAAGTCCTAAGTTGTCCCATATCTGCTCCCGGCTTTCCATGTCATATTTGATATATGCCTTCCCTAGGCTGGGAAATACAATGTACCCACGTGCTCCTCAGTGCCTTCCATGTGTTCCTTGATGGCTTCCTCAGTGGGATTGTGAATGAAGGAAGGATTAAAGTTTATTTGCATGGTGGTGGAGAGGGGGAGGACTGATAACAGGGATTCTCTGAGTCATAATCATTAGAAGGAAGAGTAGCCTTTTGGTTCACATGAATTTCAGTTTTACATAAATGAAGTGGATTTTTGAAAATGTGATCAGCTTTCTAAACTTGACATATAATTATGCATGCATATGTACTCGACAAACTATTAAGTAATTTAACACTAGTTCTCACACACACTTCTGGGTAAGCCCTGCAATATGCACTTCTCCTGAGCACAAGAAAAGCAGGCCCTGTATCTCAGTCTTCTCAGCTCCACCTCCTTGAACATTCTCTAGATAATAGCTCCAAGACATTTCTTTTTACACTACATGCTCAAACTAGTTGTCAGAATTGCTGTTTAAAACTACCAGAGCCCCGAACAAATCATCCTGGTATAAATGTGTTGGACATGAAATGTATTTTGATGGATTAAATAGCTTAAAGATCTTCAACCTGTTACATGAGGAATGTGCTAGCAATTCATATGGCTAAATAATGATGGGTTGTCACTTTTTTTTATTTTTAAAAGATTAATTCTATTTTATAAAGTGTGTGTATAAGTGCTTTTCTATGTGTGTTGTGTGCATGTGTGGGTAGTCAAAAAGCCTAGAAGAGGACATAAGATCACCTAGAGTTGGAATTATAGGCAATTGTGAGCCACCTGACATGGCTTTTATGAATCGAACTCCAGTCTTCTTGAAGAGAAAGTGCAGTGGGTTAGCCTAGTGCTGCTTGAATGTTAATGCTAGAGTCTACACATAAGATGCTGAGTGACCCCACCCCCAATTAATTGTGATTGGTAAATAAAGATGCTGGTAGCCAGTAGCTATGCAGAAAAGAGATAGGTGGGGTTGAGTTTTCTATGGTTTGGAAGAAAGAGGACAAGGAGGAGGAGGAAGAAGAGGAGGAGAAAGAGGAAGATGTAGGAGGGAGAAAGAGATCTGCTATGAGCCAAGCCATAAAAACATGGCTATGTAGGCTGGCCAATTGGAGTTAAGAGCAGCCCAGAAGGAACATAAAAAATAGTAAATAATAACTCAGGATTATTGATAGGAAAATAGATTCTAACACCATGGAGGGTAGGAAGCTTCTCAGCTATTCTAATGCCTAGGGCTATTTAAATATGTATAGGCTGTGAGTGTGTCTTTCATCCAGGAACTCAATGATCAAGGCAGGGTAGATGTTCTAGGCCAGGATTTTAATAATCCGTTACTAGAAGAAAGAGCAGTACATGATCTTAACTGATGAGTTAGCTCTCTTTCCCCCCTCTTTCTTTTTCTCATTGAACAAGGAGAAACAGAACTGGCACATACCTAGAGTCTTTACCTCTAATCACTTGGGTTAATGGTACAGGGATGCATGTTAACATAGAAGAAAGTTGAACACCAACCAAGCTGCGAACCCTCTGGCCTACAATGGTCACCTACCTGCATGATATGCTGGTGCTATGGTGGCATAAAAACAAACTGCCATCTAATTAGATTTAAGGCCTGCTCCATGAGACAGCAGCAGGTCAAAGACATGAGACTAAATAGGTCATGGACCTAGGGGAAAATGAAATATACCTGTTCTGCTAAAGCAACATAGCAATAGAATTACTCTTAATGACATTCTGCTGTATGCATAGATCCACTGGGGATAATAAACAGCCTCACATTGTGTGGTGTTTTGTATGAGAGTGACCGCCACAGGATCATGTTTTATGAATGTTCTGTCCATAGTTGAAGGAACTGGTTGGGAAGAAATAGGAAGCATGGATTTGTTTGAAGATGTGTGTTACTGAGAGTGAGCTTTGAGGTTTGGAAAACCCACACCATTACACCATAATTCAGTCCTCCTCCTCCTCCTCCTCCTCCTCCTCTTCCTCCTCCTTCTTCTTCTTTTTCTTCTTCCTTTTCCTCTCTCTTTCCCTCTCCCCTACCTCTCTCTGTCTCATGCTTATAAATCAAGATGTAAGTTCTTTAAGCCACTGCTTTACTGTCATGATCATGGTCTCTGCACAACAATAGAAATTTAGCTAAGACATATTTTCAAGATGGATACCATGTCAGAGGTGGCACAGTGTATCAATGTGCACTTTGGGAGGGACCATGGAGTGACAAGGTGGTCATAGTATGTACAGATCCAGCTCAAGTGTGTAGTTATTGGGAGCACTTGGACAATGGGTGAAGAAGACATGGCAGTTATTATTCTTGGAAGAGGTCTCACCATTTAATGTAGTGCCTCTAAATTCCTTTTGATATCGAACACACACACACACACACACACACACACACACACACACACACGCATGCATGCATGCGGATAGGGAAGAATTTATCTGCCTCCTTCCCAGGCCCCGAACCTGATTCCTATCTTGGCCTCTTTGCTTATCCTCAGCTTGCTTTATCAGAAGTGTGCCCTAATTCTTTCTCTGGAAAATGTGCCTTCTTGAGGGAGAGTACTTAATTCTGAGATTATTCAGACACTGCTTCCAGCTGTGAAGAAAGCATGCAATTCACTAGCAACAGAATCACTGGGATCATTTTTCTCTCCTTGTTCTCCCTTGCCTCTCATCCAGTGTTGTCAGGACTTGCCAATTTAGCAAGTCTGCAGCCCTGTGCAGCACACAAAAAGAGACAAAGGGGGAAATGAATGAAAGACAAGAAAAGGAAAGAGGAAAGTAGGGAGAAAAGAAGGGAGTAGGTGTTATTTCATTCCCTGGAGGCATCTGAGACTAAAGGTAGCCCAGAGCCTGATTTTTTTTTTCCAGATGAGATCAAGGGTCTGTAGTAACTCAGAATATTCCTGGAAGAAGGTACAAAAATTTTCCAGCAGGATTTGACTTCATAGGTAGAAAAAGCCTCAGGAGAAATAGTATAGCTATGGGGTTAGAGTATGTAACCCGAGCTGAGGGGTCCATTGTTGGAAAAGTTGCCCCATCCTCAAGGATTTCTTGACACTCCTGTGAATGGGGAGAAAGTGGAAACCTGTGACTGACTGTATCTGTCACTTTTCTCACTGCTGTGATGCGATCACCAGAGGCAGCTTAAGATAGAAGAGATTCGTCTGGCTCACACACTGGGGGTGCAGTGAAGATACAGTCCATCCGGGTGGGGAAGGCATGGCAGTTGTAGGATGGAGCAGCCCATCACAATTCACCCTCTGTCAGGAAACAGAGACAGATGGATGTCCTGTGCACTTTCTCATTTGAGTGGAGCCCATAACTCCAAGCCATGAAACTTGCCTGTTAGTTGATCCTAGAGCCTACAAAGTTGACAATTCATATTGACCATCATATGGACTCATTTGAGGAGTGATTGTGGAAGCTATGAAAAAGGCTCCAGCAAGCCCCAAGTGTTTTACCTATCTGACAGCTCATTGCTATGACTCTGGTATGACTGCATGGTGATGTGCCAGCACTGAGGGTTGGGGGTAGTCTATCATGGCTTTGAAGTCTGGCTTGCATGGCTGTGCACAACCTGAGGATTGGTGAGTGCCAGATTTTAAGAATGCTTACACCTGAAGCAAATGGAGAGTCAGAGAGTGGCCAGCTTTTGTTAATGCTGCTCATGTGTGAAAGTTATTGCTTAGTATGAACATGAGTTATTTTATTTACGAAGAGAAGCTAGAGAGATGGTTCAGTGGGTAGGGTGTCTGCTACTCAGGTGTAAGAGCCTGAGTTTTGTCTCCACACCCTCTTTGAAGGGAACGTCCTTGGTAGGTCTTTCTATTTATCATCTATCTATCTATCCATCATTCATCCATCAGTCTGTCTGTCTGCCTATCTATCTAGGATCTCTTGTAGCCCAGGATAGCTTTAACCTTATTATGTAGCTAAAGCGGGTCTTGAATTCCTGATCCCCCCTGCTTCTACTGAAGTGCTTCTGGGATTATTGGTGTGCTTTCCCATATTCTGGTATCATTCTTTTTTAAGATTTATTTATTATTATTCATTAGTACACTGTAGTTGCCTTCAGATGCACCAGAAGAGGGTGTCAGATCTCATTGTGGGTGGTTGTGAGCCACCATGTGGTTGCTGGGATTTGAACTCAGGACCTTCGAAAGAGCACTCAGTGATCTTAACCACTGAGCCATCTCGCCAGTCCTCTGTTATCATTCTTTATCACTAACTCTGGATTTGTCTTTTTAGAAAATTGAATCTCAGTGAGAAACATTACTGTATTCTTTTGCTCACATAACAAAATATAAGGTTGTCACTCATTGAAGACATGTGTTATATTGTTCTAAGCACTAGTCTTGTATGCTTCCATTATGTCTCCTACTGATCTCATGAGATTGGCACTTACAAATTGACATTTTATTTAATTTCAGTTCATAATGACACTGTGAGGAAGGCATTCACAGCTCCATTTTATAGACACAGGGTCTGTGGCACAGGGAGGTTAAGTCACTTCTTTAAGTTTATAGAGCTGGTTGTTGGCCTTTCTGTTTCCTCCAGTAGACTATAGGCTTTATGAAGGCAGAAACCCTATTCCAAAGTCTGAAACAGTAAAGGACAAGAAATATGCACACTCTAGACTGTGGCAATACAGGGATGAATATTAAGAGAAAGAGAACATGAAGGGATTTTGGACCTAGTGAGAAGATTTTTCTTTTTCTGAATCAATGGCCACCTGATTTTTTAAAACGATTTTTTAAATGATTTTATTTTACTATTTTAAAGTGCACTGATGGTTTGCCTGCACATATGTCTGTGTGAGGGTGTCAGGTTCCCTGGAATTGGAGTTGCAGACAGTTATGAGCTGCCATGTGGGTGCTGGGAATTGAAACTGGGTCCTGCAGAAAAGCAGCCCTCTCCCCAGCTCCAGTGGCCACCTGATTTAAAGCATACATTTCACTTGAGATACTGGATGTGGCTCTTTAGTCACAGCGTGTGTGTGTGTGTGTGTGTGTGTGTGTGTGTTTATACTCATGCCCACAGTGTATATGTATGTGTAAAGACAAATGGTCATGTGCACATTCACATGTAAATGAATGCATGTGTGCATGTGATGGAATGATGGGCTGACATTCTGAAAGGTCATTTAATATGTCTTACTTAGTTCACCCACCAAGCTAGAAATGGAGATTAGAGGTTATATATATGCCTGGTATGTGCAAAGCCCTCTGCTCTTTCCTTAGCTAGCAAAAAAAGAGGAAACAAAGCACTATAAAGAAGATAAGGGAAGAAAACAGTGCAAAGTAGGTTAATAGCATCTGACAAATACTAAATCTTGATGCTACTGTACATTATTACATTGGGACATTCCCATCCAGCTTAGTGATGGCATATTCCCCAAACTCAAAGGTCTGTGTGGCTGCAGTGACATTAGAATAAACTATCTGAATAGAAAGGACCAAATCCTGCAGTCTGTTACTGGTTGAATAAAGAATCTGACCTTCATCTGAACCAACGGTGTGGGAGACCCTGAAGGGCTTTAAGGGAGGAAGAAAAAAACAGACTTGCATTTTTAAAGATCAGTGTGGTGCAGCATGGGCCGTTGTGTAGAGAGATGCCAGTGGTCATAGTATCAGGGAGAAGACTGGACTATGAGATAGAAGGGAGGGCTAGGGCAGGGACGGGGGAGTCCAGGGACTCTTAGGAAGAAAAAGCCACAGGAATTGCAGACAAAGCTACTGGGGGTGCAGGGAAAGGGCAAGGCATCCAGACCTCTGCAATAATAGAGAAATCATTCAAAGGAATAGAGAACCCCAAGAGAGGACAAAATTGGAGCTATTTGCTAGAGAAAGGACAACTGTTTCGATACACATATGAACACAAAAGCAAGAATACAGCAGTTTTTTAACCGGAGACTCACTTGACTTAAGGACTCTTAGGCTAATTGAGGGGCCTGTTATAAAAGCAAATTTGACATCTTGGAGAAACCACCCAATGACTAACAATCACTACTGCATGCAGTGTGGGGTCCTCGGCTCATTCTGAAGACGGAGTCAGAAGCCACATCCCCTACACTGGGTTTCCTTTGCATGATCTGTGAAGTAAAATGTCCCTTTCTATTACAACAGCAGGCTCTTCAGCACAAGTGGTGTTGTTTCTCTTGTGTGTAACATTTTATTCCTTCCCGGATTTTAGAAAACCCAGAAAACAAGTTTTCATCACAGGAGCAATTTATACAGATTTTAAAATATGTATTTTATACAGTTATTTGGTTTTGTAAGCAGCTGTGGTGGTTTGAATGAGAAATGCCTCCTAGAACTCTGGGCATTTGAACACTTGGTTCCCAGATGGTAGTGCTTTTGGGGAGGCTTAGGTGGCACAGCATTGCTGGACCAAGTATGACACTGGGGGCAGGCTTTGAGAGTAAAAGCCATCTCTCCTTCTAGTATGGCTGGCTGTGAGGTCATCATGCCTGCTGCTTGCTACCATGCTTCTTTGTCCTCATGGACTCTTATCCCCCTGGAACCATAAGTTCAAATAAACTCTTCCTTCTATAACTTGTTTTGGTTTGGTATTCTACCATACCAACAGAAAGTGACTAGTACAGCAGCCTAATTTTTAAAAGATGCTCATCAATTTACTACCACATTTATCATGGCCTAAGATTGTTACTTTGGGCAGGTGATTTAATGTGGGACTGTAATGGCCTGGGATTACAAGGGAAGGATGGAGGAGAGCATCAATCCTGGATACCTCAGATAAGGATAGCAGGAGTCGGCTCTCTCCCCTCTCCCGCCCTAGTACCAGGGAGCCAGCTGCCCCACCATTAACCCTAGGAAGAATTTATTACTCTTGACAGTTATAGGTTACCAGGCTTCACTTCTTGTTTGACCTTACAAGGTCCCTGTTGTGTCTCCTCCACTCCCATACCCAGCCCCTCCCCTGTCTTCCAGTCCCTGAGTATGCAGATGAGGCATCTTCCAACATTCCTACCCTGGGCAATTATACACGGCCACATAAGCCTTGGCCCACACACCCTGGCCACTTTCCTAGGGGCATAAATACCCCTTGCTCCTATCCTCATTGGACAGAATCTGTTCTCCAAAGCTCTTCCAAGGTGTATGTTGGATGATAATGCTAAGAGATGGTGGGACCTGTATGATGTGAGTCCTGGTGGAAGATCTTTAGATCCTTATGGGCCCTGTCTTCAGGAAGGTTAAAGCTGTATTCATGAGAACCCAAGGTACTGAGAAGGTTGCTATGAAAGAGGAAGACAAACTCTTTTCTAGTCTCTGGATCCTGGTTCATGCTTTAAGTTCTTTCTCTTCCCAGCACTCTCATCAACCTACCTTCTATGAAGCCCCCACCATAGGCTGAACTGACAGGAAAATCAGATCCTGGAATTCAGTTTCCAAAACCCCAAGCTAAGTAAACCTCCCTCTGTACAAAGTATTCAGCCTCAGTTATATAGTATAGAAAATGAAAACAGAGCGATATAGGCCCTTAGTTTCAATGTACAAAGGCAGAGTCTTCTCTATAAGCCAGGTTGGGGGGGGGGGAATCAAAGCCAACAAAACATTTGCGCATTGTTTTTCAAACCAATTGACGCTGCATTAGCTAATGATGCTATCTATGTAATAGATTTCCAAAGATTCTAACTCTCTCCTAGATTTCTTCATTATTCTGGGTTTGTAATGAAAGACAAGGAGACTCCTCCCTTTGACTGAGTGGATGTCCTGTGATTGAAGGGACAGATGATATGGGAGTCACTGACTCCATTTCACAGGTGAAGGGGAGAAACAACTTGACTAGATCCATTACATGTTGGTAATCTGTGAAAAAGTATTTCATTTGTAACCTGCCAAATCCACTGCTCTTCTATTCATGAGGGGGCCTTTTGTTTGTTTATTTGTCTAGAAAAGAAAATGTCAAATCATTCCTAGGCCATGGAATGCTAAACAATATATTTGAGTAACTTGTATCAATAAATCGCTGCTTGATTTTTGATGACCTTAATCTTTTTCCGGGACAGACAAACATAGTTTTTATTTTACCTCAACATTCAAGGGAGGGTAGTATTGCAGACCAGTATCAAATATAAACAAAATAAAATAAAAATATAAACTAAAACCAACCAACTAACCAATAAAATACCAACTGAGCAAAATTTGTTTACTGATTTGATATTATTCTCTTTTTCTAGGAAAGCTTTGCAAAGAATTCACTGTGTACCTGGTTCTGTTGAAAAGAACACACTGTGTACCTGGTCATGTTGTCATGCATTCACTGTGGAGCTAGTCATGTTGTAAAGCACTCACTATGTTCCTGGTCCTGTTGTAAAGCACTTACTGTGTACCTAGTCATGTTGTGTTTTCAAATATTAGCTAATTTTATCTTCATAATAATCCAGTGGAGTAGGTGCTGTTGTGACTCTTCTTTGACAATTGAGAGTCTGTAGTCTTTGTAACCATTTAGTTTCTTCAGACCTTATCCAAAAACAAAGTAAAATCATCCCACTGCTTAAAACAGATGTGTGAATTAGATGAGGCACTAACCATGAGAAATGTTTGCCATAGTGTACAGCATTCAACATCTGCCCTTATAGGCACAGCACTGAGCAGCACACAGAGTGAGTTCAACTCCCTCCTTCCTACAAGTAGTCAAGGGAAAGGAGTCAATGCGTCCGACTTTAGCCAAAATGTCCAACAGTGGGGATATAGAACCTGAGGAGACCATCTCCAGAAGCCAGACAGGACCCCCAGTAGAAGGATAAGGACACCAATCCACCTAAAAACTTTTCAACCCAAAATTGATCCTGTCTAAAAGAAATTCAGGGACAAAGTTTGAGTAGAGACTGAAGGAATGGCCGACTAGTGACCCACCCAACTTGGGAATCATCCCTTGGGCAGGCACCAATCCCTGACACTATTAGTGATGATACATTGTACTTTCAGGCATGAGCCTAGCATAGCTGTCCTCTGAAAAGTTCCACCCCGTAGCTGACTGAGCCAGATACGGATGCCCACGGCCCACCATTAGATGGAAGAGTTAGGGGAAAGATAGAAGGCCCTGAAGGCCATGCCAACCCCACAGGAAGACCAACAATGTCAACTAACCCTTAGGAACTCCCAGAGACTGAGATACTAATCAAAGAGCCTATGCGAGTTGTTCTAAGGCCCCAGCACATATGTAGCATAGGGCTGCTTCTTCCGGCCTCAATGGAAGAAGATACACCCTAATCCTGCAGAGGCTTGATGCACTAGCGTGGGGGGATACCCAGGGGAGACCCTATCAGAGGTGAAAGGGAGGGAGATGGGGGAAGGAACCCTGGGGAGTAGAGGGCAGCACTTGCGATGTAAATATATAAATCATTTTGGAGAGGGTTAAGGGAGTGATCAGCACCAAGGGCACGGACAGCGCCCTCTTGGCCTCTTCCTAAGCAGGTATGGTTACAGCAGGAGTAAGGGCTTGTTAGTCCTTGGGGGAATAAATCCACAGGAAACATAGTTTCATATTCCACCTATGAAATGCAGGGTCACTTAGCAAAAGTATACCTTAAGGAGCGAGTTTCTCCATACCAATGTGACTTTGACAGTTATTTGTCACAATGATTTCCTTTCAACAGGACAAGGCATACAGTGAGTTCTTTGGAAAGGTTTCTTTAGATAAAGAGAATACTGGCAATTCGGTAAACAAATTTTGCTCAATTGGTTTTTGGTGTGTTACCTGTCTTCAACAATGTCTTTGTTGGGGCTTTGTTCTACCTCTATAGCTGTCAGAGACTTTGTTTTCTCTGCCTCACTGTTAGAGGCAGGATGGCCCGGTTTTCTGCTGATTTCCCACACTGCCTTCTTCCCGTTCAGTTCCTTTCTCCCCACCTTAACCTTGTAAATAACCTCTTTGTAAAATCCTGTTACAGCCCTTTTAGAGTACACAATTTCTTTCCTCTCAGGACTCTAATAAATTGAAAGGAAGTATAAGGGAACAGAAAATAGAGAATTCACTGTGTGATAACATGGTAAGAGAAACAATACACTATTACAATGGAGACTTTCGGCGTGAGGACACGAGGCTCAGTCTGTGTGCACTTGCTCATCTCATCCCTTCATTTGGCTTGGGAAGTGATTATAGTAGTTGCCTTACTATGGGACTTAGGTTTTTAAGCACCTTTTTGAGAGCAAACCAGGTTGTGCCTGCATAATATTGAGGTTGACAGTGCATCTGTTCCTGCTTGGTGATAAATGGGGGCAGACTAAAGAGACAGGACATTAAAAATCAGTGTCACTAGAAGGTCTCAAAGCTGAATCCGATCCCATACAGCCATCCCTAATGCCTGTAAGAACTGATGGCCCTCAATGGGCAGCAGCTAGAAGCACAATCTATCAGACAATAACTCCAGATCCAGATTTTACCTCATTCCTATAAAACAGGCACCTCCTGCCTGCACCATATCCACCAGAGTCTGTTCCACCTGCTATCCACAGTCCTCACAGAAAGGCAGTCCATTCCTTCTCTCCTCTTATCCCATAATATACCGATCTCATGAGCTGTATTCGGATATATTCTAAGATGTAAAGCCCCAAGGGGGGTTATTTTCTTTAAATAGTGAAAACTACATGAAACTCTTGTCTTAAGTTTTGAAGAGTGTGAGCCCCCCTCCTTTAGGATATGGGAGACCTCAGTTGTAATAGTTCAGTGGTAGTAGTAGTATCAGCAATAGACATAGCCATGACAATTGCCGGTGCCACCTCTGTTGGAGGTGGTTAGTTGCTTACCAAGTATCCATCGTCTCTTTATCCTCACTGAAGAACTCCAGTTCTGCTGGCAATGGCAATGTATCCAGGTGTACTGGTTAGTGTTTGGTCAACTTGGCACAAGGGGGAGTCATCTGGGGTTGGGGGGAACCTCAATTGAATTAATACTCCAGCAGACTGGCCTGAAGGCAAGTGTTGGGGGGGTGCATTTTTCCGTTAATGATTGATGATGATGTGGGAGACCCCCACACCACTGTAGGCAGCATGATCCCAGGCCAGACCAGGAGATCCTTGGTTGTATAAGAAAGCAGGCTGAACAAGCCATGGAGAAGAAGCCAGGAAGGAAGCACCACTCCTCCATGGTTTCTTTGACTTTCCTCGGTGATGACTATAGTGTGGAATTGTAAGACAAATAAAATCCTCTTCCTCCCCAAGTTGGTTTTGGCCAGTGATTTATCACAACAGAGAACCCTAACTGAAAGCACTACACCTGTTGAAGCTGCCTCCTGCAAACATGGATGCTTACTGAGGTGGGCCTCTCTTTTTTTAATTAGGTATTTTCTTCATTTACATTTCTGATGCTATCCCAAAAGTCCCCCATACCCTCCCCCCCAACTCCCCTACCCACACACTCCCACTTCTTGGCCCTGGCGTTCCCCTGTACTGTGGCATATAAAGTTTGCACGACCAATGGGCCTCTCTTTCCCCTGATGGCTGACTTAATGACACTTCATGGGGCATCAGGGGAGCATCTCATCAGCAGAAAAGGATGAGCAGTGCTAACCGTTTTCTTCCTTGGCTCTTCATCAATTCTTATTCCTGTCTGGGATGAGGTCATGATGCCCGAAGTGGAAGGGGATCCAATCTGTCAGGTCTAGGATGGTGAAGGAAAGGAACTTAGCACATCAATAGCATCTTGTAGCCACCACCCCACTTGTACACAATATACTTTGGAACTTTGTGAAGGGTGAGACAAAGCACATTTATTTGGTTAGGTACTGACAGCAGGACTTTGATTCTAGATCACATCCTGTCACTCTGTACTGTCCAATGTCACAGCCATTGTCCACACGTACATGGCTAATTAACACATGAATGGGTGTTGTTAGTAGTAAGGAATTACTGATAATGCTATTCAATCAATTGAATTTAAAATTTAAAATAGTGTAGACCATGCTCGCATAAACGACAACTTTGTATTTTTTGTTAGTCATTGAAAATATTTGAATGTAATTATGAAGTTCGATGGATACAAAATACTAGATTCTTGAGATATTACAAAAAAAGCTATTAAAGCTCACCAATATTTTTAGATTATTGATAACAATATTGAAATACTTCCCGAATGTGTTGGGTTCAATAAATGGCTTCATTATTGTTTGTTTCTTTTCACATTGTTGACTTCTAGACAAATTAAAGTTATATACACAGCACACATTACCCCTCCCTGCCACCATGGAACAGTGATGTCCTACTGAGATGTCATTTGTCATGTGCTCATGGCTCCTGGGGTCAGCACTTCAAATTTATCTCATGAGGATCATAGAGTAACTTCTTGTAGGGTATTATCTTTCCTTCATTTTCCAAAAGAAGCCCGAAGAGGCTGCTATACCCCACAGTCCCTGAGGAGGCCACTGTCTGTGCTTGGCTCTTTAGCCGGTGGCTTCAACCAGTATTTGCTCCTGGGATCTCAGCATGTATAACTGTGCATAGATCATTAAGCTTTGTACTTTGAAATGGTGATTGATTGCAGACAAGTCTCCAGTAAGTGTAGCTAGAGAGACCAAGGAGGACCCACCGAAACGATAATATCAGCTAGAAGAATCTGGCATACTGCTGTATGCCAACCATCATCTGAAGTAGAATGAAGTTGATTAAGGATGCCCTGCCTCCCTCCTCCATTAACAACAAACAGGGGTTTGGGTAGAATATATCAATGTAGGGGTGACAGCTCAGATGTGTGCAAGCTAGCAGTATGTTGTAGAGAAAGCAGAGAATGAAATGTTTGGTCACACATAGCTTCTCTTAAAGTTACTGTCAAGAAGTCTACTTTTGTTCTGAAATATTTTCTTTGGGAATTCAGTGTTCTTACATGAATATACAACTTCATGTCTGCTCTTTCTTACAAGCATTTTTGGTAAGCTTATCTCATCTTGCTTTAACTTCAGGAAAAAATGACATTCTTTTTTTAAAAAAAAAGTTTATTTTCATTTTGATTACCTGTATATATGTATATCTCTGTGTTGGTATGTTCAGATGAGTACAGGTGCCCGTGGAGGTCACAAGAGGGATTCAGATGTACTGAAACTAGAGTTATAAGTGTTTATAGGCTCCTGACTTGGGTGCTTGCAACAGACTTCAGGTCTCCTGCAAGAACTGCAAGTGTTCTTAACTGCTGAGCCATCTCTCTAGTCCCCAACACTGGTCATCTTATATGACGTCCAACGGACTGGACTTTAAAAATGTCATCACCTTACCAGCTTGCTGTACATGTGTGAGTCTGATATTGCCAAAAAATATTTTATTTCTGATTATTTTACCAAACTCAATATATGCAATTTTACTGAGCCCTCCTCTCCCCCAAAAAACCCACCATATAGATAAAATTGTTGTGTGTGTATCTTTATGCATCCTAACAGGAAACGGTGGGCTAGGAGATGGATGTGGATGTTTTTACTATCGTGGCAATAATGTTTTACATTTCAGCTGTGCTTTTCAAACTGTAGCATCTTACAAAGTGCCAGAGTGGGTGATAACGTGGTACATTCCACCACCACATGTCACATTTTTAGAACAGTATGTGAAGGATACAGGGCAGCTCCACATCAAGGAAAATAACAAAACCCATTTCCAACCATGGCTAGATCAGAGAACGCATGGCACTTTCCGTCCTGTCCTGGAGCTCACTTTGTAGACCAGGCTGGCCTCCAACTCAGAAATCGGCCTGCCTCTGCCTCCCGAGTGCTGGGATTAAAGGCGTGCACCACCACTGCCCTGCTGAGAACAACTGTTACTTGTTACACTTTCCAGGCTTAGAAATGGAGACAAAAGAATTTGGAACTACCATGGCCATTAGGTGGGTTCAGATGGCTTTTCTGCATCCACTTGACTGTCACATTGAGGCCCCTGGACCATGTTAATTCATGTTCCTTTGTTGCTTCCTTTGTGTGCCTACCTTTAAACACAGGAAGGCTTCCCCGTATGCTCCTTACTCTGTTTTCCTGTGCATAGCTCTTTTACTCTTTTGTTCTGCTCTCTCCCACTTTCTCGTTTTCTTTCCCCTACCTGCATTTCATTACCTTCTTCCCCTTTCATTTCCTTCACATTAGAAAGTTCATTATTTTCCTTCTTAGGCTGACACGTCAGTCCTTGGAGATCCTTTCAGTGGAGGCCAAAACCCAAGTGGCTGCCACACAATTCGAACTTTCGAGGGAATGTGCTTCCGAATTTGGCCACGAGGGGGTGTGTGCACAATATCTGTGGCATCATCCCTGCTGAACAGGCTTTTCTGCAGTAAAGAGAAACATGCAAGAGGACCTGGCCTTGCCATCCATCAGATTGAACAAGGACTTGCACGGAAAGCCTGTGAACACAGAGCAGCAGGCTAGGTGTCTCTAGATATGTGAGTAATTAAGCTGGAGGACATGATTTTCCCCTTTGTAGCCTGAGTGGAACAGAAATGATAGATCATCTGAGTGTACACATACACATGTATGTCCATGTGCATATGTGTTTCTCTTTGTGTACATATTATGTTCACGTGTGTATGCATGTGCATGTGAGCAAATGTATCCAATTCTCCTTCCAATGTCTGGACTGTTTCAACTTTCTTAGCCACACTTACTTGATGTCTGAGTTTCCTTCCGGTTGTCTTCTGTATTGAGTAGGGGCCTCATGGAGTCACTCCTGATCTGTGGATGTGCTCTGAACGTGACTCCTGCCTTGCAAAGTGTCTCCTTCCCTTTCAGGGTTGCTTTCTGCCCTTCCAGCCACACAGTCTAAGCTTGTGTAACCTGTTTTCTATGGCAAAAACTGGAGTCAGAGCCCAGAGTGGATCTTCTTGGTGTCTTTTGCTGTAACATGCTCACGATGGATTTCTAGGTGAGGCTATGCCATCTTTTGGTGTCCCCCTTACATAACAAAGCCACTGTCTCGAAGATTTGAGTAACAGTGATGTTAGAGAATTTTTTTTAAAGAGTGATCCCTGAATAAACGACTGCTTGCATTGACCTGACTGCTCAACCAGACGCTGGGTTAAGGAGCTGAGAAGGCTCCAAGGACACAGAAGACAAAGACTCAGTGTGGTAAGCATGAACAAGAGTGTAAATAACACTGGTGTAGAGAGGAGGAGGAGTCAGAAAGCATTAATGTTGTGTCTATGTGGAGGTTAGTGAGGTATAAATCTTAACTGGCGCTGAAAGATGGGCATCATCCTTTCCCGGTGGTCAGAGATAATGCTTGCTGGAGAAAGATTGGTAGCTAGTAAGTAAGGGATATGGAGGCCAGAATGAGATTCGAACTTTTCCACTCATGAGAATGTAACATAGGGCTGATATCTCTTACATATTCAAAGGAAAGTTTGTCATGTGGGTAGCAATCCTTACATAGAAGAAAACTAGATCACAGACACTGGTTGTGAGATTCGAGCATTCCCTGATGGTGTCAGGCACAGCAGCTGTGTGTGTGATTCACTGGAGCTGATGTCAGAGGCCAAGGATCTGTCTCTCCCTGGGAAAGAAGGGCTGGAAGTCGGCGGAGATTATAAAATGACAACCATCCCTCTGGGGTTGCAGAGACTTGGCTGTGCTCCTTCTGGTAGCTTGGAATGATGAGTAACAGTGGCTTGGGGGATACTCCTTGCATCTCTGGGACTGAGAGTCAAGACAATGACTTGGATCTGAGGGACAGGTAGTTATGTTCCCTTATGCCAGGTGAGGGACTCCATGGAGTGTGGGCAGGAGATGTGAAGCCTTGGGTAAAGCCAACAGTGGCCTTGTGCCCTTGTCCAGAGATGCCATTGGAGAAGACCTCTTTTGCTTCTAAATCCAGAGCAGTCTCAGTCCACAGGAAGTGCTTGGCCAGAGCAGAGTATTCTGGAGAGATTTCTGGTCTAGAAACCCAAAAGGCTTGAATTTATATCACTGCTGGCTGATGTCTGCAGGAGAGCTATAACTTTCTCCAAGACCCGTTACTCTTGGAATGGTGACTTCATGAAGAACAGCAGAGTAGGCAGCAAAACATGGAGGTGGTGCTCTGCCCTGAATCTTATGGCCCAGCCAGACTGGTGGGTGGGGACGATTTTTTGAGCCTCTTACAGGAACATCAGTCTTCTCCCCTAGAGGACCCGCATGAGCACTCACAGGGCTGGGCGCCTGCCCACTTGGAGGGTTCTGTGAGGAGGAGGGTCCAGAGCAGACGTGTTAGCATCTCTGTTGTCGGCCTCACGGTACACAGTCCTCCTCCCCAGCTGCTGGCAGGACATCTCTGCCAAAAGCACCACTGGAGGAGGGACAGAGATCTAATCAAGTTCAGATCACTACCTGGGAAAGGGTTAGGTGTGGGAAGGGTTTAGACTAGGAGGGCCTGGAATCTCAGCTTGCTAGTGGTGGCACAGTTGGCAAAGTATAAAATTACTCAGCCTTGGAGATTTCTTGATGAGTAAATGGTGATAAACTGAATCTTTCCTGCAGGTATCAGGAGGACGATGTATAAAGCTGCCAGAGCAGCTTGGCACTTAGTAAATGCTCATAATAAAGATAATTAGTAAATGCTTAATAAAGATAATTAGTAACTGCTTAATAAAGATACTCATCAGTGAAAGTTTAGACTGCTACCAAGGCAGAAAATGGAAGATACGGGGCAGGGAGCGCTGTTTCACCAGGCACTCTGTCTGTCTCTTCTCCTCAATAGTGCTTGTCAGAGGATCCCTGGAATTCAAGTCTAGAGAGACTAGAGCAAGAGGCATGTGCTTCTATTTAGATGTAAAGGGAGAAAAACCTTCCCTCAAGAACTCCCCAACTGCCTCTAGGGACTGCTGACATAACATAGTTCTTGGGGGTCCAGATGTGAGGCTCAAACTTGGGCCACACTGCACGGCCAGACCAGCATGGGGCTCAGGGTCAGAAGCAGGATCTACCCTTATGAGCTTGCTCTGCTGGGTTTGTGGTCCCTCTCCAGCATCGAGGAGCACACAGATGGTGTTGCCTGCTGCCTTTTGAAGCTTCTGCCTCAGAAAGCAGCCATGCAAGGGAGACTGCCACAGAACAGTCTGGCTTTCATTTTGCGCCTGGTGCTTGTGAAATGGTAAATCCTTCGAGCTTCCTAAGAAATAATCTTTTCTCATCTACGTAGGATAGATGAAGAGACTGAGGCACAGATGACCTAAGTTTGCTAAAAGGTCAGAACTAGTTAACCACTGAATTTTACTGCCACTTGCCAGCTCTGACTAGAGAGAGACAGGGGGGAGGTTGTTGCAGGGGACTCTGGAGTCGCACCTAACCTGCAACCAAGTACACACAAGGCTGGAACAAGTGATCAGGTGCTTGGGGGATTCCTTCAGCAAACTTTTCTGGTGCTCTCTCCACATCCATCCCTGACACCAGGTGTTAGAGACCTCTCCCTCAGACAAAATTTGCTGTTCCCCAAGATAGCCCTTGGCTAATGAAAGCGGAGTTGTAGTTCTGTGAAGGGCTTTAGAATACGGGGAGAGGAAAAAAAGCGAAGCAATTAAGGTTTTTCTAGGGAAGTCTTGAGCACTGTCAAGGAACTCTGGTTATCGAGGTTGGGATTATGATATCCTCTGAACGGGGACTCAGGAGTCCTTGGTCTAGTGTGAGACATTTATTCCACACACCTCAAAGGATCTAAAAGGAGCCTAGGCGAGCATTTGCTGGGGTCTGGTTGCGTGTCTCGAGGGCGACAGAAGACATCACCATGTGTGGTGTGGTAGGTTCCCTACTGGAGACAGTTTAGAGAGACTCATTCATCCACGTCCAGACACCACCATATAAGGAGAAGGGCAACCCGGAGCAAGTCTCGGAAGACAAAGACAGTCTGAAGGGCAGGCGCTTTTATGTAACCGACTTCTGCGCCAAGGGTCTCAGGAGGCTGGCGTTTCAAGTCCAGCCCGGCGATATTTTCGTACAAAATAGCAGCGGACAGCAAAGCGACCTAAGTTGGGCAAGTCCGCGGTGCTTTGGCAAACCAGGAGTCTGGTCGCACAGCCTGTTCCCAGAGCCTGGCAGTGTGAACCTGGGCTCCAAAGGCTCTGCCCTTGTCCCTTCTGGCTAGGACCGGTGACCTTGGACGCGCCACTTGACCCGTGAGCCTCAGTTTCCCAGACTGCACATACAAGGCAATGCTGGACAGCTTAGAGATGCTCATCGGGGAGCCCTGGATGGAGACACCTGGTTTAGGGACCGGAAGCGCCCCTACAATGTCCCCTCCGCGGGCCCGCGCAGTCCCAGTGCCCCCACGAGGCGGCGCGCGCCGGGCGGTCGGCACAGCGCGCAGGCGCGACGGGCGGGGCGGGGAGGGCGCGGGGCACTGCGCGGCGGCTCAGAGCGCGCGGGGTGGCGCGCGGGGCGGGTCGCGGCAGAGCAAGGCTTCTTCGCAGCCGGCGAGCAAGACTGGCCAGCGCTCCTCGGCTTCCCAGCCCGCTTCCTTCGCACATCCCGCCGTCTTGCAGCCCGCGGCCCGCAGCGCGGTGATCTGGGGCTCCACGGGGCCGGGCTGAGCGGCCGCCGCCCGCCCCGAGCCGCCGCCGCCGCCCGGCCGCCCGCCCGGCTTAGCCGCCGAGGCGCCTGGCGGGGTCCGCGCCGCCGGGGGCGGGCGGCTCGGGCTGCGGGGCGGCTGGCGCGCGCGCGCCGCGGGGCGGAGAAGCGGGCCCGGCGGCCGGCGAGCATGGAGGAGAAGTACCTGCCGGAGCTGATGGCGGAGAAGGACTCTCTGGACCCCTCCTTTACGCACGCCCTGCGCTTGGTGAACCGAGGTGAGCTCGGCGGCCGTTAACGGCACCCGAGTAGCCGGCTCGGGAGAGGAGGGAGGAGGCCCGATATCAACATGGGACTGGAGGTTCTTCCGTGGGGACCCTGGTGGACCCAGGGGAAACTTCTGGGCGGAGGACAGAGAGCGTGTAGGAGCCTGTGTCTGGACTGGTCTTGGATGAGTCCACCAGAGAGAAAGAGAGTGGGACGACCTGGGACCTGGGATGTTTTGGGTGTCTAAGGAGCTGCAAGAAAGCGCAGCAGGGATAAGGATGGGCTTGGGCGAATCGGCTGCGCTGGAGGTGAAGGGAACAGGTGCTTGGGTTGTTAGTGAAGTTTGGGGACCTTGGAAGAGGTTTAGGGTCAGATCCTCCAAGCATGATAGAGGGGAGGACTCCAGCGGCCCCGAGGGAGGAGCCCAGCTTCTCTCCCACGGTTTTTCTGAGTGTGCCTAGGCGGCTGCCGGCTAGGCAGTTTGCCATTCCTGGGGGCGGGCACTCATGCCAGCCTGGCAGGCAGGCGGCCCTTGAAGGTCTCAGTTTGGTAGAGGAGGCCCGCCAGAGAGCCAGTTCTTGCTCGCTCTTTCTCTTCTTGAGACAAGCTGGTCGGGTGACCCTCATTGGTGTCAGGCTTAGGGTTGAACACATTGCCAAACGATCCACCCGCCTGTGCCATTTTTCACACTCCTCCAACCAGCGCGGGTGGAAAAGGAACCGGGAAGTGCCAAGGACAGGGACACTGGGGTTTATGGAGGCACGCCTACCCAGGACAGTATTCTTCAGGTTTACTTCTCCTTTGGCTTCCTGAATCATCTGTTGGGATGGAAGGTAAATGAAGCCTGCCTTTCCCGGATCTACCTGCTACACCCGCGTCCAGCATGGTTCATGTTTCAGAGGAAGATGGTCTGGGAACCTCTGGTTCTTTTTTTTTTTTTTTTCCCTCTCCTTTTCCATACTTCTTTTTAAGGGATATGACAGAGACATTATCTGGTCAGATCTGTAACCATTTTTATGAATCACTTTGTCTAGTGGATCCTATTGGGGGTATGCTGTTCACAGTGCTGGTCCTGACTCTTATTGTTGGGAGAGAAAGATGAGGCAGACATATTCTATTTGTGTGTAGACACCTATGTTTTAGAACCACGGCCTCTGTTACTTGCCTATTGTAGACAGTTGTCAGGAGTAGGCTGTTGTGCTCCTGTGGGGGTGGTGTGGCGAGATTACTTTCTCCAAGAACGGAAGCTTCTTTGAACAGAAATATGCTTGCCAGCCTCTCCCGTTAATGGTTAATAGCATGCTTATTTTGATTTCTTTAATGTACCAGAGCTTGTGAAAAAGTCATGGGCGTTCACTCTTAAATTAGTGGAAAGGAATTTTAAGTTTTGCTGCCCGGTCCTTCTGAGCAGTCTTGTAGTTAGGTCCCTGCAGTTAGGTTTGCACTCCCCAGTCCCGATGCTTTCCGTCTAGCTTTTGCTTCTTGCTGGGCTCTCGTCTCTGTAAGAAATTTCTTTGTACATTGTGTGAGATCAGTGGATTAGAAATGGTCTGAACCAAGTACGTTTTTTCCGGGTGAAGAGACCAAGTCAAACTTGGGTCGGACTCCCAAGTTTGACACTGGTTTCAAAGGGTAAGGAGTTCTTTTAAAAGTCTGGGTTGTTTTCCTGTGTCGTGTTGTTGTACCCGTGTGCTGTTCAGATGTTCACCGTTCAGTCGGTTCCTGTGTCTGCTGGGGTTAGTAGTGGCTCCATTCCTTGAACCAGACACTGTGGGAGGTGTTTTTTTTTTTTTTTTTTAAGGGCTTGTTTGGCTTTGAACTCGGTTGCCTTGCTTTTCATCCGGACTGTAATTCTTGTAAGAAGTACGTTTCTTAGCAGCGAAGGACGCTCTGCTGCCAGAATGCTTCTGTTACTGTGAGCTTTTACATCACTTGAGATGGAGCCTGATACCCAGAACACAGTGCTCTGTCATTTGAAATATTAATTATGGTCGGTTACGTAACTCCAACATTACAAGTGCTTAAAAAAAAAACTATCAAACTATTAGGTCTGAAGACAGCATTTGGGTGATTTTGGGTAAAGTTTTATTTGAAATCTGATAGCCACCCCTTTCCTGGTTATATGACAGCGTGTTATTTACTACAAAGAACGTCTTTTTAGAGGTTACGCCGGAATCTCCCACAGGTGGGAATGGTCGATACGGAGATGATTCTTTGCGATGGTGTGGCAAGCAAGAGAGACTCCGCAGCTAAGGTCCCCGGAGCTCATGGTCCTTAGGGTTTTGCACAGGATTTACAAAGTTTCCACGGCACTTGAAGACTTGCTGTCTAGTTCCATCCTCACATTTCCAGCCCGGGAGGCAGGACAATCAGTGCTTTCCCAGAGGTTGCTGGGACCCCTGCTGCATGTCAGCCTGTAGGTACTGAGAATTAATTTGAACCCACATCTTCTGTCTTGAAAGACATTCTTCTTTCTACATGTGACTTCCCCCCAAAAGATGAAATGAACTCTTCTGGGATGTCCATTTAAACCACCATTGAAATCAGTACAGTGAATATGATTGTCCCTGGTTAGTTTAATATAAGAGAGGGAATTACTATGTCCCTTAGAAGGATTGATGCTGCTGTAGGAGACAGGGGGCTCTTTCTGCATTTTGAAGAAGCAGACCTCCATTGTAGACTTCTGAAGGATTTAATTCCCAGGCCAAGGCACCTGTGAATTAAAGCCCTCCCGTGACCAGTATTTTAGTTTAGTAATCAGCACCGTACGATAATGAGACAGATTATAAATGAGACGTAGTTATTTCAGAATGCGGTATTCATAAACATCGATCAGCGTCCTGGCTGAGTTATCACTGTTGCTACAGTCTTTAAGTAAGGACTGGTATAGACAGCCATCAGGTGAGACCTCTGCCAATGCAGGTACTCGGCTGCCTTTTGTCCAGGCTGGTGGCTCATGGTGGGCATGAGTTACCGAGTTGACTTTTAATTTCCAAAGATAACTGCTTCTCTCTGTTTGCCCCAAATGTAAAATCTCACTTGCCAACAAAAGTAAGGCTAGTGCTTAATTGGCATTGAAGACAAAAGAAGTCAGGCGTGGTAAGAAAGGAAAGAAATGCAGCTTTGGTGTTCACTCACTGTTCCCTGGCTTGCTCCTCTGGTCATGCCTACAGTGTGAAGTGCTGCACGTCCTGCTAGGGAGGTTAGTTGGAGACTATAGGGGTGGTGCGTGCTATGTAGTACATTTGCCAGTGGGAGATGGTCGGAGTTATAAAGTCCCTCTCCAGAATGTCTTGTGTCGTGATTTAATCTCACATTTTGGTCATGGTTTGAATAGCTCCCTGTTCAGGTCTGTCCAAGGCAAACCCCGTGTTTTTAATTATGTGATAATGTATAGATTGGTGGCTATTTCTGCCAAGTTATATTTAGTTGTTGTTGGCTACAGGAGGAAGCAGAGTGATATGAGACTGTCTGTGCATTCACGCTGATAAGCCCTTTGTTGCTATTTCAAAATGATGGTTTTCGTGTGACCCATCAGACCTCGGCTTCTCAAATATTAGGGTCCTTTGCATTATTTAAGCTATGTGTGGGCCTAGGTATATGCAGAAAGAGGGCCATTAGCCCATATTTCCTTGTAATGAACAGAACTCAGTGGTGTGGCTTCCATTTGGGGGACTCCCTTTGGAAAATCGTTTTGCTTTGGTTGAATGCGCTCAGACCTGTAGAGTGAGGGCTCAGCAGTGAGATTAGCATGGTGTTCTTTAGGTGTGGCACCTGTACACTCCAGAGAGTGATTCCCTACCTCATCCAGAGGAGGCTGCCATTACTGTTTGTTTGTTTGTTTCGCTTCTGGTTTTGAGTTATTGGAGTTTGTATTTGGAGGGGATGGATGTAGTGACTCAGTTTGAGGTCAGCCACTTCTGAGTTTTATGCAGTGCTTTACAGAGAGATACAGTGTTCCAGCACTTGGACCTTTGGGACCCAGCCTGTGTGCCAGGCTTTTTTGTGCTGACGAACTAGAAGGCGCTATGCTCCACTGTAGGAGAGAGTAAGTTTCAGGCTTATAGATGTCTTCTTTCCTTAGGAACTCAGTTCCCAGTTGTTGTTCTGGGATACAGAGCGATCAGAGGTTCAGATGAACTAGAACAGTGTTTCTGAGCCCCTCTGTCCCAGGTGATGCTGGAATTCTAATTAACGCCGACACCCCAGGGATGGAGAGGTCTTTGGGCCAGGTTTTCAGTTGTACAGCTTGTCAGAAATGGCACACTTTCAGGGCATCAGAGAGAAGGCAAAAGTGGGTTGTCAGGTTTTGCCATGCTATTCTGTTCTGACCCTCGGAGGTCTGGGAAGTGAGGTTGCTGTAGGAGAGTTAGTTAGTGACAGGCACAGACTTGGAAAGCTGGGCTGCCTGATGTGCAGTTCCTTCCCTTACTCCCTGACCACATTGGGTTGAAAGATACATGATGTGTTGTCTAATTTTATCCCTCTCCCTCCAGGTTTCTGCTTTAATTCCTCTTCTGCTCTTCCCCCCCCCCCGCCCCCCCCCCCGCCCCCGGCAAAGGGCAGGGCTCCATAGCTTCCTTCTCATTTGCAGTGATGCCCAGTGCTCACCTCTGCCCTGGTGTGAAGCTGGGGTCTAGTTCTCTTCACTCTGGTGGGAGAGTGGGAGCCTGTTAGGAGCAGACCTGGTCTCCCCTGACCTCCTGTCTTTAGGAGGTATTGGTCAAGTTCCATACTTGCTTGGGCTTTGCAAACAGAACTCCAGCCTTCCTGGAGTGATTACCATAGAGGTGAAAGAGTGAAAGTAGGCTGGGAATTGACAGCCACTGAGCCCTCTGCTCCTGACCTCTGTGGACTACCAGGCCTGGGGGGAGGGGGTGAGGTCTCCAAGGTACACATCACTGAGGAAGGAGGGAAGGCTCCAAGTGAAATGTGGGGGTAAAGCCAGCAGGAGAGCAGGAAAGCATGCCAGGATTCTGAGTGTGGAGGAACAGTAGGGACCTTTCTCAGGAGATAATGAGAAGATGTTGTCAGATCTGCTCAAAATCAGATGTTTATTTACTTTTTTTCTTTCCTGAGGAACTTGTTAAGCCAGTGCACTCCACTGCAATCAGCCTTCCTTCTGAAGTTCATAATGGGATTTTTTTTTTTAAATTTTGGAAGTAGAGTCAAACTAGAATCATTAGAATCCTGAAAGCTCATGGCACATAGCTTATACATCTCCTTACCTGAAGAAGTTAATTTGCAGTTCCAGGCACCAGCCAGAAATTTTCCTCCCTCCCTCCCTCCCTCCCTCCCTCCCTCCCTCCCTCCCTCCCTCCCTCCCTCCCTCCCTCCCTCCCTTCCTTTCTTTCTTTTTTTCTTTTTCTATTTTTAGACAGGGTTTTACTATGTAACCATGGCTGGCCTAGAACTTACAATGTAGACCAGGCTGGTCTGGAATTCCAGTTTATAGAGATCCTCCTGTCTGACTGCCTGACTAACTGAGTGCTAGGATTAAAAGTGTATGCCATTGAGGACATGCTTAGCCAGAAATGGGAAGTAAGAGGAACAACTGAACTGCTCCAAATGCCAGCTTCAACTTGGGTATGACCAGACCCCTTTGCCACTTGCCATCTGTCCGACTGAAGAAGGGAGGGAGAAAGGTGTACATGTTTACTAAAACATGAAACAAGATGTTTTTCTCTCTGGGACAGTGCTTATGAATGGTTAAAATACAAGCAAGCAGGTAGAGGGCCTCTTTAGTGCCAGGTGCTTCCAGTGCGTTCTCTCTGACCCATTCAGGATCTTGCAAGGTCTGTAGTTTTATCCCTGTCCTGCCATAGTCTCTCTCTCTCTCTCTCTCTCTCTCTCTCTCTCTCTCTCTCTCTCTCTCTCTCTCTGTGTGTGTGTGTGAGAGAGAGGGGGGGGCACAGTGTGGCATCTCTAGCTCCAAAATGGAAAGGAGGTGGAGCTTAGAGTCAGGCTGGAACTTCAATTCTTTAGTGCTTAGAAAGGATACGATAAGAATAGGGAACAAAATACCCATGAAAGGAGTTACAGAGACAAAGTTTGGAGCTAAGACGAAAGGATGGACTATCCAGAGACTACCCCACCTGGGGATCCATCCCATAATCAGTCACCAAACCCAGACACTGTTGCATGTGCCAGAAAGATTTTGCTGAAGGGACCCTGTTATAGCTGTCTCGTATGAGGCTATGCCAGTGCCTGGCAAACACAGAAGTGGATGCTCACAGTCATCTATTGGAGGGAACACAGGGCCCCCAATGGAGAAACTAGAGAAAGCACCCAAGGAGCTGAAGGGGTTTGAAATCCTATAGGTGGAACAACAATATGAACTAACCAGTACCCCCAGAGCTCGTATCTCTAGCTGCATATGTAGCAGAAGATGGCCTAGTCGGCCATCACTGGGAAGAGAGGCCCCTTGGTATTGCAAACTTTATATGCCCCAGTACAGGGGGATGCCAGGGCCAAGAAGTGGGAAAGGGTGGGTAGGGGAGCAGGGCGGAGAGAGGGTATAGGGAACTTGCAGAATAGCATTTGAAATGTATATAAAGAAAATATCTAATAAAAAGAAGAAAGGATGTAAAAGGCTGTTACTCAGCGTTGTTTTTAAATAAAAGTTTGATTATGGTAGAAGCCCATTAGGAATTTCCTTTAGTGATGATGAATTTTTTAAAAGAGGTGTCTGAAAATGTGCTTTAACAGAAAGGCCACCCACTGTGTCCTGAGCTTTCCAGCCACACTAGCATGAGCCTTGGTGGGTGTTCAAGGTGAGGAGTCTTACTTATGTGTGCATCCCGAGAGTCAGAGAAAGCGGGGCAACATGGCCTAGAAAGTGTGCTAATGAAGTCTTCTCTCAGGGCCTGCTGTGTGAAAGAGTCCTGTAGAACTTGCAGACAGAGCTCTTTGTTTTTAATTCTTGGTCACCAAGGAATCAACTGGTTCAGAGTGTATTAGATTCTTACTTAGTTTCTGGTATAATGAGAAAGTCCCTATCCTTCAAAGCCAGGTTCAAAAGGAAGAAAGGGAAGGAAGGCAAGGAAGGAGGGAGGGAGGGAATGAGGGAGGGAGGGAATAAGGTAGGGAGGGAGGGAATGAGGGAATGCTAACACACGAGGTTATATTTCCACAAGCAATAGCCTTGGCTTTCTTGAAGGGAGCATATTTAAACATATATGCCTTGAAATTACTATTGTTGCAGCTGCTGTTTATCAAGGGCCCTTTCTCATTTTCATGCTTTATGTATATTGTTTCATTTAATTCTTCTAACATTGTTAAAAGAATAATCCATGTTCGGCAGTCCTGGTACACACCTTTGATCCCCACTCTCAGGAGGCAGAGGCAGGCGGATCTCTGAGTTTGAGACCAGTCTGGTCTACAGAGTGAGCTCCAGGACAGCCAGAGATGCACAGTGAAAACCCATCTCAATGAAAAAAGAAAAGAAAAAAATGAGGAAGGAAAAGAAAAGAGAAGAAAAGAAAAGCTCATTTTACAGATGAGAAAACTGATTAGGGGAGTCAGCTAATTAACCAAGGTCACTCTGCCTTGTGCTTTGGAGCCTGGGGTAGTGTGCAAGCAGGCACTGTGACTGCTCTAACTATAGAGCTTAATTAACTGCAAAGCCTTGCGCCAGTGATCTGCTGAGCAGAAGAGGTGTCACGTGCTATAGAGGGGCACACTGTGCCTACCGCCAGTGTGGAGACTGGTGGATGGCATTTCCTTAGGGAGTAGCCATACCCAACAAGGACCAAACGGTGCAGAAAGAATTCTGTGATTATGCAAGGTGACACCCTTCAGATTTGTCCAATTGCTTAACTCCTCAAACCCTCAGTTTGCCCATTCACAAGTTGAGGACCCAATGCTCTGTTAGTATGATTGGTAGTTCACACACATGTAATGCAGAACACACAGTAGGCTCTAAAGTATTACTGCCTGCTGTTGTGGACTGTCACAGGTGTGTGAGTACTGGTGTCACTTGGCAAACACACTGTGTCTAGTGACCACACACAGATCCTAGCCTTATTATGCACGATAATCTTCTGATATGAGGATGATCTGAGTTTTCCAGCCCTGGAAGTTCTGGCTTAGGAAGCCCCTTTAATTCCATCAGAATCAGCAGCCCCAGGTTTATTTCATTGCCCTAGTCAGGGCACAGCATCCTAAGCCTAAATTTAACAAATGAAGTTCCATAAACCTTTTTTTGACCACAGCTTAGAGCGTGTCTGGACACTGCAGCACGAGAGAGCTTGCTCTGAGCTGGGAGGCTGTAAATTTCCATGATTTTCACCAATCGGCTTCTGCTGCTATTTTAAGAATCTTAATGGTGTTCTGGCATATTACTGGTGCTCTTCTTTGGCATGGTAAAGGGCATGGATGTGGGCGAGCAACCTCTTCGATCTCTCTCTTCAGCATAAATCCTACACTTGGGGGTCACTCCTGGTTCCAGGTTCCATTGAGAAATTAGAGGGAGTGGGGAGGGGCAGTTTTCATTCTCATTTTCACAGTGTTGTTCTTCTGATCATAATACATGGCTGTGCTCTGCTTTTCTTCCACTAGATGGCGCTCTACATAGCTGAAGATCCTCTTCTGCCCACCTAGCTTAACTCCTGAACTGAAATTAGCACTGATGCACAAGCTTGCCTTTCTTTGGGGTTTCATGCATTTCTACTATTTTTTCCTTCAAATTTAGTCTACTTTCGCCATCATTTCAGGACACAGAGGCACATTTTTGTCTAGTTGCTCATGCTTCTGAGTTCCTAAGGGGCGCTGTGCACAGTTGCTAGCTTGCTCTTCACACACTTCATTTAGTCCTGGTACTACTATGTGAAGTGAATTTTGTTCATCTCATTTTACAGATAAAGTAATGGCGGTCACAGGGTCAGTTAACTGTTTGAGTCTAGAGAAGGCTCTGTGACCTAATGAAAGACTCTACAAACGCTAGATTGACCACTCTGAGCTAACTAGGATGGTCTGGCTTGTGGCTATGGGTCATTGTGGTCTGTTCCTTCAAAGTGGAATTACAGTTCTCAGAGTTAGTTTGCATTGGGGCATGCATATCAAAGTCTGAGATACACAGCAAGCAACCGTAAGAAAGGTTTGTCAGCTGGTGTGGGGTTTTCTGCCTATTCTTGCCTTTTGCTGCTATTGACAAGAGTGAGTTAGAGGGCCTGCCAGTGCCAGGGACAGAGCCACAGGAGGGTTTTAGAAAAACAAACATGCTTCTCTTTTAAGGTGATTTCTTTTAACAGTGCTGAATACTGGATCACTTTATCTAGCAACTATAAGAATTCCAAAAATTGATTATCATTAATTCAAATAATATGTCTTGACATATTTTGAACTACTAAATTGAACTGGGAATGTTTAATTCTACTAAACTGAACTGGAGCGGTTCTGCCTCTGTTGAGCTCATTCGGTGTCACTGAGACGAAGTGACGGTGCTATCTTCCCATGGTCTTCGCTGCTCCTCCTGTTTTATTTGTGTTTCAGACCCCAGCTCTTTCCCGTTGAACAGTGCAGAGTGAATGGTTACCTGCTTTCTGTGGGAACGGGACTGGATTTTCTTACTGCTCTCGCTTCTTTGTCTCTTCCTTTCAGTCCAGTTGTGCCCAGAGAGCATAAACAGAAGTTGACCACTTAGAAAAATCCCTTGCCTTAGCTCCTACACTGCGTGCAAGCCAGTTAGCTGAAATAAATGATGCTGGGGTTGGACTCAGTCTGTTGTGCAGAACAGGATAATTAAGTTTTGTGTCAGCAACGTTGGGCTCATGTCTTAGCACTGCCTTTGATGTGTTGTGGCTGTGGCTGAATCGACTCATCTCAGCCTCAGTCTCCTGTCTGCAAATGGTGATTAAACAGGTTCCGGTGCTCTGGAGTGTTTGTGGCGCCGCGGTGTGATGCTTGTGCGAGGCTCCATGGCAGGCTGGGTGTGTAGAGAACATAGAGCAAAAACTGCTGCTGCTGTTGTGCTTGCTGTCGCCTTCATTATTGTTTTTAACAAGCAAGTAATCCTCTCAATAATTCCATTTATTTCTTTTGTGTGTGTTTGCATGCATGACTATAGAATCTGTGGGAGGGCATCAAATCTCTTGAAGCTGGTGTAGTGAGCTGCCCAGTGCTGGGCACACAACTCAGGTTCTTAGCAGGAATAGCGAGAGCTTGCAACCACAGAGCTGTCTCCAGCCTCCTTTCTCTCCTTCCCCCTACATCTTGTCGAATTTTTGGGACCCAGTCTGGGAGGTAAACATTGCTAACGAACTGTTGCAGAGTGGGTTATGTGCTGTGAAGCTCACTCCACTTTTCTCAGGACTGGGTGGCTTTCTTGTTAACGAGGTATGAACCGGATGCTGAGTAGGGTAAGGTCAGTGGCTGGGTGCTAGCAGCATTCAGGTAACTTCTTTGACTTTTCTGTTGTTCCTTATCTTCACGTTCCCTCCTCTGATGCTGTCTTGTAGTTACCTATCTGTCTCTCCTTCCTCCAACTTTCAAAATATGTTTTCCCCTTGGCATTAAAGATTTGTTCTGAAGTAGTTTTCCACTTACACAGAAGTAAACAGATAGTGCTAAGACTCTTGTTTCACTATCTCCGTGGACTCACCAGTTAGGATTGGCTGTGGTGACCTACACATGGCGTTGCCCTTTGAGTGTTTATCATCTCTGCATACTTTCTAACTGGAAGCACCTTTTCTTGTAGGCTGTGGAAGCTCACATTCGATGCTGGTCTCTCACTCAGTTCCTTACCTGTCTTTGCCACTTGTTCCAATTTTGCCCTGAGGGGTCTAGGTCCAGAGCAACACACAGTCCAGCTGCCAGGTTTCCAGTGTTTTAATGAAGACAGCCCTTGTCCAGCTGCCAGGTTTCTAGTGTTTTAATGGAGACAGCCCTCTGCCTTCCCCTGCCTCTGAGTACACACCAGTGTTCATGGAAGAGCCTCTGTAACTTTGGGCTCTCTGATTCTCTTGTGCTGTTGAGGAGGAGACAGTGCATTCTCTGCACCTGAGAGCACGTGGCCAGGAGCTTCACAGCACCGGTGACCAGGTTGGTGACTGGTTGAAGTCATGCTGGCGTCTTCCTGAAAAGTAACTTCTCTCCTTTAGTAGCACTTGGTGCTTTTCTTGGGAGCTAGTTTAAGACTGAATGTTCCATTTTTTTTCAAAGTGTTCCTTACAGACTTTAGCACCCATTCATATTCTGAACAACGTGAAACGTGACTGTGTGTGTGGTATTTATAAAATGGCAATTTCCTTACTCCTCTACTGCAGCTACATTCATCTATTGGCATTCTACTGAGAGGGGACATGTCTTTTGCCCTCCCTCTGCCCCTACTCCTTCCCCTACCTTCCTCTGTTCAGTTTATCTCATTTATCTTGTCTAGTCATGGATTCTTTTAATCAAGGAGTTATGGACCTTTACGGTATAAACTGATGCTTACATTGTCCCATGTGTACATACTGGAAGCCCTTTGCCCTGTACCCTTGGTCCTTTTGATGGGATTATCACATGTGTGTATGGCTAGTATGATATATATTCATAGGCTGTATATAACTGGTTGCTATGTATATGTCAGTGTCTTTTAACCAAACATGTACAGAAATATTTAAAAAAAATAGGACCTTTATTAAACATGTACATATTTTTTTTTAAGTCATACAGGATTGCATAGTATTAGGTACCACTGTGTACTGTAGTGATCACTTACTGAATAGAGCACACGAATAGCTTAGTATAAGCAAGCATTATCCTGTCTTATATTCGGGGATTGAGCATCTGTGGATTTGGGTATTTGGGGCAGCATTTTATTCCAGGGCTTATTTTCTGTTGCCTTGTGCTGAAATCAGCCCTGTCCCACACTGTGCCCTGATTTCTTTCATGGTGGAATGTTCCTATAAACTATTGCTTCCAGGCCCCTTGCTCAGAGGTCTGGGGAGCAGATTGGTGTCTGTAATCGTGTCTCTGTGTCTTCATGCTCAACTTAGGCTTTTTCTGGAAAAACCAAAGGCCAGATATTTTTGAGGTTCACCTTGCATTAAGCTCCTGTTAGCAGATGAGGAAAGCAGAATACACAGTATGTAAATGAGTGTGCAAAAGCAGAATACACAGTATGTAAATGGGTGTGTGTGCATTCTGATAAGGCTTTTAAAAGCAATCAGGCTGCTACCTTATTAGTCAGCCTACTGCATACTGCTCTCATATTACAGCCTAAAGACCAGATTTGATAAAAGTGTTGTTTGAGCCTGGCTCCCACAGGAGGGGCATAATAGAAGGTACTTGTCCCGAGTTTAAAATTGCTGTGTGCTGTATCTACTGCAGACAACTCATTTCTTTTATTCTGTTCCTTTCCTGTATCTTGCAACTTGCCAGTATACCTGCAAGATGAATGTCGTTTTAAACCATTTTGCATATATTATTCAGTGTTTTATGTGTTATTATATTGGGAAAATAATTTTATAAACTTGTAAGAGTAAGTTTTTGTAGCACAATAAGATGGTGGCCTTCTGTGTGTGGGGTGTGGTGTGTGTGTGTGTGTGTGTGTGTGTGTACGCACACACACAGTTCAGAGACCAGAGGTGTAAATCAGGTGTTCTTCTCATCTATACGGTATATTTTCAGGCAGGATTGTTCCCTAAAGCTGGAGTTCCTGATTCAGGTAAACGGGCTGGCCAGCAGACCTGAGGTTCCTTCAGTCTGCTTATCCAGTGCTAGGCTAACATGCACAATGCTGCAGCTGACTTTTTGCTGGGATGCTGGCCATCCAGAGTCAGGTCCTCGTGCTTGCATGGTGAACACAGACGGAGCCATTTCCCAAGCCTGGCCGTTTCTTAGTAAAGGTCCTTGCGGAGCTTTTCAGGACTCTTTCCGGCTCAGCAGAGAGGCAAGAGTTTTGGTGCTAGTCAATTGGGTGAAAAAGAAATCCCCAAATTATACTTTTTTTTCTTGTTACAAGAGTGACTTTTTTTTCCTCCTCACAGTTTTCTTGATGAAATGTATGGATTTAATGCACTTATAAAGAGACTTCTTGAGAGCAGAGACTAGAGGGTTTTCCAAGGACTATATTCTATTATCACAGGAAGGTATGCCATCGGGAACGATCACCTGTTGAAGCACACTGTCTGCCCTGGAGTGTGTTTGGCACTGCAGTGGAGACCTGGTGACCACAGACCTCAGCAGTGGCTTGCCATGGGGATGTGACCACACCCACTTAAGACACGCCCATGGCTCTGGAGATTTTCCAATTGCCTGTCTATTTTATTTTACTATTTGTATTTATTATTATTCCTGGAGGTCAAAGGTCAGTTTGTCCCAATTACCTTTGTTTCTTCTTCACTGGCCCCCAGGTTTGTTGGGAGCAGCAGGAAGTATCCTCAGCCCCATCTTTGGAATGGCTCACAGGTTCTTAGTGCGCTGCCCTTGGAGACCCTGTTCCACCCTCTGAGCTTCCCAGTCTCTTAGTAACTGTTTACTTCTTTTCTTTTGCTTCTACGTGAAAAACCTGAGGCTGTTGCTCCATGGTGTGTCTGCATCTCCAGGCTCTCTGCTCTTTGACAGAATGCCCACCATTTAGTAAAACAGGAATCAGAATCCCCAGTGTTCAGCTTATTTCTTCAGTTTTGGAGGTGGAGTCTGTCTGTGTAGCACAGGCTGGTCCCAGTTCTCTAGGTATCCTAGACTGATGTAGAATTCAGGATCTTTCTGCCTCAGTCTCCCAGTCCTGGAGTTACAGGAGTGTACCACCAGGCCACAATCTTGCTCTGTATTTCCACAGTCTGTACAGTGACTTAAAAAGCATGTGGAGGTAAGAATTAAGAAGTGTGATTTGCCAGTTGCTAGGCTGTGTTCTGGATGATTCTGTCCTACAGTTCTTTCCTTTCAGCTCTTGTCAGTTAAGCTGTGCACTCCCTTTGGTGATGAGCACCACTGACTTCCATGTCCTCATCCCTAAATGGTCTTGGGAGAATCTGTGTGAAGTGCTAACATCCTATTAGGTTCTTAATATTCAGTCAAGCTTCCTTTTCTCAAGTCTAGTGAGGTAGCAGCATTTGTGTTCCTATTCCTTCCTTCAGGGAGTTCAACACAGGATCCTGGGCTCCAAGATTATGCTTAGAGGTGTTTAGAAGAGGGTGTAAAAAGTTGTGGCTGACAGGTGTCCGTAGCACAGTGTTGCTTCCAGTAAAAAATTCCTAGAGACAGTATTTGTGTCTTGTTGGAAAGTTGAACAGAGGAGAGGCCTGACTTTGTGCTGAGGAAATCATAGCCTTCTAGGGGCACCCTAGATGGCAGGGTGTGTCTCTTCTCCAGTCTCCCCAGACGAGGGGTGGGTTCCATCTGTAAGCAGTGGGAGCGAGACAAGGTTGGGCTAAGTGCTGGAACAGAGCTGGCTCATACGTTATCCCTGCTTAAAGAGTTTCCAGCACAGTGGGGAAGCAGCCAAATTAAAAGACATTTATATTGTAGGGTGGTAAGTGCTGTAATAAAGACAGCCTGGATACTATGGCCCTGCTTAGGAGCAAGTAGTGTATTATTCTAGTCAGGGGAGGGGAGAGGCACTTCAAAGTGACCCTGATGGAGAGCAGAATCATCGTGGGCACTGCTACTATGTGGACTCTCTGAGGGCTACAGGCTCCTCAACTGCTGTGCATCAGAATGGGTCCCTGTCCTCTCCATCTGTATTTCCAGAACCCAGTGTGAGCCTCTTCTTTAACTATACTTTGCACGGATCCCACTGTGTCAGTCACAGTGGAGTTTTGGAAGTTCCTTCTCTCAGGAGAACCTAAGCACCTCCAGGCAGGAAAGGTGACTCCTTACTGTGCTGTGTTGTTGGGCCCTCTTAGTGTAGCCTGGAGAGGTGGGCACAGCACGCTGGGGACTAGTTGGTCCCCATGCTTTTATTTACAATCCCCTCTTTCAGGTTTCTTGGTGAGGGAAGGCACTAGAGTGTTCTGCTTTTGAGTGTCCAGCAACTGGCTTTGAGGAGATCTGTCATTTCACAGACAGCCATGACAGAGTTTGTGGGTGCATCCCAGGCCCTGTGGGTGCATCCTGACAGGAGAAGTGTGGGCAGAAGGGCAGGCCTCTCTTGTCACTTTTTCCTACCTTCATAAAGAGTGTTTGATCCAAATTACACTTACAAGGGCGCTGCTTCTTACATGGGATCTTAACCTTTGCTGCTATCGCTGCTACTGATCCCAGCACAGCCTTGAACTTCAGCAGCTAAAGTGGAACAGAGCCCAGGATGTGGGGTGATCATGGGCTCATTCCCCTGGAAGACTCAACAGCCCTAGGTAGCTCCTTTTCATCTCTGACTTTGTGTTGGCTCACACCTTGCCAGTTGACTTAGATTTAACGGTACACCATGTAATATCCAGTTTCTTTGTGGATGCTTTTGATGTATGTGACTGTATCAACTGCGAATGCTTAGGTTTAGTTAGATCTTAGAACCTGAATCCTACTGCTGGCCAGGACCAGCTTGGCTCCCTAAGGTCTATATGTAAGGTACAGAGGCCACAAACCTTTGGCTTAGGACCCACAAGAGATTCATGGTTGGCTCCCTTTTTTAGGGCTTAGGGCTCAGTAGGAAGCCGACCCAGGTCACCTTCCTTCTGCTGTCTTCTCCATGCTGACCCGGGTGCCCATGCTGCCTTTCCCATGGGTTGCTCTCTGGCTCTGCTTTGCTCAGTGGAGAGAAGCAGTGGCTGCCACAGTGGATCCACAGTGGGCAGCATTCTGGAGCTGTCTTACTGCAAGAAGAAGCCAAATGGTAAAAGCTGCTTAAAAAGGGAGTTTGATGAAGAAAGAGTTTTGTGGACAGTATGTATGTATGTATGTATGTATGTATGTATGTATGTATGTATGTATTTACCTCTCTACTTATTTATTTTGCTTCCTATGTTCTTTGTACAGAAGCTCCATTGTATGTACTGTGGGCCAGACAAGTTGGTGGGTTGAGTAGTTGATTAGTATGGCTTTGGTGAAGGGAAAGGCAGGAACCCCTCCTGTACTTTACAGACTTGAGTAAAGTGTGCAGTTCTTTTGCCCAAGTTAATTGTAGCTTCCTAGTGAATTAGTGAATATGAGGAAACTAGCTGTGACAGCCTCATAACTCATTTAATGCACTTTAAATAAAAGTGGATTTCTATTTGAATGATCTGTAAGAGACTCTTTCCTGGAATATTTTTTTGATCTGTCTGATGTCAATAATAAACCTTTCTGATCAAGTTGATCTGGCTTCGTTCTATGAAGAGAAAATGTTGGTTTCAACTGATAGTCGATAGTCCATAGACATATATAGAGAAATAATACAGCTTTTGTTTAAAATAAAATTCACAGCAGATTTCAAATCATTCATGGCCCTGAAACCTGCTTTGCTTCATCTTGTATTGCTGTAACAAAATACTTTAAGCCAGTTCATTTATAAAGAGTCATGGTTCATGGCTCTATTGGCTGGAGAGTCTCAGTAGCATGGCCCTCTTGTGGCGGTATAGACCTCATGCCTGCATCAGTGTGGCAGAGAAGTGGAAGGGAAACCCACTGCATAGAGAAGGAGCCAAGACTCTAGGCAGCCTGTGTTATGACAGCTCATTCTTCAAGAACTAGTCTAGACCTAAACCACTTAAGTGAGGAGGTATCAACTCATGTATGGGCTGGTTCTCCTTATGACTGATTACCTTTGGGGGGGGGGGTTGATCACTAAGGACCAAATTTACACAGCATGAAGTTTAAACCGACAAGCCAAATCTGAGCTATAACAAAACCTACTGCAGTGTGCTTGAAGGTGGACAAGTGCTCTGGGGAGTCGCACAGAAAGAACCGCTTGCTTAGTGTCTGAAAATTGCGCTTTGGCTTGAGTTGGCTTGTCCTCCGACCTGGGGTATTTTCGTGCTTTGTTTCTTGTTTTTTTATTTTTTTTTTTTTGTTGTTGTTGTTGTTGATTTTTGTTTTTTGTCTTTTTGAGACAGGGTTTCTCTGTATAGCCCTGGCTGTCCTGGAACTCTCTAGACCAGGCGGGCCTCGAACTCAGAAATCCGCCTGCCTCTGCCTTCCAAGTGCTGGGATTGAAGGTGTGAGCCATCACGCCCGGCTCTTAGCATCTCAACTTATCACTGTTGTCGAAGTGTTACTGAGCATCCTCTGAGTCATTTATGGACAGAACATGGAGTCATCACAGTTAGCATCACTCATTCACTGTAGTTCGGTAAAACTGATGTCCTTAAGAGATTTATTTTAATGAAGGTGTGATTATATAGAGGATGAAAAATGGTTTTATGTTTGTTTTTCAGTTTTCAGATTCTGGTCTCTAAGATCTACCCGTCTAAAAACTGGTAGTGTGTTCCTTTTCTGTGGCTATTGTAACAAATTATTGTAAGTGCAGTGGCTTTGTTACCTCACAGTCCAGGGCTGAGATTGCCGTGGGTGCTGCTGAGTATTCTGGATGCTCTGTAGAGAACCTGGCTTCTCTCTTCTGACCTCTGGAGACTAGCTTGCAGAGGCAGCACCATGGGAGCATCATCTCTGTTCCCTGTGTTCCATGTGTGAGGCCTTTGTGGTTGTCCTTGGCTCACTAGGGTAATCTCTCTACTATAAGGCCAGCTTAGTCCTCTCTCCAGCTGTTCTCCACACTACTTAATAATTGTGGGCTCTGGGGGTAAGGATGCAGATGTGTTTGAGGAAGCCAATTTTCTGCCTACCACAGAGCGTTGGGGTATGCAGCAGGAAATGAATGTTTATGGGGTGCCAGGAGTATCTGCAGCCGGGCTTTAGAGATTTCATGTACTCTGATTATCTCATATTTGTGCATCAGGATCTTGGAGACCTTAAATGAGTTGTCACTGCTACAGAATAACTACTAAAGCTGGGCCTTCAAAGCTTAAGTTCCTACTCAGCATCGGGGTGCGCTGGGAGATTGACAGCCTGCATTCTTCCAGGCCCCAGAACCATTCTGAGATGGATGACATAAATTCTGACCTACCAGTGGGAAAACAGGCTCTCACAGGGGTGTGACTCTCCTAAGGTGGCACAGCTGGCTTGAAATGGAAGAAGTACTCGTGGAAGGCAGGCTGATTCCCAAACTTACTTGCTTTCAATCAGAATGCCATGAGGTTAAGAGGGAAGGGTTTTATGGAGTTGATTTCTCTTCCTTTCCACTTCACAGTGAGGCCTTATTTGTATAATACACAGAGTAACTGCCAGGGTGATTGCCACAGATTTGGTATGGCATGTCAGCTGACTGACTGACTTGGGTAAATCCCTCCCCCTCTCCCCTCATCTCTGCCAGTCAGCTTCTTGTCCCTCGCACACCCGCCTGCCTTCCTTCTTGAGGGTTATTTTGGGCTGCCTTTGGACTACTACTTGTGTTTTCTCCTGAAGTAGTTTCTTCTAATCCTGCTCCCCCGCAGTCCGCGAAGTGGAAAGCATTGTCGTTATCGTCACTGACAAGCTCATCCGTGACTTGGCAGCTGGAAGCAGAGCATCAGAAAGGCTTGGGTTGCCAGGGTTGCCAGGCACGGTGGCGGGACAAGACTTCAATTTGAGCCCATTTGTTTCCTAAGCTCTTTGGCTTCCCATGTACTTGGGCGGCTAGGATAGAAAAAAATAGAACCAGAGGACAAAAACAGGTAAATGACGTTTACAGATGATAGCTGCAGAAATGGTAAAGGTGGTGTCACTTGCTCCGTGAATTGTACCAACCGTTAGTACACTGGTAGAGTAGAAGTTCAGGAGAGGGCTGGTGAGATGGCTCAGTGGGTAAGAGCACCCGACTGCTCTCCCGAAGGTCCAGAGTTCAAATCCCAGCAACCACATGGTGGCTCACAACCATCTGTAATGAGATCTGACTCCCTCTTCTGGAGTGTCTGAAGACAGCTACAGTGTACTTACATATAATAAATAAATAAATCTTTAAAAAAAAAAAAAGAAGTTCAGGAGAAAACAGTCTTTACTTTGCAGTGTGGACTGAGAACCTGGGGGCGGGGGAATGGTTTTCTTGTCCAGTTTCAAGTAAATAGCTTTGGGCTATCCCATAATAAGAACTAAAGCACAACAGTGTTAGTGATATCCCCCATCGACCTTCTGTACAGGTCTAGGATCTATTTTCCAGATCATTACTCTGTCTAATCTTTGCAGTAGCCTCCTGCAGATGGGTACCGATGTCCCCATTTTAGAGAATGCTGCTAAGCCTGTGAGACATTAGGTTTTAGTGTGTGAAAAACAGGTTGTTTCTGGAATGGAAGACCTTTGTTCATTTTGCTGTTCTATGCATCTTATTTCAGCGTAGTCAACGTTATTGGTTTAAACAATTCCATAAGACTCAGAGAAACTTAGAGTCCCCAGTATAGTAATTATACAAAAAAAAAAAAAAACCAAAAAAACCCAAAACACCAACACCGAAGGAACACAAGCATGTGCAATATAAAGTCAGTAGAGCATGCTTGGCCCGTACCATCCTAGGTAAGCGCCAGGAACTGGCAGCAGCTAGGACTCAGTTGTGTGCATTTGTACCTATGCCACCTTGTTCTTGCGCTTAGTCATGTCGGGGCTGTTTCCTCCTTCCGTGGTGTTTTTAGACTTCCAGTCTCCTTCCTCTCTGTCTCTGCCTCCTTACCGTTGAAAGAAGGGAAACCTTGGTATGTTTTCTCTGTGGAAGTGTTGTGTGTACTAATTAAATACCCTGCACCTGGCCCATGTTTGGAACTTGCTAATTACAGTTATGAACTCCTGCACCACATTAAACATATGGTACAATGGTCAGGCCTGTCTGAAAATACCTTCTTAAACCCATAATTATTATAGTCGCATTGTCGGGCAACTCCAGACCAATGGATGGCAGCGAAACGCTTCAGCCACCATTAGTGCCCATGTTGTGGCTTGTAGCTCCCATGGTGGGATGAAATAGTCCTCTGGTTGTGGTAGAGTTGGCTGGCTGTTCCTGTGGCAGCTGTGGTGGGGAGAGTGTGGCATTTTCCGTGCTCTGGAATCCTGGTCACTGATGAGCCGTTTTAAGTGATGGTCTAAAGAATATGGAGGAGCAGCCTGCACTGAATCCCATGCTTCCTTGCCTTTTTTGTAAGGAACGCTTTGGTAGGAAAGCACTCTGCTTCTGGCCTGTTTCTGCCACTGTCTGCTTTCCTGCTGCCCCTCAGCCATGCTTCCTTTGGGGGCCTCTTAGACCCCGAGGGCTGGATGTTTGAACACAGTTGAGAGCAGCTCATTCTCTCCTGACCCAGAGACTGCTTCTGGGTGCAGGACGTTTTCAGCTGTGTTATATAGAGCAGAAGCAGAAAATCCCATCTTGTTATGATGCCACCGGGAATGTCTCGTGGCTGTGGAGGATGGTGCTGTGAGGGATCAGAGTTGGATCTGAAGTTTAGTCTGTCTCATTGCCCTGCTTCTTAGCCGTGTGTCCTGGGGCAGCAAGTAACCACCTTGCCCTACATGTCTTCATTTGGTTCAAGACATAGCTCTAGAGAAGGTAGCCAGCCACCTTACAGGACTCTTGGTGAAGAATAAGTATGCTACACGTGTAAAACACTGTTGCCTGACAGGCAGCAACATTCAATAAATGTTATGTGTTGCTGTTATTATTTTACTACGGTCGACTTGTTAATGTTGACTGCTAGGACCATAACTGTGGCCTTAGAAAAAGTAGTCTGCCTGGACGTACCTAGGAGAACTGCATAGTGTCACCAGTGCTGTGCGTAAAGCACCTCTCCTCCTCCGTTACTCCCTTTACTGTGTTCCTGTGTCTTTATAGAGAAAGCTTCTTTGCCATCCGACGTGACCCACCAATGTGCATATGTCACCAACAGTCAACACTATGCGAACAGAACCTTTTCAGCTGCTCACTTGTACTAGGGGCTCAGTAAACAACACGGATGAATGAACACTAGGGAGGGAATGGCTAGAGAAGGAGAGAAGGTGTGAAAAAGGAACTCACATTGTCAAGATGTCTGGATGGGAGTGTGCTGGGTGCCAGCGAGCTCCTGTGAGATGGACCTCAGGGTGTGTTTGCAGGGAGCCTTCACAAGCGTGGAGGGCTTGAAATGTGCATTGAAAGCTTACTGAGACTGAAGGATGGGGAGAAGATCCCAGGGCATCCAGCCTCGTGGCACGAAAATAGAGAGCTGTGGGGTCCAGCACTAGGAGGCCTTTGCAATTAGGTGGGAAGGATTGTTTGTGATGTCAGTGCCCTTTGCCTTACAGCCATGCTGAGGGAACTGTATCTTTAAAAACCAGTGTTCAGAATTTCAGAAATTGTTACTGTGTGTGCATGTGCATAGATTCATGTGCATTTCCTTATAGCACGTAGGATGCCAGCTTGCAGAAAATATCTCTATAGCATATGGGTCTATTCATATGAAAAGTTGCTTATGTAGTTCCAAGCTGTATTTTATTTGGTTACATATATTTGATATGTCTATCTTAAAGTAATATGTTTCTGTGGATCCCTATCTCTCAATCTATGTATCACCTCCCTCTCCCTCCCCCGCTCCCTCTCCTCCTCCCCCTCCCCCTTCTTCCATCTCTTTGTCTCTGTCCCTGTCTCCTATCTGATATTACTTGCATACTTTTCAGTGCTGGTCTTTCTTTGTGACTGGGAGGTTATCAAAACACTGGTCTCAGAAACAGAATATAAAAAGGCAAATATATTGCTCTAGATCATTTAATTCTTGCCAAATTATGAAGCAAGTAGCTTTATCAGGTAGACTTGCTGGGCTGTAAGAGGGGCCGTGTTTCTTTCAGTTAATGAGCTGGCAAGATAGCTTTGTAATTGGGAGTAGTCGTTACGGCTTAGCAGAGTAGTTTAGAGATGCCCACTCCAGATTTATCGTACTAGGAAAAATGCTTTTTAGTGGGGTTTAATTTATGCCATTATCTGTCTGTATTAGTGTTTAGCTTCAGCATCCATGGATTAGAGAAGCCCACGGATGGCTAATCTTAGCCTTGTTTCAACATCCTTGAGAAAACTTATGCCATCCTTAACAGTGAAGGTGTTTGGAAAACAAGCTGAGGAAGCAGCACTATTAATACATATAATAGGTCACTTATCTAAATAACATACTATATTATATATATATATATATTAATATAGTATTAATATACATTGACAATATTGGTATGTATTGATAGAGAATTCTCTATTCGGAGTCTAGTTATTACCAGAACTGGAGAGAGCCAGTGTTCAGGTTGAGGCTGTAGATTGTTTATATGTGGCAGTATAATGGATGTGGAAAGGGGATGTATCTTGATTATTGTAGCTTCCGCACATCGCTAGCTCCTCATCATAACTGATGCTGAAGGACTATCTTCAGATGCTGAAGCCAGCTAGACATTACTCCAAACTGTAGTATGGCGATGATAACTGTTTTAAAACTGTCACAGAATCTAGCTAGTGCCATGGTCAGAGACTTTCTTCCCTTTGATAATAATGTAAAACTCCTCCCCGAGGCTTTTTATCTGTCTTGTCTCCCATGCACAGTCCTAGGCCCAAGAGGACCGTGCTGGGTTTCTGTTTGTCATGGTGCTGGCCAGATGCAGAGGTTCAGGTTGGCAGGCTGGCATACACTGGATTTCCAGACTGTGCCCTGCTCCGTCCTTTGGGCACTGGTGTTGGAGGCCTCAGTTCAGTTGATCAGACCGCACAGAGTGCTTCCTCCTTCTCTGTTCCTGGCCACTTAAGCTTCCGTGCTCCAGGTTGTCCATGCTTGGGCCAGTCCTCTACTTGTTTGTTTCCCTTGCTGGTTTGGGGCCAAAGCTTAGGGTCCTTTTATTTCTCTTCTGGTGAGAGGTTTAAGTGCCTTTTCTTACAGAGATTGCATTTATTTATTATGAACTTAAGTTGTAGGTGCAGAGGTTAGCATTTTCATGTTCTGGATCACTTATCTCTCCCTGCCCCAGGTACAAGGACTACTCTATTGTACCTGGAGAAAGCAAAGCTTTTGAGCTTTTTGCTGAGAGAGAAGGAAGTCAGGGCTTTGTGTCTGCAGGTGGAGGCGAGGAATTCAAGGCCAGCGACTGGCTCATTTTTCTCGCTGTAAAGATTAAATAAGACCATGGCTGTAAACCTGGAGCACAGTGATCGGACACTGAGGTCTGGAATTCATGAAGGGACTGTGGCCCAGGAACAGTGCTTCCAAGCCCCCAAACTTAGTGGTAGATCAGAGGGTGAGAGTAGGCAAGATGCCCCCAAAATGCAGTCTCCATTTGTAGGTGTTTGTTTTATTGAAATGTTACTTCTTAACTGTGAGCAGAATTGTTATTATTTTTATTATTGATTGATTGATTGATGAAGCTATCAGGGTTGTGGAGTCGATGAATTGTTTCTGCAAGTCAGCTAAGCACTCTCTGGTTTATTCCTCAGCGATCTGGGGTGGTGGCTTTGGGGTTTTGTTTGTTTGTTGTTGAGTTTACATACAGAGTGTTCCTAGGTTCTCCCTGTTGTCCTTGGTTGTTTGGGGCTCTGTGTTGCTGTCCTTCTTCACCTTTGGTAGTGTAAATTCTGCTCCTTTCTCCTCTTCCCCTTCCTTTCTTTCCTTCTTTTTCTTCCTCCTGTCTTGCCTCCCCCTTCCCCTCTTCCCCCTTTCTGTTATCCCTAGAATGTGAGCCATCCTTAGAATGGCTTCCATCTTGCTCAGTTAAGGTCACTGGGGTTTATTGTATTTTACTGACAGGAAGGGGCTTGTTCCTTGATCAGGGTTTCCATTTGTTTTCTTTCAGTTTCTTTAGGTGACTCTTAGCCTGTGGATTTAGACCTAATAAAGATAGTAAAGCAACACATTTCCCTCCAGTGGCTACAGGCTATGAAGTTTGTTCTATCCATTGTCTAATTTAAATATTCTGTAATTTCTACTGAAACTCTCTTTTCGACCGATGATTATTTGAAAGTGTGATTTTCACTTTCTGTGTGTTTAAAGAATGTCCTACGATTTGTTATGGACTTATCATTTAATTCCAGTACAGTCAAAGATCATACATTCTATGACGTCAGTGTTTTGAGTCCGCCTAGGATTGCTGCCTGGCTCAGGTATGCTTTGCTTTGGTGATTGCTCTTGATGCTCTGAAAACCCTATGCATTGCTTTGGGAGTGAGGGTTCTATAAATGTCAGTTAGCCCAGTTGGTTGATGGTACTCTCAGTCTGCGTGCGCCTCTCCCCCGCCCCCAACCGGTGAGACATGTGTCATCATGTCTGCCTTAAAAATATTACTTGACTTTCAAAATGTTATATAACTCCAATTACAGTGACCGCTAATAAAGTTTTCTTGGACCAGAAACACAACATTGGCGTACTCACTGTAGCGATCCTCTGCAGAAACCATATGGCTCTTCAAACACTGTCTCCTACTGTTACAGAGAGATCGTAACCCATGTTCTAAGTCAAACCCTTCCTAGCAGCACGCCTAGAGTGTGAGTCGCTGTGAGCTTTTCTGTCAACACTGGATGTATAGCAGCAGTCTGCCACGCATCAGGCTCCGTGAAATAGGGTTGGCAGCCCGAAAGAGATCATGAAACCAAATATTCTGGTTCTCATAGATACTTAAGCAAAGGTTATTTGTTCTGTTTTCCCTTAGTTTCTAGGATGGCCTCGACATGTCTTCTTGACTAAATCATACAGAAAAGTGTGGATTTCCAATGTAGGATGACGCTTACAACATTTATAACCCCCACTCCCCACCCACAGCCCTCTCTTTGGATTTAAGAAAAATTTCTTGTTTCTGAGGCTTTTGTCCATAATAGGATTTATAAGACCATTTTCTTATTTTTTTAAAAAATAATTAAACAAAGAAGAGTTGGCTGGCAGAATCGAGAATGGGGCTTTGACCAGCCAGCCAGGTACAGGACAGCGCTGCTTCCCTGGTCAGGTGAAGCTGCCTGTGCACCTGTAAGTTGATAACACATTTAACTCAGAATCCTGGGGTTTTTAATCTCGGGATTTGGATTCCTTTCTAATCGCGCTCATGCATGCATGTGTTTGCCTTAGGTTCAGAGACAGAGTGGAGAGATCCATTTTGAGCTCAAGTTGCCTTTGTCATGTTTGCAAGGCCAAGGTCTGGGCAGCAGAGGTTATGGTTGATAACTGCAGAAATGGATCCACAAAGCATGAACTATGGGCCAAAGTGTGAGGTTTCCCCGACCCTCAGGCAGGACAGGCCCACAGGTCAGAAAGGAGTTTTCTGAAATGGAGATGACAATGACGATGATAATGATGATGATGATGGGAGGAGGAGGAGGAAGAGGAGGAGGAAGAGGAGGAGGAAGAGGGTATCTTTCAAGCCGTTTCCTCTGTGTTGACATTTTGAACTAATTCTGTCCACAGGTTAAACTTCAGTTCCTTTAGCAGACACTACACAGTGGCACCAAAAGCATGCAGTGGTAATTTTGTTTGTCACTTCCAGATACTCTGAGCTTCCAAAACAGAAAGTAGGTTTCGCCTAAGAATGTCCTTGCTGAAGCTGTAGTAACTAGTGATGTTATTGAATGTCACCCCTTGCACAGACATTTAAACAGCACTCTGTGACTGAAAGTAGCCAGTGTACAGTGCTTCTGGATGCCATAGTAGAAAGTGGTCTCAAGAGAAAAGTATTCAAGGGACTGCTGATAAGCATTTATGGGAAGAAAAGGCATAAATGCGCTGTTCTGGTTAGATGTTGGGGATCAGCACTGCCTGTGGGGTGGGCAGCACTTGCTCCAGTTTGTAGTTTTATGTTGAACTTAGTGAGTCTTAAAGTAAAATTCATTTTACATTTCCTTTAGACAGTACTTCAGATATTCTCCTCATGTATCCAAGGAGCTACTGTACCCAGAGAGAGCTACATAGTAAGAGTTAAGATGCAGCAAAGAAAACCTACAGTAGGAAGGAGTATAAGATCATTTTAGTACTTCAAGGTGGTTCTTGTGTATGATCAGGGTCAAGGTTGTCAGTCAGTCTGCCTCAGTGTTGGAGCACGGTACCGTGGACTCTCCTACACTGAATTGCCCTTGGATCTCTATCAAACACTAGTTAGCTGTAGCTCAGTTGTAAGAGGCTTCACAGCATGTACAAGTCCCAGGGTTCTGTCCCCCCGCACTGCAAACAGACCATACCCCCAGTCCACAGTGCCTGCGCTGCCCGGTTCTGGATGGTATTCTGAGCTCTGCATGTCTCCTACCAGTCCCCGTTGTGTTCACTGCTGATGTCTAGGCAGTCTACAGGTGCAGAATATATCTCTCAACTTTGTTCTCTTTCAGTTTTCTTCTCTACTCCTTCAAGTTCACACATATTCTTAAGCTGTGGAATTGACGTAAGATTTACACAGATGTCTATTGTGCCGGTGACAGGGATTGCAGACTGGGATAATTGGCTTCTAGGAGGAAGGTCACTTTAACAAATCACATTTTTTATCTATGGCTTTGCTTTGTATCTCTGTTTTCAGGATTTTCTGTTTCCGAGTGTTTGCAGTTCCTACTGTATAGATTTTATACACATTTTATCAACCTTATCTTAATATCCTATTTGGTACTATTGAGATGTTCTTTACAGCTCTGTTTCTAATGCTCTTGTTTCTATTTAGCCTTGCAGGCTGTCACTCCACAGTGCCCTCACATGCAGCCTCTCTCCTGAACTCAAGGTTACCTCTGGTGTCTTTGCTATAGATAACTTGGGACTTTCTAGGCCATCCTATCTGGATAATGATGGTCTGCCTTTTCCAATCTAATGATGCTTATGGTCGTTTTCCATCCTTTCTGTTCTGGGTAGGACTCCTGCTGCAGTGCAGACAGACATAAGCTCTGAAGTAACATGGGTGATAGGAGGATTTTGGTTGATTATATGTGGCTTTAGGTTTTTCCTTTTGTGTGTGAGTTTGGGTGTGTATGAGTGTGCTTGAGTGTATGTGTGTGAGTGTGTGTGTTTAAGTGTGTGAATGTGTGTGTGTGTGTGTGTGTGTGTGAATGTCTGCATGAGTGTGTGTGGAGGGGCACATGGAGGTCAGAACTTGACTTTGGATATTTTCCTCTGTCAGCCTCTACCTTATGGTTTGAGAAAGGATCTCTTATTGTCTAGTTGGTTGGACCTGCTCACCAGCAAACCCTGAGTTCCTCCTGGCTCCATCTCCCCAGCGCTGGGCTTGGTTTCCTGGCTGAGCTCTTTCACTCTTTCTTTCATTCTTTCTCCCCACTCTTTCACCATTGCTCTTTGGTCTCTTTGGGGTTGAGGAAACTTCCTTTTACTCTCACTTCTTGGGGAGTTTGCAGTTATTTTGGATGTTTAATGTGTTAAAGGCTTTTAACTACATTGACTCACGCCCCCATGGCTGTCCTTTTTAATCATTTAAATGTAGTGAGCCCTGTAGAACTGTTTTCAAATGTTAAACCTTGTTACCTCCCTGAAATGCTCCATGTATTTAGATCTTTTAAGATTCCTGTGGCTAAAATTGTGTGGTACCTTTTCATCAGCATTCATAAGAAATAATTAGGTGGATAGGTATAGGCTTGAGGTCTCTCTCTCTCTCTCTTTCTCTCTCTCCTGTTTTAAAGAAAGTGTTTACTAGATTTCTGTACTAGACTGATAAAATGGGCTTGGCATCTGTGCTTTGTCTCTGTTTTGGAATAGTTGATAGTGTTCTTCCTTCTAGGGCTGGTAGAATCATGGAGCCCTGTAGGCCTGGGATTTTCATGACCATAGTCCTCTGTTAAGAATTCTTCTCCAGTGGCTTTTGATAGTTTGTAGTGTTTGAAGCATTAGCTATCTGACCTGAATTATTAAATTTATTGGTATGACAACATTCTTTTTTCTAAATGAATACAAGATAGGTACTGGCATTTTTTTTACCTGATGTTAGTAACTATGCACTTATTCTTCTTATTGAATAGAAACCTCCATTTTTGTCTTCTCTTTATTATTTTTTACTCTTTATTTTTCATTTTTTCAAATTAGGGTCTATGTAGCTTAAACTGGCCTGGAGTTTTACTATGCAGAATAGGCTGGCCTTGAATTCATAGTCACTCCTCTTAAGCCTTCCACGGGCAGGGATTAATGGTGTGAGTCACCATGCCCAGCTGCTTCTTTTGAGCGCTGTCTCTCCCTCCTGTATATGGATGCATGGGTGCCGATAGAGGCTGGAAGAGGGCATCTGATCCGCTGGAGCTGGGGTTCAGGCAATTGTGAGCAGCCTCACATGGATGCTGAGAATCAAACTCCTGTCCTGTACATGAGCGGCAAACAGTGAGCACGCTTGGTAGCTGGGCCATGTCTCTGGCCCCATTTTCTCTCCACTTCTTGTGTTTTTGTTGATACCTGACACATTGCTCTTTCCTTCATCTTAACGTTTAATGTACTTTTTCTTTGTTAGTTTCTTCCACTGGACACTTAGATTGTTGAACTCAGAGGTGGCTTCTTGCTATGTATGCATCTAATGCTCTGCACTGTTGAAGATCCCTAATGGTTTCAGAAGGTGTCACTGGCCCCAGCCATCACCAGCCCCTCCCCAGGTCTCTCCCTCTCCAGTCCTGACCTGGAACAGGGCAGGTGGAGGAGATCACTGCTTGTGAGGGTTATACGTCTCACCAAATGGCAAATGCGTTTGCTTTTGAGGGGTTCTGGGTGGAGGCAGTGTTACCCCTGTTGCCTAGAAGAACTTTCTTTGCTTTTCTGACTAACCTTGTCAGTCTTGCCAGGAGCACCAAGGGGAAGCTTGAGGAAAAAGCAAAGGTGCTGTATTTTCCAGCCCATCTTCAGCTGTTGTGCTAGCCTGCACTGGGCTGTAAGAATGTGTTAATACTTCGTTTCCCCAAGGTTATCACATCTGTACTCTGCCAAAGCTAAAACCTTACTGGGCCTTATCTGCCATTGTGGATGTTTATCATCTTTAGAGTTCATCTTACCCTTGTTTTGTGGCTCAAAATAATACATTGTAGACAATCCAACTGTTTCAGTTTTTAAGGGGTGGGCAGTGTTCTTCCTAGTGTTTTCAGCGTCCCAAGTAAAAGTGGAATATCAGCCTGATTGGCCTCTTAAATGACCCCAGTTGGATGCTGTTAGGGCTGCACGGAGTGCACTCAAATAGAGAAAGACGACTGTGACAAGGCTTCAGTCACCTTCTGTCAGGAAGGCGATGCTGCTGCCTTGCTGGGTTTCTGCTGCTGGACCCAGATTTACTCTCTTTGATCGGTCCTTTGAGCCTTCATGCCCCTTGGCATAATATACCATGATCTTTCCTTTACAAATTAATGTCAGGGATTCTTCCCTGAGGGTAAGTGGCCAGCATGGACTGGATGAGCCTGTAGCTGACAGGGTGAGAGAGGCTCAGCAGGCATCAGAAGCAGGCAGGCCCTGAGGAGGCAGTCAGAGATGTTAGAGATTCATCTCCATGACGCAAATGTAAATTATTTGTATTTTAAGTTTGGATATATGATACTTTTCCATTCTACCAAGTTTCTCTCTCTCTCTTTCTTTCTTTCTTTCTTTCTTTCTTTCTTTCTTTCTTTCTTTCTTTCTTTCTTCCTTCCTTCCTTCCTTCCTTCCTTCCTTCCTTCCTTCCTTCCTTCCTTTCTTTCTTTCTTTCTTTCTTTCTTTCTTTCTTTCTTTCTTTCTTTCAAATTTTAAAAAATGTTCTTTAATATTTTAAACCAATAAATGCTTTTTTAAAATAAAATGCATGTTTTATAGAGATATATGTTTTCTTCTAGGGAGATAGAGATAGACTCTTAGGTGAGCATGGGGTGCACTAAACTCTTGAGCCTTGTAGCACATTTACCTATACAACTGCAACTCAGTAAACCAGGATGTAGTATAGTGGAGGAAGAGAGAAAGACTGTAGAGGGTAGTTCATGCAGATATATATGTGTGTGTGCACATGTGCAAGCCTGTGCATGAGTGTGCGTGTGCATGTGCGTGCGTGTGTGTGTGTGTGTGTGTGTGTGTGTAGATAGATAGGTAGGTAGGTAGGTAGGTGATATAAATGGGTGGGTAAGTAAATGAATCCTGGTAAGAAGATGGTAAATTGAAGATGAAGAGGGCTCCTGAGCAGATTCTTTCTGGGTAAATATCAAGGTTTGGGTAAAACCTGGAGATTCAAGTAACCATGACTACGTTGGTAATTCTTTACTTAAAATCCACATACCGTGGTGCTTATGTTGTCTGTTTCTAAATAATAAAGCACTGCAATCTAAGTGCCTCGGAACCGTGTGTGTGATCTCACAGAGTTCGCTGGTTAGTGGGGTCCGCCTTAGCCATCCTTCCTTGGACTCCTTGTGGCTGTCAGACCAGTTGGGCTTGTTCTCAGCAACATCTCACTGAACAGGTTGCTAGATGCATGCTGCTGGCTCTCAGAGGCAGGAAGGCAGAGGCTGGCATTGTGGCAGTCATCGGCATCAGAAGCTTTGTGTGACTGGCACCACATCACAGCACTTCTGTGTTTCTTCAGTTGCTTCCTGCTGCTCGGGGCTTTAAAGTGAGCTTAGATGGACGAGCCACCCAGATCTGTCTCCTGGAGGAGTAACAGAAAGGTTAGGACCACCATCATTGCTGTTGAGACCATGATGAGCACAAAGCTAGGTTCATTAGTTTATAAGGCTGACTGCCCTTTGGAGTGCAGTTGGGCACTCATGACAAAGTTTGCAGTGCAGTTGGGTTTGGATGCTGACTCTTCCTGTGCCTCTGAGCATCTCTTGGGCCTTCAGAAAATCTATTTAGCTGTCAAACCACGATACACTGCTTAGTATTCCAGGGAATACCCTATGCTGACCTCTTCAAGAGATCAGGCACACACATAGTGACTAGACATACATGCAACGTAAAACAGTCATACAATAAAAGTAAAGATATAAAATTGAAAAAAAGATTAAAAAAAAAAAAAGGAAGGGGGTTTCTTATAGGAAGATGTCTTATGACCTCAGCAGCTTTCTCCCTGCATGGCCTTTTCCTTTAAAATATCATCATCATTATCATCATCATCATTATTTTGTTTTGTTTTTCTCTGTTTTGAAATCCTATAATTATTGAGACAGGCTTTCTCTGTGTAGTCCTATCTGTCCTTGAACTCACTCTGTAGACCAGGCTGGCTTCGAACTCAGAGATCCTAAGCCTTTTCTCTTCTTTGTCATGAGTTGTTGAGGTGCTGTCCAGGCTTCCAGGGTCTGCGAGGGTTTGCTTTCTGCAAGAATTCAAACTTACTACCTTTTAACACCAGCATCTCTCACCAATTAGAAGTGACATTCCTGAAAGCTCTTTGTCTAGGCTTGAGGAGTGCGCCACAGGCACAGCCTGTGGAGATGTAAGAACAAATAAAGTAATGCAGCCAAATGAAGAAGGCATTTTAATGTAGCTATCCAACAGCTGTTCAGTAGCAGGTGCCCATCAGTGTCTGCTCAACAGGGGCTCTTAAGCAGTCAGCTCTCCTGTCAGTAACCAGTCAAGTAGGTATCCTGCCTCAATCTGTAAAACACCACAAACCAAAACCAAAACACACTGCTCCTGTCTGTAAGCACATCATAGCATCAGTAATAGTGTCAGGTCTTAGTGCCACGCCCCCAATGGATGGATTCCAAGGTGGGGGTGGGGAGGGAGAAAGGGAGGGAAAGAGAGAGAGAGAGAGAGAGAGAGAGAGAGAGAGAGAGAGAGAGAGAAAGAGAGGAGGGAGAGAGAGAGAGAGAGAGAGAGAGAGAGAGAGAGAGAGAGAGAAAGAGAGAAAGAGAGAGATAGCAAGCTTGAGCCAGCCACAGAGAAGAGGGATACCTAACTGAGAGGGGGTGGGGCACCCTGTCGGAGGCAAGGGGGAAGGAAATGGGATAAAGAACTCTGTGAGGGGTACTGGGAGGAGGGGCAACAGCTGGAATGTAAATAAATAAAAAATAATAAAAAAATCCCACCACTGCCTCTCATTTTTCCTTGGTGATGCTGGAGATTTGCACATGCTAAGCCAACACGTTAGTGTGTGTGTCGCCGATTTGTTCTCCCTCTTTAAAAATGGAGAAAATGTTAATCCGATCAGCAAGTTGCTTATCTGAGGTCATGAAGGTAGAAGTTGGAAATTCCCTTTGTGCTATTCCATCTGACTCCCTAGAATATATCATTCTGCTAATAACAGGGTCACTGTCTTGTGGGTTATGTGTGGTAAGGTAGAATTCCTGCCGTAGTGAGGTGTTATTTCCTACCCTTCCTTCACGCTGCCTGTGGGGACTTAGCTCGGTGCTGTGAATCCTAAGGCAGATAAGGTAGCTTCATATGGTCACAATCACAGACAAACACCCAGTATTGTGCTGCTGTGAGGGACTGAGGCAGTTTCATGAAGTTTTATAGTTTAACAGAACAAAGAAAATGTCAGGTCAAGGCATGCTTAAAATCCATTGGTTTAAAATCCCTCTGAGAGGTGATGACAACAAGATGGGGGGAGGGGCTCTCCTGTAGGATTCAGAGGCTCATGATATATACTTAGCTTTTGGATTGCTGGAAACTAAGGGGCCTGCTAAGTTAATAGGTGCCGAATGGTTTTATTTATTAGTAGTGGGATGTTAATTCTGCCACAGAGGTTGAGGGATGGCTATATAGTAGGCTAAAGCCAGCCCAAGAATAAGGTGATTGGCTTCTAGACCTGAAACATGCCAACTTCTCCACATCCCTGTGGTTCTAGTTACTCAGCCAGTCTTTGAAGACACTGCTTCTTTCCAGGAATTCTTGACAGTCCATAAGACACTTTCTTTGGGGATGGTAGTCACATTTTTAGTCATCACTAAGGAATGCCTCAGAAGAGGCCTCCAGAGCTGTTCTAACCCTGCACCCAGACCTGCTCAGATCACAGCTCTTGGGCCAAAAGCCTGTCAGCACCTCACAGCTTCCTGTCTCCCCCTTTAACCTGATGCGGTATTTGTAGCCTGGCATACCTGACGTCACAAAACTTACCCTTCACTACAACTGTCTCTCAGTGTCTGACTTCCTACTTAAGTTATGTGGTACAAAACAGGTCTTGTCTCTGGAAGGACTCTACAGACCTTTAGCCCCAGCATTGCCAGGCATGTAGTAAGTAGCCACGTAAAAGTGACAGCCCCTGATGGTCAAAGCTTAGTTGCTTTATAGTTTTCATATAAGTGAGTGCACATAGGGTACTCATGCAGTCAGTGCATGTATGTGTGTGTGTACTGTGTGTGTGTGTGTATTGTGTGTGTGTGTCTGTGTGTGTAAGTTTATTAAGAAGCTGAGGGCATGGGACAGGGATAAAGTAAACCTGCTGCTGTCCAGCTCATGCGGGAGCAAGAGAATGTGTGCAAATGCCTCCTGATGCATACTGCCCAGCATCAGTCTAGGACCTCTGCCTGGCAGAACTCGTAGTAGCGTTTAACCATCAGCATCACTGTGTGTGTGTGTGTGTGTGTGTGTGCGTGTGTGTGTCTGTGTTTGTACATGTGAGTGTGTGTGAATGTGTTCCTGCCTGTGTGGGCATGTGAGTGTGTATGTGTGAGTGTGTATGAATGTGTGCATACCTGGATTGTGTGTATATGCCAGGGTGTGTGTGCATTTGAGTGAGTGTACCTTGTGTGTGTGTGTGTGTGTGCGTGTGTGTGTGTGTGTGTGTGTAGGTAGGTAGGTGAATGCTGAGTGGTGCCTGTTGCTATGGTTCTGCTCACTGCTCTCTTGATACTGACTGGACATGGCATTTCTCTGACCCCACAAACACAGCTAGTTTGGTTACTGGCCCTTGTGGGCTGGCTTCTCCCAGGGAGCTGGTGTGTTGCAGTTGCAGTTGAGACGTAGTTTTTTTCAGGGCTTTTTCCCCTTGTTTCTTACTCAGTTACTTCAAAGAGCATACATGAAATGCCGAGACAGTAATAATCGGTAACACTTGTTACTGGTTTGCTTGTATCAGCTCCTGTTTCAGTTTATTTTAGTGGGTTTGCAGAGGCAGGTTATCATCTACAATAGTTACCACTAAAGAAGGAGGCAGAGTTTAAGTAGCTTGGCAAAAGCCCTGGGGCAGCTGAGGGTCTGAGACTTAAACTGCATCTTAGCTGCTCTGAAACCGTCCTTTCCACCAACACACGCAGATACATTAAAACTGCTGGGCTCTATGCTCTGTTTTGTTTTTCTTCTGTAAAATGAAAGTTACAACCTTTTTCTACCTGAAGCTTGCTCTTAGTATAATCTCTCTCCCTCCCCCACCCTCCCCCTTTCAACCCTCAGATGTAGCTATAGCTGGCAGGCCACATTTTAGTTAGGGCTTATCACCTGCACATCTTCCTGTCTCCTTTTATAGCAATTGTTTGATGTCCTTAATTTCCACTCCTGAAACATCAGAGTGTTTTCAACACATTTATCTTATTTACTTTATCTTTCTGAGATTTAACCTTGCCAGGAGGAGAGACAGTTGCTGTGGATTTTTATTTGATCAAAGAGACTTTTTTATTATGTAGAAATGAAAAAAAAGTAATTTTCCCTTTTATGTAGTCCTTATCCCTTCTGCTAACCCCAAATTGAAATAAAATGAAGAAAAAAATTGTTTTGTTGCATTTAAGATAAAGCTCACTGTTGCTAGTTTTTTAGCAGCTAAGGTTAACCTTTGGGATTTTATTATTACTTTTTTATAGAATACTATCTTTGTACATTTTGAGATAATAGCATGTGACGTGACTATAGGTGTTGTGCTGCTAAGGACAGAAATGTCACAACGGTGATGAGACTTACGCCTGCCAGCTCCAGGACAGGAAACCCAGCTCACTGTGAGGCCATATTTGCCAAGCTCTGGCTGTTTGGCTACATGTACTAAATGAAAGGATGGTTACTATGTGGAAGATACCTGCTTCCTCTGAGTCTCTCATGGCCCTTCCTCTGTTTCCTGAGTGGTTGGCTTTGGTTACACAAGCTAGAACTTCATTCATTAGCAGTCGAAGAGATCCGAGGTTGTTGGGAGATTAAGGAAAAGGTTTGGAAGCCGAGGAGACCTCCTAGAAGAGCAGTTGTCTGGACAGAGAGTTCACACTCACCTGCCCTCTCCTCAGGAGGCATCTTGTTCTCAACTGTGGGCTTGCCCTTGTGGATGGAGCCAGGATGCTCGGAAATGCCTAGTGATGAAGAACAAGCCTTAGAAAACGTGTGGTTAGTAAGATTATTTAGCTAGTTTGAGCTGAAGTAGGAAAGGATTGCCCATTTTAGGACTGTGATTAGTATTCAGTGCGTGCTCCACTGATCTCTTCGAGAACTTACTGTCTAAGCGAGACAGACCTTCCTAGATGACAGCAAATACTGCAAGGCACACAGAGTAACTGGCTTTGAAAGGTGAGCCAAAAGGTCAGCTGGACATTAGTAGAAACTTGGAGTAAGTTTATCATGAGTGGATTACACATTCTCAGTGGATGTGGTAGCCATGGCCCTGATCAAAAGCTTCAGTCGGGAAGATCCCGAACCCTGATGAGCAAGAAAGGACCGCTCTTTATTTTGCCGCCTTCAAAGATTAATTAAGCCTGTGTGTTAGTATAGTTTAAAGTGCCTGAAATGCTATCTTCTCTTCAGTAGGTGCTCAGTAAAGACTGGTTCTCACTTCCTTCTGCCCTTCAGCTATGTCTGGTACAGTTATGGCTGAACAGACATTTAATTTATACAACAAATAGAAGGAAAGCTGGTTGAATTCTGAACTCTTTGTCTTTCGTTCTATAGTTCTTTTCTTAAAATGTAGGGTGTTTGAACATATCAGGTGTTGAACCCAGAATCCATAAAAGTGTAAGCCTTGGCCTCCACATTGGAAAGCCACAGAGAATCCCATTTACCGAGGGAGTCTTGTGTTAGGCAGAGTTTTTTCTTTAGTGGGATGTTTCTGAGCTGTGGAAATCATTTCCTGAAGTGCTGAATGCATTTGAAAGAAACAGAAGAGAGCCAACAGAGTTGAGAGGAGAAATAAGTTTTTAACCTACCCAACAAAAGGATTTATAATTGTTTTATTGGTTGTTCAAAAATACCTTTTAAATAATAAAAACTTCCAGGTTCAGCGGGAAGATGCTCTGAGGTGAATCAAGTCCCCTAGTCACCAAGGTGGTCACAGCAACACAGCAACAGAAGCTGGTGTAGGAGATCCAGCAGCAATGGCAGAAAAAGGGATAGCCCAACATTTGTAGACTTTAGAGGGAGGGCTCTCTGAGTTTAGCAGTTAGTGACAGTACCAGGAAGGATTCAAGGTATGGCTAATTCCCTCAAATAGGCACAGCCTCTGTCATTCAACAAAGAAAGTGTATCTTGCTGTTTGTTCCTGTGAGAAAGTTGTAAAGGTGGCGTGTGGAAGAGCTTTTGGGTTGGATCTACTGTTTGTTGGCTCCTCTGATTCAGGCTCCTGTGGAAGCGATGCTCATACCAGTCCGCTGAGTGCAGAGATTACAGGCATGTGTCACCAAACCCAGCCCAGCCTAGTTGCTCTTCCCCCCTTTTGCATCAGTCTGCTACTTTGTGGGCTCTTCTTTCTTCCACCCTTCTCCACCCCTTCTCCACCCTTTCAACCCCCTAACACTAGGTAGGAAAGCAAAAAGGATAAAAAGGAAAGGAGGGCAACTTCATCTTTAGACAGACTACTTCCTGTTAATTAGGGGCAGCCATCAAATTCCTTGGGGCAAGTTTGATTTTAGCCTTCAGAATATCTAATTTCTTCGTGTTGTTTCTTTGTGCACTACTTAACAGCCAGAGACCAATGACCAGCAACCCATCTACCTATGGGGATGGGGCCTCTAGCATTTGTATACCCTCTGAGAAGTCCCCAGAATTCCAAATGTTATATAATCACAGAAACTATCACCAGCTGCCAGAGACAAACTGAAGCAGCCTCAGACCCTCACTCCTGGGATTCAAATGAAAGCACATTCTTATCTGTGTTTTTTAAAGGAACCAAAATGCCAAACCTGTCACTACATGTAATGAAAATGCCTTCCCTGTCCTCTTTAACCTCATCCTGCCTATCTTTTAAAGCAAGCTTGCAGTCATAGACACACAACATGGTACTGTTTGGCAGCCTTTTCACCCTTGAGCCTGCAGTCTCTTGTCTGCAGCCCTAGACTTAGCACGTAATATATGAATTGTTCACTGCAGCTTGGACAAACACATCTTAAACTTGCTGGATGTCACTGAAGTGTTGCAGTGGTTAATGGTTGCATGGCTTATAGAGGATCTCAAAACCCCCTTTTTCCACCTCTCCAAGTACCTCCCTAGATTTCTTAATCCATACCATAGAAGAAGCTTAGGCTAAACACTGGTGGGCTTTCCCATCTGTCTACAGCTCGCCTGCCTTTCAGTTTTATCATGAGACACTAGATACTATCCCCTCTTCCAATTCCCGAACATTTTAAAATTTTATTTTTGACAGTTGTGTGTATGTAATGCATGCTGACTGCTATCACCCACCCTCTTTTATCTACAGTCTGCCACCCCACCCCCACCCCCTTTCCAACAAGTCCCTTTCCCACACTGGTGTCTGTAAGCTTTGTGTTTGGACCCACTGGGTTTTACCATGGCCACCTGCAAGAACATGGGTGTGGATCTGTTCGCTGGAGTTTGGTGGGCTCACTAGTTGCTACACAAATAAAGATGATGACACTCCTTTTCTCCTGCATCTGTCAACAGCCAGTAGAGCCCTAGGTAAGGGTAGGTCTTCATTAGTCCCCCAGTTTGCTCTTCCAGGCCAAGTCTTGTGCAGTCAGCCAGAGTTTCTGTGAGACCTCGATTGCAATGGTGTAGACATATCCAGAAAGAATAGCCCTCTTCCCTGTCATCTGGCTCTTACGTTTTTTCCTTTCCTCTTGTTTCCTGGACAATAGGGTTTGTAATATGGATATCCAGTTTAGGACTGAGCACACAGCAGCAGTCATCTATTCTTAGCACCCCAAGCAGCCACGAGCCTTTGCCTTCACCTATATTTGCTGTAAATAGAGGCTTCTTCATCAAGGCTGAGAGCAGCACTAATCTGTGTATAAGCATAAATATTTAAAAGGCACTTGTACGACATGAGCATTCAGTAGAAGAGCAGTAGTAATAGGTAGCCTGTAGGGCCTGTGATCTTCCCAGCCATGGATTTTTGACTGGGATTACACTACCAGGTATGTATTCCTAACTTTAGTGCAGGGCTCAGATCCAGAAAGAAGTAGGTTACCCTAACAACGGATGTGTTTCGGTTGCACCACTGTGGCTGATTGGTGTCATGAAATATAAGGTCCATAACTGCATAAACCATTGTTGTCTTTTCTCCTTCAACCGCCCAGAGAACACTTCTCTGCAGTGATAAGGTGAGAGCTTTGAGATCAGTTCTGACTTGATTCTTCTATATCCTGCAGCCAAAGTGTGTGAAGTCTTCAGCAGTGGGTCTTACCCTCACTGGTTCTGGTGGGCAGCTAAGAACATTGGCAATACCAGTACTGGCCAGTAACTCATAAAAAAAAAGGCATTTCCTACATCATGTTGGCATTTTCATTTGGTCATGAGAAACATGAGTGCAAAAGGTAGAGTTGGTTAGTATTGTTTCTGGGTGTGGTACCGTTAATCTTCAGGACTCTAAAGCCAGATATACACCAGTATTCTGATAGTGAAGGCGACCAGATGGACCTGTATGATGTCTTGTTTTTGAATTAAGAACCAATTTAGAATTTGAAGCCACTTTTTAATACTTAAGTCTTCTCAGTTAAAGTCTTCTTTCCATATTATTAATGTATGCTCACTTATTGCTTGTGTCAAAAACTAGATAGTTGTGCTTATCTGGAGGCTGTAGGTTAATATGCTGTTCTGAGAACATGTAAGCCAAGACAGGTGGCTAAATAGCTCCGTCAAACATTCACTTAGGGCTATTTTTGCGTGATCCTCTAAACAACTTACATTTACATTCAGCTTGGCTCATGGTTTGGCTTCATTTGTTCCCAGGCTTGAGATCATAGAGTTTAAAGGACTTGGCTGGTCACAGGGCTTGTATGTCATACCTGTAGAACAGTTCCTTTGTCAGAAGTAGAATTAACAACGTGATTTATACATCCACTGCCTTCTGGTATTCACAGCACAGTTTGTAAACTTAATTAGTTCTTGGAATAGCAAATGTTTTGGAGATGATAAACATTTTCTCTCTGAATAATGTGCTGAATGGTTATATATTCATAGACGTGTACTGTGCGCTGTACACATTAGGAAGCTGGTAGGTACTTCACAGGGCAAGCATCACCTGTGGTGGTGTAGTCTCAGATTATATTGTCTTCCTGTGCCTTTCACAGGGGAAATCAGAAATTTAGCTCAGATAATTTAGCCTCCAAGAATATTCATTCTGGTTCCATTCCATAGGGAACATCTATGTTAAGGTCATTATATTGATTGCATTTTCCTGAACACTGATGGAGATTGTCATGATATATCCTGGGGAGGATGGGGAGTGACCCAGCACAGTAGTGAGGCAGTCTTTTGATTACTCTCAACTCTTGACTTTCAGAGGTGTAGAAAGCCGAGAGAGACTTAGGGCTGGAAAGAACACTGCAGCTTCTAGAGATGCTATAACAATATGCTGTGTGCCCAGAAACATGTGCTGGGCCTTTTCTTTAGTATCTCATTACCATTGATAAGCCACAAACCTTAAAAAATAAAAGAAATTACTTGGCTTTTCAAGAAGTATTGGGCTAGAAGAATCAAATCAGGTCTTTGATGTCATAAGAGCAGGAGGAAGGCAAAAATGCCTAGGACGAAACTAGAGCTCATTCATTCAAAAGCCGCCTGCTGGGTGGAGAAGAACAAAGTAGGCGCTCGGGGTGGGGGCCGGGAGGATTCTTCATGTCAGCACAATGAGACTTGATAACCAGAAAAGAAGAGCTAAGATTAACGAAATAGAGGTCGCTTGTCACTTCTTCTTTTTTTTTTTTTTTCTTTTTGTTTTTTTGAGATAGGGTTTCTCTGTGTAGTCCTGGCTGTCCTGGAACTCACTCTGTAGACCAGGCTGGCCTCAAACTCAGAAATCTGCCTGCCTCTGCCTCCCATGTGCTGGGATTAAAGGCGTCAGCCACCATGGCCTGGCTTGTCACTTCTTTTTACAGACAGACCCTGTGTCCCTTATTAAACCCTCATGCCTTACAGCTGAGCTACTTCCTGTTGTTGAGCAGGGAGCCTCAAGTTCTCTCTGGTTTTGTAGCCAGCTGAAAGGCCAGATGCATTTGGGGGATCTTATGGGAATCTCATTTACTTCTGTCTCCTGCAGAACACCAGTTTCAAAATGCATGATTCCTTGTTGGATAACCCTAGAGAGCAGACAGCTCTCTCAAGGGTTTTTGTGTGTCTTCTGATGCAATTGCCCTTATTTCCCTTCACTGTGCTTTACTGGATTTCTTGAAGCTATCAACCGGCTCATAACCCCAACTACACAAATCATGACAGTTCTTATTGTCGGCTTGCAGAGGTCATGTCCCTTTTCATTTTGTTTGTAGTTCCAGCAGTTACTGGTGACCTCAGCCTCTGAAACTCCCCAGATCATACCTACACACCCTTAGAAAGCTAAGGCTGCTCTCCTCAGAGGACTGACTTAGTCCTGCTCTGGGAGAGACTTTCCCAGATTCTGTGAGATATCAAATAATGAGTCTTGATTCCAGCTGCAGAACATGCTTATCAAGTTACTTCCTTTTGTTCTCCTGGCTTGCTGTGGTCCAGTGCCTCCATTTCTAAGTGGCTTCAGTATTCTCCAACTTCACACACCCAGTGCCTTCACATACCCATCCAATCCTTTCTGTTAGATCCTTTCCACTGAAGCAACTGGCATGCTGTTTACTTGGCTAGATCCTGACTGATAAACCCACTTGGAAAATTCTTCAGGTAGTGGAAAACATCCAGGAATCAGCAGGCTAGAGGCTTGCTTACATTCCAAGCACCATGCTACAGGTTCTGGGGAGGCTCAGCAGTCCCAACAACCATGAGCACTATGCACAAGACATGGTTATGGGAAGGCAGACTGAGCTGGAGCAAGAAGGTTGGGTTGGCAGAACCTCTGCTCACTATTCTACAACAGGGCGCTGCTTAGTAGGAATGTGTCGTCCTTCCTTCTCCCCAGAATCATTGGCCACTGGCCCATGAGGACCAAGGGAGCAGAACTGACAGGGTTTTGGATGACCTGTGAGAATGATAGAAATGACAGACTTATCTCCAGGACCAGGTTTAGAGAGGTAGATCAATTTTATTTGGGGTAAATGATGCTTATATAAAACTTGGGGAGCAGATAGGAATACCCAGGGCAGGCAAAGGTCATTCATTGGCTGAAGAAGGCTAAAGGTACTGAGAAACCTCCGTATCATGAAAAGCCCTCCAGGAATCTCAGGTGCTTGCTGAATGAGACTTGGATCTATAATTTCCCTAAAGGCTATGTGATATTCCTCAGGAAGAAAGTACAGGAGTTTGGGGCTCTCTAGACCAGGTCAGAGAAGGAGAATCCCTGCTGGTGAAAACAGTCTGCCATTTTGCACTGAGCTCAGGGCTCTCTGATAATGTCAGACTTTTAGCAGGGCCCAACAGGTATGGAACTAAGAGATGCCTCTTTAGTAACTTTCACAGGTCTTTTTGGGAAACAAAGGGACAAGTGACATGTCTTTTGTTAGTCTCACTCTTGGCTATTGTTCACTGGTTATCAAGTCTCACAGTGCTACCCAGAAGGATATGGTTGTTCATTTGCTCTCATCAACTAGCAGCTGTCCTTTGAATGCTTTCTGTATCCAAGTTACAGAAAGTGGTTTTGGATTTAACGAAGATGAGTAGCGCAGTTTTAAGTCTCTAGGAGCTAGTCTGTGAGACAGACTGTGAAAATGTGCATAAACCTCAAGGTTGAGAGGAACCTTTATGTCCAGCCTGCTGTTAGATGGTTGACGCTTCCCAGAACATTGTTGAGAGGCTATACTGCACTGGGCTTTTGGTGAACTTAAAGATTTGAGAGTAGCCACTTCTAGATTAGCCAAATGCTGTTACCTGTTAGACTCTTCAGGCCTGTAAGTGCAATTGATGCTTCTTTGCTATTTTTCCCTTTCAGTCCTGATTCTCCCACACATCTTAGCCAAAGGCACTTAACCAAAAGTACTTGTGTAAATCTTAATCTCTTTTGGATTGTTTACACTTACGGTAAGCAATTTTCTTACTTTGATCAATTTCACCTTGTTAACTAGGCACTGCTGACCACCTTTGCCCTATTATTGCCTGTTCTGTAGAACTTTTTAGACCTTCCCCCAAATTGTTTTCCTCTCTTAATGAACTAGTGAGACTTCAGCTATATTGCACATCCACCTTTGTGGTTTGGCTTTAGTGGGCCAGCTGCCGAACATGGTCTAAAGCCACACCTTTGGACCCTGGGCCCTGTTGGTTTTGGAGTGTTTATCTTAGTCCCTGGCTCATAGAATTGTACTTAACAAAGCAAATAGACAACAGGCTACCTGCCTAAGTTCGTCACTGTTAGCTTTGTGCATTAAAAGCTCTGTATTTACTCTGCTTCTGAGTTACTTGCCCAGACAGGCAATGTAAGTAATGGGTGAGACACACATTCAGCCTTAGAGTAGATTTGGCACGTACATGAAACGTCCTGGTTGACATTCACTAAACTAAATCCTTTAAGGTTGAAGGACACAATGAAAACTAATGAGTGTCGTTGGCTAGCCCCAGCAGTGCTATTTTCTTTATAAGATCCCCATACAAGCTTAATGTACAACTCAGTTTAGAATATAAAAATTTGTACCTTTTAACATGACACCCCTGAAGGAAATCCCCAGCTTGGTTGTCCACTGTCAGTAGAGGCAGGTGGTGCATAAAATGTGTCTGGAGGACCACTAGTAGGGAGAGCTCTCTCCAGCTTTATGATACATATGGAACTGCTCATTTTCAACAGTTGTACACATCTGTACCAAGATAGGTTGTGTCCTCTGACTATTAAATAGTCCTATTGTGACTGTTAAAGTATAGGATAATTGATTTTTTTCATAAGTATGGTAACTTTCTATTGTGGTTATTAAATCAAATCTGAGGGACAGAATGTACACTTATACTGCAGTTGTATTTTGCTATTAAGTATTTTATATTCCTTTGGTAATTGTTGGGTGGCTAAGATCAGTGGACATGATGTGTATTTGACAACAGTGTAGGTTTTGTCGCAGCATTAAGGTGTGTTGTAAGCGTGCGTGCCTCTGTGTGTGTGTGTGTGTGTGTTATCTCTTAAAGATTCCTTGGTGCCTTTTGGCTCTCACTGGATGTTTTCCTTTGGAATCTAGTTGTAGCTGTGGATCATTATATCTATCTTTAGAGTCCAGTTTTAAATAAAAATGCCCTCTCCAGATAATATCATACAAAAAGCAGCACTTAGTCTCTTGGGCTTCTCTCCAGACATTTATTTGCCTTCACTCTTGCTTGTGAGCAGAACAGATTATAGACCTGAGCTCACCATGTGTGGTAATGAGATGATAAATTCTACTCCGATTTTATTTTGAATTCAGCCACTGTATGTATTATTGTCCATCTAGCCAATAGAAAAATACTCATTTGTAATCTTATTACATACGAAAGTAATAGAGAGTAAAATGCTTGTGCGATATGGTTGTTATAGAATGTTATTAGTGCGGTCATATTTCTATCTCCACGTGTGATAATGCCAGCGGGATAAATGAGAAAGACATCGAATCTTCACACAAAGGAAATGGGTTTTATAATGAGTGTGGTCTGAACAGAACTAATCTCTTTCGTGGATCATTACTCCACCTAATCATAAAACTTTTTTTAATTCAAATCCTTGCAGGGTTCTAATTGGTGACCTCGGAGCTTGATAATTGTTTAAGATAACTGGTCCTTTGCAGAGTACTTAATGGTGTTTGCAATTAAAAGTGAGAAATGTGCTTTAACCCCGAGGTACAACTAAAAGGTAGATTTTCTTTTTTTCCTCAGACTTTAATGGTAATTCTTGCTTTCTCCTGTAAGTTATTGACTTAAATCCTTACTAGCTGGAATTAACCAAACACAGCCTGTGGGCTTCTGACTGACAAATGCTTTGGTTTCTACTGAAGACAGTCTTTGGAGCAGTCAAGGGCGGGGTTATTGTGCTTAGGGGACAAGCCCTGGCTTTGTTGTCATTGTCACATAGCTCCATCTTTCTGCTCGTCCTTTTTGGTGCTTCTTTCAATCACTGAGTCAATCCTTACTACTTGATTCATTCACCGAATACCAATTTTAGACCTTCCTGTTGTTACTATTGGGCAGGAAGGTGGGCCTGAAGAAGAGAAATGTTCCAGCATTAGGGCAGTGTGCAACATGAGTACCAGTAAACTGCATGTGACCGGAAGCCTGGTCACTCATCCTTCTCCATGGGAACAGACTCCTTTGTCCTGGCCAATAAACTCAGTCTATTTTGTTTGGTTACTTCTTGGAAGATTTTGTTTTGTCTCAAAACCATCATATTTGCAGGGTGGTATTTTGTGAAACCGAATTTTGATTCAGACAATCCTATAGACAAACTTAAGCTCTGCTGTTTGTTTGAGGAAAAGGGAAGGAATAGTTTCTGTTTTGAGCAGTTTGTAAGGACTAAAAGAAAACCTGTATTGTCTAGAGTAATACTTGCTGAACTTGTTAGATTCCTTCTACTAATGTTAGGGTCCACCTCATCTATCTTTACTGTTTAGCCATTATTGTTTCAAAATTGCAACAATCATTTTTATTAATAACTTTAGGGTTTGAGGGCCAACACATGGTAACTTCTGAAGGAAACTTAGATTTCATTGGTGCAGTGAATAAGTATATTTTTGCATTTTTCTTTACTATAATGTGTGTGTGTATGTGTGCACAAATAACTATATAATTAAGAAGACATTCAGGAGACAATACAATGCAAAGACAAGTGTTGGCAGTGGTACAGAAACCGTTCACACTCTTGGGGGAAATGTGAATGAAAAGGATATAGAGATCTGAACTAAAACTAGGCTACCATTGAGCCCCACATCTATATGTGAGAAGTGCAGGCAGTCAGCAGTAGAGATGTCTACCTTGATGTTTCTCCTGGCTCTACACACAGTAGACAAGATTTGGAGTCAACTGTCTAAGAGCAGATGAATACGAAAAACACACAAACTGTGTCGTGTATATGACTCAGGGACTACACCTCAGCTCATTCAGTATCCTCAGCCACTGAGGCCTTTAGGCTGCAGGAACCCAGAGCTGAGCTTGCCAGTGTGGGTGTGTCTGAGGAAGCACAGAAGGTGTTTGATTGACTTGGGCAGGTTCCTAATGGCATTTTTTGGCTCTCCCATTGGTGCAGTGTGTGTGTGTGTGTGTGTGTGTGTGTCTGTCTGTCTGTCTGTCTGTCTGTGTCTGTGTGTGTGTCCTTTTCCAATGATGGTGCTCTCAGAGCTCAGCTTCTCCTTTCTCCTGTAGGAGCACAGGGAGGTAGCACCATCTTAAGTAACAATGGCTCCTTGTTGTTGTTGTTCCTCTTCTAATCGAATAAATAAATCACAATCTAGATAATGTAAACAGTTGCTTATATGCGAATCGTTTATTAATAGTTGGGATGCTGGTGGAATTAGGGTTATAGCTTTGGAGGAATTTTAAAATCACCTGGGAAGCCCAAGGGAAGTTTCATTTAACGTTCAGGGTAGGGCTGTAGTCACACCCACGACAGACAAGCTGGAAATCCCACCTTTGGCCAGGAAGAAGGAGATGGAGGGAAAACATGCCTTTTAAGTTGGGTCTGGTGGTCAGAGAAGCAGCTAGGAATCCCAGAGTGTCACAGAGAGAAAGATTGGCAGTGCCTGGCCTGGGATCCATATTCAGAGAGCCCTCAGTGCCAGGCTTCTCTTGTCCCAAGACAAAGAATTGCCCCAGGGCACATGGCTGACTGGCAGTACAAACAGAGACAACTTATTAAAAAGGAGAAGCAGAGTGAGGTGACACTCTTAGTCCCGATGCCACTGCAGAGGCAGAGAAAGGCAGCTGTGAGTTCAAGGCCAGCCTGGGCCCTATATGGCATTTCATGCCAGCCAGAGCACACAGAATGGGGATTCTTTAGTGAGCTGAGGGACAGACTTCAAAAATACTGGTTAGGAGACCCAATAAGCCCTGCCCTGTTTCTCAGATGAAGCCGAGGCTGTGGCTACCTGGCTACTTTCATACACTAATCTTGATGTTTTGGTCTCAGTCTCTCCTCCCTTGCCACACCTTCATAATGCCATGGTGAGTGTCCCCAAATGTAATAATAATCCAAAGTACCTTTCTTTTGTACGCCCAGTAAAAATCACTCCTGAACAGTAATACCGACAGGAAGGAGTGAAAGGTTAGGAGTCAGACAGGCCAGCAGTGAGGTCGCAGGTCTGGGATGTTCAGGGTACCTTAAGCACTTTCTCCTTTGCACTCCTGATTCTTCCTATCTTGTGGCATTGTCTCGGGGATTACCTGGCTGAGAAGTAATCTATAAACACATTTTAGTGCCCAATAGCAGTACTTGGCCTTCTTAATTACCTGTAAGTTGCACAATTAATAATTTCATTCATTTTCCCCTTAGACGAATGTGACTGTCATTTCCTTATGTGTAGGTTTTCATCTTATGTATTTTCTCCAGAAATATTTGTTCTGACTTGTAAATATTAGTGTGTTTCCAAGAGTACTTACAACATGTTGTTTTCTCTATTCACGGTGTATTTATGTGTGTTTATGATGAGCTTGTGCCTTCTTACTGGGCAGTGGCAGGTGTCTACTCTGCCATGCCATCTCTTTCTTACTATGGAACACTGTTTGCAAGATTATGAGCTGAATGAGGCAATGGACATTAGGCAGGTTTTAGCATATTCAAGCCTGGTTTGGATGCAAGAGGTGTTCCTTTGGGCCTGTATTACTTAATTAAAATTATTTGTAGTGAAAACATTTATGGATTTGGAAGTTAAATTTTTCTTTTCAGAGCTGCAGGTGCAAGAGCATTAGTAATCTGCCAAATAGGATTTCTGATGGGTGGGGATGCTGTCTATGGGTCTTTTAAGTTCACTCTTAAATCCCACCTGCATTGTACACTTACTTTAAACTGGCTCTCTGAATGTCAGACACACACTTCATTCTCCTTACTTGAGTTCCTCATTTTGGTATAGGTTTTTTGACTAACGTTTTGGTTAAAAGCATTGGTTGGAGTGATTGGAAAGACTGTGTTTCACACTGTTCTTCTTTGTGTAGGCTGATGTGCACTAGCAAAGGCCCAGTCACTTTCACTCCAGCTCTTTGTGGTGCCGGCTAATCTATATTGTTCTCTCATAGGTCTTGGAATTCATAACACAATACCTTTTAAAAACTAAGTCGTGACATTTAGAAGAACATTTCATCAGGGGCTACCACCTCCGTATACACGTGCTTAGCTTAACTCATTCCCATCTATTTTAAAATCTGTTCAGCCATGTAGAAACCATGCCTGGAACCCTTCCTGTGTGCTTTAGCTTGTGTTTTACTACAGCGAAGAAAGACCAGGACCAAGGCAACTCTTATAAGGACAATTCTATTTGGGACTGGGTTACAGGTTCAGCGGTTCAGTCTATTATCATCAAGACAGGAGCATGGCAGCATCCAGGCAGGCATGGTACAGGAAGAGCTGAGAGTTCTAGATCTTAGTCCAAAGGCAAATGGGATGAATGGCTTTCAGGTAGCTGGGACGAGGGTATTAAAGCTCATACCCACAGTGACACATTCCTTCAACAAGGCCACATTTTCTAGTAGTGCCACTCTCTTGTCCAAGCCTATACAAACCATCACACTGTCCTAGGGGCTGGGACACTGAGAGGTAAAGGAACAGAGTTGTCTGTCTTCCATTGGCACCATTTCTGGGTGGGGTAGAAGACTGTGACCACGGAGTGCAGTGACACATTGTCCACAGACCTGGGATCGGGAATGTTTTAACATAAGAGTTGGGTACAGAGCTGTGTTTTTTGTGTTGTTCAAGAACTATAAAGTTAAACTAGAGAAAACAATGCTATTCTTCAAGAACTTCCTGTCTCAAGGGCCACTTTATTTGGCAAATGTGAACTACTTAGGTTGAAGTTGCCTGTGCCATGTTACTGTCATAACTTTTGAAGTGTTTTGTTGCTCAAAAATGACACATTGACCCTGTAGGATAGATGCTCTGATCTCTTATTTTTCTTTCCTTTCCTGATGGTTAGTCAGCAACACAGGGGTAGTGATCCTGTGGCAGCCACTGGAAAGTGTGTTGCTAAATTATTTCCTGAGCTCTTTTGAGGAACTGTGTTTCAGTTTCTTTTTGGAGAGTTTGTATATTCATCGGGGTTCTCTAGAGGAACAAAACTTACAGAATGAATCTATTATAATTCCATATATAACAAATCCCATATATATCCCATACATGTTGATCAATCCTCAAAGCTGGAGGTCTCAACTGGTCTTCGGTATATTCTGAAATCCAGGAGAAGAGCGCTTGAATATCAGTGAAGCAATGGACTTTACAGTGAGATCCAGAGCAAGCAGGCAAAGTGCACAAGCTTCCTTCTTCCCTATCCTTTATGTAGGCTGCTAGCTCAAGGTGCGGCCCTGGTTAAAGGTGGATCTTTCTACCTCAGAAGATCTAGATTAAACGTGCTCTTCCTACTTTCAACCATTTAATTAAGAAAAACGAAAAACAAAGAACTACCAACACCCTCATAGCTGTTCCCAGACCCCAGGTTTTAGTTCATTCCAGATGTAGTCAAGTTGGCAACCAAGAATAGCCACCAGTCCACCCCATGTCAACATGACACGCACTTATGTCTCTTTATAGTATGTTTAATTACCAAAAAACCAATAACCAGGTCATAATATGCCTGACATGATACAACTATCCCACATAGAAACACATTCATTCGATTTGTAACTAGGTCATGATTATAAAACATAAATATCCCTTGTACAAAGTACAACCTCAAACATATTATACATTTTACAATAGGTAGCAATGTTTCTTGAGATATATTCTTTTAAATCTCAAAACTTAAAATACAGAAACAATATTCTCTTAATTGATGTTACATAATGTAATAAAGAAATCAAGGGAACACAAATATCTCTGCAAACACAATTTTAAAAACATATGACACACTCATCAATTATCTTCATTTGTGTAACTGGTCACATGGCTTAGCTGGTATTGATAGCCACTTTCCTGTACTATCCATTCTGTATTTCCTCCACCATTAGCAAGCACATCAGCAGGTCTTGGTTCTTATCCTTGAGGAGTGACCTATACCTTCCTTCCTGATGGGTCTCTGCCCTTTGTTATGCTTCCTGGTTTAGGCTGTTGTAGTTTCCCATTGACTTTAATCACAGGACATAGAGATGATGCCCTAAAGGATCTCCTGCACTCTAGACATAATTGTTCTTATCCCTGTTGTGGAGAAACCATTCAATTTCCCCTTGGTAATCTGGATCTATCATCTTTCCTAACACTGTTATTCCTTTCTTAGCCTGTTGACTTAGGCACGTCAGAATGCCAAAGTGACCAGGAGGATATCCCAGCTTCCAGTTCACTAGAATGTTTGTTGTGACTCCTGACAGGAGTGCCCCTTCCTCTGGAACCAAACCTTCTAGGCCAACAGAACTTAGGGTGGATGGAACAGTACATAAACATTTTCCTAGTGGGCTCCTAGGGGTGAGATAGTGAGTGGAACTCTTTCCTTTTTCACACCTTGATTCATGATCCATGGATCCTAGGCATGAGAGAAAGTATAGCATGCCATATACCATCATCTGGAGAACCCTGACCCAGCCCTTCAGGTTGCTGCCACCTAATTGGAGCCATAACTGTGTCTTTAAAAGACCATTCCATCTTTCTGTTTCGTCAGCTGTTTCAGGATGGTGAGCACCATAGAAATGCCAGTGGATTCTACGATTGTAGGCTCACTGTTGCACTTCTCTGGCTGTGCAGTGAGTTCCTTGGTGACAAGCAATACTGTGTGCGATACCATGACGGTGGTTAAGTCACCCTGTAAGTCCACAGTCATTTGGGCAGAAGCACTGAGTTCAGGAAAGGCAAATCCATAACCAGAATAAGTGTCTTCTCCAGTAAGAACGAAGTGTTGGACTTTCTGTAGAAAAAACAGGTCCAGTGTAGTCCACCTGTTACCAGGTCACCAGAATCTGCATCGATTCCACACCAGGGTCCAGTCGTCCGCAGCAAGTTGATTGCTGCCTTCACCGAGTTAGTTACCCTTGTAAAAGGTCACTTTGGGGGAAAGATGGGAAAGGTTAACAGTAGGAATGGAGAAAGGTGAACAAAAACCTCTTAGGTATTTTATCAAAGTCCAACTGACAACCAAGAAGAGCCGTCACAGTTCATCAATCCCTAGGTGTGAATTTAGCACCCAGCATTGGATTCGGGGCGTTTGGGGCTCAGAGATGATTCCTGTTTGCCATCGCTCCTTCCATTGTGGGTGCTGAGCCACAGGGTTGATTTTTGCTTTTCCTTAAAATGGCCAAATTGTTCCGTTGTGTTGTGGGTGAAGCACGCAGAGCAGCAAGTCCCTTCTGAGTGAATCCCTCGCACCTTTGGCGTGCGTTTGTGTCTTGGTGTGACTGTTTGTATGGCGCTGCCCCTGCCTGTTTTAGTGCCATGACTGCTTCTGTTGAATTCCTTGTCTTCACTTAATTCTATAGGGTACTTTGCAGTAGAGGAATCTTTCTTTGCCTTTTCATTTGGGTTTGGGTGTTGATCAATTCTTGATGGTACACAGAATTCCTTTAGCTCCTCTTTGAAACCTCACTGGCAGTCACGGTCGTGACTGTCATTCCAAGATTCTCCTGACAGGGAAACAGCACTTGTCACAGAGGAAGCCTTATTGCAGTAGAGGAAAGGAGGAAGAACAGATGTGTCTATATTCAAAGGGCCTGGGGACACTTGGAGGTTACAGCTCTGAGAACACTGTTAAGTCTCATCTCAAAGGAGACAGAAATTGTTAGTTGTTGACAGTAGCTGACGTTGTGAGGTAAGTACACTAGAGAACACATAGATACTCGTAAATCCGAATAGAACATGTGTATTGCTGACTCTTGGCTGTGTGGGGAACTTGCCTAAATCTTGAAGCCCAGAGCCTCACTGCTCTGTCTTTTACTTATGAGAAGTGCATCCTGGTTGTTCCATTGTCGTTTTCCAGAAGCAGAACTACAGAAGCCAAAGGACAGGGTTAGAACGTTTAGGGCCTTTTACACTGAGGGGCTTTCCTGGAACCATTGACTTAGCCTTTCTTCCTGTGTTGGCAGGTATTATAGTCAGCATGCTGACTCAATGATGCTTCTTAAACAGTGTGAGTTCTGCTAAGGCCTAGGGGCCTGCGGCTCTTGAGATATGGCAGAAAGAAGCCAGAGGGACATATGGCACATTACAGCAAGGGTGAACATGGAGGACATTGTAGTGTATGGCACACACAAATCACAACAGGATGCTCTTGTGTGTTCACACAAGTGAGACAGTAGAGAAAAGGGCCTACAGGGAACTGTTGTCGGACAGGTGTAGTGTTTCATCTTTGCCAGGGGAAGAAAAGTTGATGTGTTCTGTAACAGTGAGAATGTGCTTCACAAGACTGACCTGCACACTCACAAGTGGAATGCTTAAGCAGATAAAACCCACGTGTGTTCTCTAAAGAGGAAAAGAAAAGGCTTTGCCTCCAATGTTAGACCATGTGCACTGGAATCCTGATTCCCCCCTCATTAGCCTACGTTAGGCAGGCTCTGAGCATGGGTATTCTGCTCTGGAAAATGGTGTAGGAGATGAAAATCTCTAGAATGAAGGAGAACCCACAGCCACATGCATGATGAACCAAAGTCGTCATAATCAAATTGCCATTGCTCAAATGGATTTCTCCCCACTTCATGGTTTCACCTTGCCTTTGCTGTGTGGCACAGTGTGTACTGAGCCCAAATGGAGCTATGTTAGGAGCCATCAGACTCTTTCCAGAGTCCTTTCTTACATGTCTGCTGCATTCCACCTTTTCTGTCACTCTGTGCCTCAAAGGTGGGTATGTCCTCTGGGGTATTGTCACGCTCATAACCATATGCTTTCTGCTACCAGTGTAAGATGGGGAGTAGGGAGAAGGACATCTGAGTGTTTGATTTCCCTGTTGTTCTCCCTGTCTCTGTGGAAGCTCTTCTCTAATGCTTCTCCCATAGTACCTCTTCCTGTCTCCCCTACTCTGCCACCCTTCCTATCTCCCTAAGCTCCAAGTCTTAATCCTGACCCTACTCTGTCCTTGCATCCTCATTCCTCTTCCTTTTAAACTCCCGATTCCTTTAGTAAATTAATTTTTAGGACTGTGATCATCCATAACTTTGTTGGATTTTTTTTAAAGATTTAGTTGGAGTTTATGTTTTCTTGTTTTGTGTGTATGGGTCTAAGTGCTCTGAGTGAATACCGGATGCCCCACAGATGCCTGGACAGGGTGAGGGTTCCCTCTGAACTTGATATAATGAATGGATGTGAGCCACCATGCGGGAGCTGGAAACCCAACTCAGGTCCTCTGCAAGAAGAGCAAGTGCTCTTAAACACTGAACCATCTCTTCTGCTTTTGTGGCTAAGCCTTTATTAAACTGTTCCGATGACTCTGATTTATCTGATTCTTTCTGGAGTCCCATTTTGAAGGTCAGTTATTTAACAAGAAAGAAGCTCCAGGAAGGCCAACTTGCAGTATGAGAGCTTCATGCTAATGGCTTTCATGTGAAAGTATAAGTTCTGAATGCACTCATTCCAGGAACTCATGACCCCCTTAATACTTGATTTCCCATCCTATCTTGTAACAATGATCTCTAACCCAATACCCCCCCCCCTTTCTCTCTCTCTCTCTCCCAGGCTTTCTGCCTCCTCTTCCCAGAGTCATGGAGACTTGGGGGTGGTGTTTCATAAACAAGGCCTATTTTGGGGCTAAATACTCAGTCTCCTATGTCAATACTGTGCTGCCCAATTCAAAAAGAAGGCTTTCTGATTGAGGCTGAGAGCTGCCTGGGCCTGTTTAGAGGGAAGTCTGAAGCATGGCCATTTAGAAAAATCACAGCAGGTTCTACCCTAAGATGTGTGACCGTCCTTGGCATAAAGTTCCCCCCTGTTAAGCAGAAGAAGCCAGAGAGCAGATGACTATTCTGTGACAGTCACACCCCTTCTGCACAAGTGACATATCTTCCTGGCCTGTTGGTACTGCATCCTGCAAGGTTCATTGCTGGGTAAGACCACTGATGTCTTTTATCTCCCAGGAGCCTAATGAGAGCTAGCCAGGAGGGAGGAAGTGTCTCCATAGGGTTTCAATTGATTTCTTTATGTCCTTTGACCAACAAGGCTGGTGTCTTCAGCAGCTGGGTTTTATACTTTGTGGTTACGGTGGCTGCAAAGAGCAATAGTGTAGCCTGTGTTGTTTTGGATAGCTCTGGGGAGGTGTCCTGTGTCTGCCTCTGCAGTTTTTGTTTAATTATGTTTTCTGGATTGAATTACTACTTAAAAAGCAAGCAAGCAAGCAAGCAAACAAACAACAAACAAAAACCAAGCATATTTTGAAAATGTCCTACTTTCTAGTAGATTTCCATAAGGCTTTTTCATACACCCTTAGTCTTGGATAACCCATCTTCTCTTCACCCCACCTCTTATACTACACCATTGACCCCCACTATGTCACCCTCCTCAGTCACAGGTTACCTGTTCTATTCTTTCCTCCAATTACATTTTAATTGGGTTGTACAATAGGTTTCCATATACCCTTCCTCTGGGTCACCCCAAGGACTCAGTGCTTTTTATTGAAGACTAAAAATAATTAATTTATCACACTCTTATTATGCCATTGATCCTGACATTTTCCAACTTTGGATTTAATTGTGGAAAATGCCTGAATGAGTCTTCCCTTTCTCTATTTTCCTCCCCTACCAGTCTAGTTTCTGTTGAAGTATTTCTTGACACTATCAGACCTCTACTGTCAGCCAGGTGCCCAATGATCTGTCGAGATGGAGTTAAAGCAAGACCTGCACACCCATGCACTGCACTTGCCTCCTCCTCAGGGCAGAGAGAGAGAGAGAGACTTAGACTGTGTGTGTGTGCATTCGATGTCCAGGTTCTGAAACTTGCAGGTGGCAGGCAGTAGATGTTCATGGAAGTAGGCTTTACAGTAGAGGAACTGGGGCTCTGGTGAGAGATGCTACCTCCATTTTTTTCTACTTACAGTAATAGAGTTGTCTTTTTACGTGCTCTGTGAGGGCCAAGCCAGGAGGGATTAATTTTCTTGTTCCTGCTACGTCCCCAAGGAAGGAGAATCAGTGAGTCTCAGATGGATGAACCTTGAAAAAAAATGAGATCATTCTGGCATCTCAGAAAAGTGGGGTGCGTTGCCATAGACAGTGTATTAACTTTCACTGGATGGTGCTATGTGAGGAGGTGGACTGCAGGTGGGGAGTCCGCTGACAGCAGGTCATCTATGTTTGTCAAGTCAACTTAGAAACAATTGTTAAAATTACAAAAATTAAAATAAAATATAATTACATTATTTCCCCCTCCCTTTCCTCCTCTAACCTCTCTCCTGTCCCCCTGCTCTTCAGATGCTGTGTCTTGGATCCAATTCTCGATAGTACTAGCTGTAGAACGCCAGGCAAGGGCAGCAATTAGGTAGCATACTGGTGCTGTGTAACACTGTACGAGAACAGGACAGGGGAGATGGTGATGATGGTGATGAAGAAGATGATGATGATGATTGATTTGTGGTTGTCCATTTTACCTTCATTAGCTGAGGGCTGCCTTGAAAGCCATACTTTGTGCATTTTTCATTTATGAAGATTTCCTTGGTAAAATAGATCTGTCATTACTTGAAAAAAAAAAAACCACCGTGCTAATTTAACAGTCTTCATTTGAGTTCCTCCCACAGTAGAGCTAGCCTGGCTCCACACCTGCAGTTCTGAGTCACATGCTTCATGGATATCTTTTTGTCTCCACAGAAATAGAAAAGTTTCAAAAGGGAGAAGGCAAGGAGGAAGAGAAGTACATCGACGTGGTGATAAACAAGAACATGAAGCTGGGACAGAAGGTGCTGATTCCTGTGAAGCAGTTTCCCAAGGTAAGGCGGGCGGGAGCTGTGCACTGCTGTTACCCCGAGTCCAGGAGCAGACCCTGGAATTAAGGGCCCTGGCCTTCACACACTTGAAGCTAAAACTTTTGGTGAATGAGGTGATTTGAATCGTTTGCTTGTCTCCAGAATAAATTGTGGAGTCATAAGAAATATATTTATATCATACTAGCCATGCATAGCCTGCCTTTCTCTAAGATTTCCTCATGTAAAATGAGTGGTTCAGAACTGAAGTCGTTTATGTGAGATGCGTAGAACAACATTGGGCGCATGCTTATGGATGCTTGAGAAACCCCTGTTGCCATGAACTTTATTTCTGGTGTCTGTCTGTGGTTTAGACAGACAATGCTGTCTTTATACCATTGTTCATTTCTTTGTGTTGCAGTCTTCATTACCCAGTGTCCCAGAGCTAGTTTAGATGGTTTTCGGTTGCATGGTATACATTACATTGTATGAGTGTTTTATTACAAGGCGTTTTGTGACAGGTAGTCTCATTTGTCTGGCCAAATGCCAAGTACTGAAATGAAGCTATGTTCAATTTTTCAAAGAATTCCTGTTCTTTTTCTTCCTTCCCCACCACCCCCAAAGTGGTTGCACATGGTAATGTGTTCATAGGTAAAGTGTTTGGATTGGGCCTGCCTGTGCCACATCTCTTCTGCAGTGTGTCCTGCTGTCAAGGTTTTGTTATTATTACACATTGTGTTGTATTGATCTTTTCTTGTGTTGTTAGCTTACATTTTCCTGATGAGTAATAGCATTGTATGTTTGTGTCCCCTGTTATAAAGGTCACAACTTGTTTGACCCATCTATCTCTTGGTTACATGTATATTGATGGCTGACTGGGAGGAACTATTTACATGGTCTAGGTACAAGTCCTTTTTCAAGCTTGCATTTAGAAATGTTCAGCTCAGTCTGTGGCTTACTGTATTTTGATAGAATCTTACTTTGAGGAGTCTCTAATTTTTTAAATATTTTGTTTTACATTATATCCTTCAATAAACTTAAATCTTGATCATTTTCAGAAAAAAATTAAAATCACTAATAAATTGTAAATACATTCTCCTTTTCTTATGAGAACTTCTTCAATTATCATTTTAGCTTTTACATTGACGGTGGTGGTGAATCTCAAATGGGTTTTGTAAATTGTAAATTAGAGGTTAAATGTGTCCTCCAGCAATCCCTCTGTAGGAAACTTAACCCTCAACTTTTCTGTCAATCACATTTGGAGGTGGGACCTTTGGAAGGAGCTAGAATTAGACAGTTCATGAAGGAGAGTGTCACATTGATGACAGGTGCTGCTTATAAAAGGAAAATGACTCAGGGGGTACAGTGTTTGTTGCTTAGGTATACTGCCTCTTGTTCAGGTCTCCAGCCCCTATGTAAAGGCTTCCATAGCGGCACTTTGTAACTATATCAGTGGTTGGGTGGATACAGGAAGCCAGCTAGTCCAGCCAAAATAATGAGCTGTGGCTTTTCTAAGAGATCCTGTCTTAAAATCTAAGTGGAAAGCAACTGAGGAAGACAACAGACATTAATCACTCCCCAAACACCTGTGGACATGTGACTTACACACATACTGAAGTAAAATAAAAAGAAAACGAGGCGGAAGAGTGACCTAAACTAGTGCGCTTGCTCTCTGTGTGGGATGTTGGCAGCCATGTTGAACAGAAGATTGAATCCCCTCAAAATGGTAAGGTGGCCATTCTCCAGTGGAAAGCCACACTACCAAGAGTATTTCCTGAGTACAAATTGGTTTTGAAGAGTTTTAAATTAGCAGGGGCGAAGGCAGACACAAAGATGGTTGGGTAGGTTTGGAATGTGGATTAATTAAAACAAAACAAAACAAAACAAAACTCCCCAAATTGCAAATTCCAGTACTCTGCTCTTGGATGGCTCAGCCTACAGAACGCTTAGCCAATAAACTTCCACTCATTATAGGTTACCTCTGTTGAAGGATGTTGTTGCAACCACAGAAGGTGGAATGAGGCAAGAGTCAACTTTAGTACTTTTGCTGGCAATGAAATGGCTGAGGAAGTGAGGCCTACTTGCTTGTTCTGTTCCATTGATGCACTTATGGATCTTCTGCCAGGACCACAGTCGTTTCTGCTGAAGCTTTTTATGGAGAGCCAGGAATTTAAAATTGCTCCAGTTTTGACCTTCTTTTTTCAGGATTACTTACATATGTTCTGGGTCTTTTGCAGTTCCATATAAATTTACGAATTCTTTCATGGATCTCTACACAGTGACCTGCTGTGCTCTGGCTGCGCTTGGGTTGTGTCTTTTGGTGGCACTGGGTACTGTGCCATCTTCCCAGATCTTACGCTCCCGTGTCTGAGTGTGGGGTGGCTGTCCGTTCCTGTAGAGATGCTCAGATTCTTCTCAACAGCATTGCTTACCTTCTTGGTACACGTCATCTGTGCCTGTCTGAATATTCATGGTTACTCACTATCAGAAATTGGATTTTAAGCTGCTTATTGTCTGAGTTTGTAACACACCATTTGTTCTCTTTATTGTCCATTTTTTCTTTCTTTTGCTATATTACTAATTTTATAAAGTTGTTTGATAGCTCTGTTAAGATCTTTAGTTTCATAATCACACTAACTATAAAGACGCTTTGCTTCTTATTTATATTTCTGATGAAATACTCAACACAAGTGGTGAGGTGGCAACCCTTTACTTCTCAAAGAGAAACACGTGTGATTCTTTTATCTCTCACCACTGCTTTACATTTATTGGTGAAGTTTATAAGAACAACTTTATATGAGCTTTTAATTTCACATTCTTGCTTCTCCCAGTCAGTATTCTGTTGCACACACCTGTCTCTGATGTTTGTGTATAGTTAGGATAGAATGCAGATATTCCTGTGAACTCTCCCTGCCATACCTGCTACCTACTTTTGTCACAGGTAATATACTGCATTTTTATAATGTGGGAAGGCTACTTAATAAGCAGATTAAGCCAGTCTTAAAATTATATTAGCCCTTTAAAATGTAAGGTAGTCTATATGACTTTTTCTTAGACTTGTGAGTGGTCAAAACTTTCAGTCTAATTGCTATGATTCCACAAATACAAACTAGTGCTAAAGTTAAAAAAAAAAAGTATGCTCACTCTTGGGAAGCACTTGGGCAGAGATGCCTGCAGTACGGATGCCAACCAAGATGCCTGCTGCAGACAGTGCCAGGCCTTTACATTGTACCTGACACTTCAGTCTTAGTCCTGAGGGTGGCTGGCATTTCTTAAAACACCAGCATTTTATCTCATTGAAGGTTGTTAGCAAAAATCAGTTCATTTTGATGGGGATTGTGTGAATTTGCAGATTGCTTTCAGTAAGATGGGCATTTTCACTATGCTAATCCGACCAAGCCATGAGCAGGTGTGATTGTTCCATCCTCTGACATCTTTGATTTCCTTCTTCAAAGACTTTGAAGGTTTTGCATGCAAGTCTTTCACTTGTTTGGTTAGAGTTATCTCAAGATAGTTAATATTATTTGTGGCTATTTTTAAGGGTGTTGTTTCCCTGATTTCTTTCTCAGCCTATTTGTTGTTTGTATATAAGAGGACTACTGACTTTTTTTTTTTGAGGTAATCATATATCCAGCCACTTTGCTGAAGTTTTTTATCAGCTGTTGGAGGTCCCTGGTAGAACTATTGATGTCACTTATGTATATGATAATATCATCTGCAAATAGTGATAATTTGGCTTTTCCTTTCCAATTTTTATTCCCTTCAGTTATCTTATTGCTCTAGCTAAAACTTCAAGTACTCTATTGAATAGATAGGGAGAAGGTGGACAGTCCTTTTCTTGTTCTTGATTTTAATGGAATTACTTTGATTTTCTCTCTATTTAATTTGATGTTGGCTATCAGCTTGCTGTAAATTGCCTTTATTATGTTTGGGTATGCCCATTATATTCCTGATCTCTCCAAGACATTTACTATGAAGGGTGTTGTATTTTGTCAAAGGCTTTTCCAGCATTGAATGAGATGATCATGTTTTTGTTTTTGTTTTTTTACCTTTTAGTTCATTTATATGGTGAATTACATTGCTGGATTTTCATATGTTGGACCACCATGAGTCTCTGGGGTGAAGAAGCCCACTTGATCATGGTGGATGATGTTTTTAAATGTGTTCTTGGATTTCATTTGTTTGTATTTTATTGAGTAATTTTGCATCAATGTTCATGATGGAAATTGGTCTGTAATTCTTTTTTTGATGAATATTGTGTGGTATGTCAGTTAGGATGTCTGTGGCCTCATAAAATAAATTTGGAAATGTTCCTTCTGTTTCTGTTTTGGGGAATAATTTGAGGTGTATTAATATTAGGTCTTATTTAAAAGTCTGGTAGAATTCTGCCCTCAAATTGTCTGTAACTGGACTGTTTGTTTGTTTGGGAAACTTAATTACTGCTTCTATTTCCATACGGGTTATAGGGTTATAGATCTATTTAAATAGTGTGTGTGTGTGTGTGTGTGTGTGTGTGTAAGATGGGGCCTCTTAATGAATGTGTGTGTGTGGAATTCAGAGGACAACCTTAGGTGTGGGTTCTGGCCTTTGACTTTGGTCTGAGACAGGCTGGCTCTTTTGAGGGGTCACAGCTCATACTCTAGCACACAGGCTGGAGGGGACTTTCTGTCTCTGCTTCCCATGTCTGTGGATTGCTGATGGAGACTGCTGTTCCCAGCTTTTCTTGGTTTCTGGGGGTATGCCAGGTCTCCAGCCCTCCAGGTGTTACTTTCCGTTATGTCATTGAGTACAGTTAAAACCAATGTGGGAACTCTTGATCTTTCACTTCTGAAGTCATTTTCATCTCATTGTTTTAGGCTGGACTATCTTATTGTGGTGCAGAGTTGTATTGTCTGTCATGTTGAGTAATTTTGGATTGTGTCCTGGACACTATAAATGTATATTCTGGCAGTCCTCAGTTCTGTTAGAGTTCTCTGAAGGACACCGATGCCTTGCTGATAGCTAATTAACTGGATTATATTCAGACTGTAAACTGGTAATGAGTTGAGTTCTTTTCTAAGGCTTTACTTTACATCTAATGCCAGGGGATATGGTTTAGGGGCAGTCTAAGACCTTGGCAGGTCTTCTGTTCTAACCCTTTCTGGGCTCATTCCTTTGTATTTTAGTACCGTGGTTACTTCACTTCTTGCTTCTCAGGTGTAAAAGCTCTAAACTCCGTGCATTTATTCCCGGCTGTTTGTTTCAGGTTTTGGCTGTATTTCAGAATCTGCCTGGTTTCTGTCACTATCCAGGGCCCACAATAGTTGACTTGATATTTTGTTCAAACTTGGGCATTTTATGGTTGATCCCTGTAGGTATCACATTGTGATCATGTTTACTCAAAAACACATAGGTAGATACATTTATATATAAAAAGAAAGTGAGTTATGGCCACTGCATGGGCAAATTACTGAGCAGAAATGGCACAGGTAAACCTCTTGCATGGATTCTTTGTGCCCAGTACAAAGTAGATGGAAAGATGAGCAAACATAGCCACTCACTTAATATTCCAGAGTTATATATCCTGCAATATGATAACTAATCTGAAATTGATACTTTGTTGTATATAAGTTCTTATGTGATCTAATACATATATCCAGAATCTCGGGATCTCAAATATTCCTTTTCAGTATCAGCTGTGATAAGATGGGGAGACATGTAATTTCTGTAACAGGTCCACTCACACCACATTTGTTTACAGTATCTGGGGCAGGCTGTATATCTCCATCAGCATCACCTAGCCATTTTCTATAGTGTGTGTGTGTGTGTGTGTGTGTGTGTGTGTGCTGTAGAAGCCCTCCTGCCAGTGCCAGCTGTCAACCAGAGGACAGTTGAGGACTGACCCATGGGAGTAGCTGTGGGGACAGTACAGTGTCTTGCTGAGTTGGTGCTGCCTGTGGGCTTTGAGCTGCTTCAGTAAGAGCAGGATTCAGTAAGGGCCAGGATTCTAGTTAATAAGGAGCCATCAGTTCATCATTTTCTTCTGTTGACTGGTCTGAGGTTTGATATGGGAGGCTCTTTTCTGAGCCACATTTTTATGGTAAAACGACAGTGATTAGGATTTTGTTATTGGCCTCAAGCTCACTTGAGTGGAGAATCCAGATGACTGTTTAATGCTCAGAACACACCTGGCTTTCAAAGGATGGGAGGGTCATTTTGACATGTTTAAGGAATGCTGCTTTAAGCATGTTATCTCTTGCTGACGTCAGCTGGTCAGGATTACAAGTCAGAAAGGTGGACATTTGGTGGTTCCTTCCAACATGAGGGCATGCTATGTAGGTCAGACGTATTTGGGAAATCACAAGCCATTTCATTTGGTTAGGAAGATTAATTCAACAAGATACGCAGCTTTTAATAGCAGATGTGAAGGGATTGGTTAATGGGTTCACTTAGGCTAATGAAACTGCACATTTCTAGACTAGAGTGACTTTTGAGCTGTCTTAGAGGATGTGGGTTCTGTGTCAGGAAGCATGGCAGATGCAGTCTCAGGTCGAAGCGAATGCTGGAGACCATGCCAAAAAAATGGAGTTATAATGTTGAGTTACTGAGTTATGTCTTCGTGTGTAGTTCTCTGGCTACACAGTTGGCTGTGCATGGCAGGGTATTCTGGGGCCTGAGCTGGCAGAGTGCTCAGCTTATATAGATTATGTTTTCCTTAAGCAGATGCGTGCACCTAGGGAAAGTTTGGCTTGGAGATCAGGCACAGTCAGTAATAAACAACAATAACTAACAAAATTGAGGGATTATAATAATATGCAGTACAAAAGCTACTTAGAACTCCTGAATGGTTTATTTCTAGAATGTTTTTAATTACTAATTTTGATTTGGGCCAGCTGTGGATTAATGAAACCTCCAAAATGAGACAAAAAAGAAGGGGAATTCTTTTTCATCCCTCCACTTTAGAATATTAAATAAACTTTTATTAGGGGCAGTTAGCATAAAAAGATAAATAGCAATTGGAAACATTTATTCTTTATTCTTGTCTCATATATTACATCCCGACTGTAACCCGCCTCCACGCCCAGCCACTCCTCTGTTTCCTTTCAGAAAAGTGCAGGCCTCCCAGGGATATCAACTGAATCCTGTTTAAACATCTATTGGTATAACTGTTTTAAACATCTATTGGTATTCTAACTGTCATTGCAGTTTGAGATTTAAAAAATTCTTATTAAAAATCTATATATAGTCTTGTGTGTTGGCCATGCAAGGTGGTTGCTATTTTCACAGCGTGCATGGGGTAAGGATCTTTGAGATCAGGAAGCCATAAGCCACGTCTGCTCGGTGTTTTCGCTAAGCTTCCTGTCTTAACAGTGACTGGCTTTCTTCCTTCCCTTCTCCCTTGGAGAACCTTACAGGCCTTTGCAACCCCAGCTTCTCAGTGGTTCACACCCTGGAAGTTGCTGGTTTAGCTTTTCCAGCTGGTGAATGTATGACGACATGTCAGTACTTTAAAACTTGCCTTTTCTGTAGCCCCTGGTGGATTTTCAGAGACAGCTCTCTCCCCAGAGGATCATTTGTTTTAGGTTTCAAACTAATAGCTCACCTGTAGAAATAAGATGGCAGTGCTTGCAGATAATCATTTCTTCTTCTTTAAGTCAGAGTTAATTTACTTTTGGGGAACGTACAGTTTCTATGACTTTAAGTTTTTGGACCTGATGATGAGCCCCAGGCCTGAGCAGGCACGACATGGTACTCCACACGCAGCCATACAGTGTGATTCTTTAAAATGCATGGGAATGCAGTGTTAGGATCACATCCAACCAACTCACTATCACTTTAGACATCTATCATTTCGTACATCCTCCCTTCTAATTATTTTGGTCCATCCATTGGTAATTATATCACCTTGCTCTACAGTTGATTGCATAGCCTAATTCCTCCTGGTTAACCAGTGCTAACCAGGAACTTTAACCAGTGCTAGCCTCTCCCCTTTCTTGCCTTTTCCCCACTCATCTCTTTTAGATTCCACACAGATAATGCTGTGATTTGTATCTGGCTTATTTTATTTGGTATAAATCTCCTCATGTTCACCAATGCTGTCACAGTCATGTGAATTTTTTAATGCTTCACTGTACGTATTTCAGATTTGTAAAATCCTTAATGGATGGGCACGTGAGTCATTTCTATACCGTGGCAGTCATGGCTGAGGCAGTGAATGTGGAACCCCAGGCTTCTCATTAAGATGCTGATTCCATCCTTGTCTGTATTAGAATTTGTAGGGCTGGGATGAAATCAGCGCCCAGGGCTGTAGGGATGAGGATTTGAGACACTGCTGCAGAGATTTCCATCCATCCTGATGGGCACAACAGAGCAGACAGAGGTGAGCAGAGCAGAGCAGAGGCGAGCAGAGCAGAGCAGAGGCGAGCAGAGCAGAGCAGAGGCGAGCAGAGCAAAACAGAGCAGCTCACCCTGTGGGGCCAAGAAACAGAGACACACATGGAGATGGAGAGGCAAAGGCAATATACCTGTACCACAAGCTTCTCTTTGTCCAATGTAGTTTCTACTGTGAACTAAACTTGGAAATCCACCAAACAAGTAATCTCTCCATAACTGCACAACACAAGGCACACAAAGTGTTTGCGCTGAGAAGTTTCTTTGCAGATGGAAAGAAATTTGTGTTAGGAACTAGTGGGACTTGGCCGAGTGGTTACCTCCAGTGTTTATTAGCTCTTAGCATGTCAGCTTTTCTCTAAATGTCCTGCCAGACCCCTTGTTGGCTGCTCCCTGTGGGTGTACCGGGGTAGGCTTGATGGCTGTAACTGAGCTCCATAGGCAATTCTGGACTGTTTGGATCTTTTCCTGTGGTTTTGCTTTTCTTCATTTCAGTGAACAGAAAGTCCTACAGTCTAAAGTGTCTGTGCCCAATGGCATCCTTTTTGCCTACTCTATACGAGCTCATTAACCCCCATCCCACTTCCCCTCAAGTACCAGGCATTTGCTTCCTACCTTGACTCCCCTTCCTCTCTCTGAATTTTCTTGTCAGGATTTGTTTGAGAAGGCTGCTGTCCCTCAGCTACACTGTTCTAAGAATCTCTTTATCCGTATCAATTTCTTGCCTTTGATTTTAAATCCTGCAATTAATGTTCTTCATCTTTAATCAGATGGGTATCATCTCTGATTTTCTGGATTAAAAATGTCTAGCTATCTTTCATCTTTTGCTGGCAAATCTAATGTCGATTAAGCAGCGATGAAAATAAATAAGATAGTAGTCTCTAAAGTGCTATATATCACGTGCACATTGCTGTCCATATCTTTGCTCCCTGCTCATATAATCAGGAAAAGTTACTTGTAAGCTCCACTGACATTATTATTATTATTATTATTATTTTAAGATTTGCTAATGTCTCAGTACATTGGACTCTCCCATTCACAGGCTCAGGGCTGCAGTCTACTCCAACAATAGTTATATTTACTAGGAAAATTAAGACATTTAAATAATAAGTTATTGGCAGCTTACATAGGTTACTATAGTCTCTATAGCAAAGAAAGTTGACATAAATTGTTAAACAATATCATTAAGTTGGAGAGGAAAATAAGCTTTAATTTTGTAAGTATTTACTGAGAAGCCATTATGCAGGAAAGATAGAAAATCTAAGTGGGTTATACTTTAGTCTCAGAGAACTTATAATTTTGTCAGTTGGAAAGCATTCATTTAACCAAATAATATAGGCTAAAGGGTGAACTAATGTAAGAGAGGTGGTGGGTCAGGATTTGAAGAAGTGATGGGAGGTTATTTGGAGAGAGAGTTTAGGTACAGTGGACATGTGGAAAGAGTTTCCCCACTAGAGGCTATCTCTGCATCTAGTTTGTTCTGGGTGAGTCCTACCCCCTTTGTTACCACTGATTTTTCAACCCGTGCTTGAAGAGCAGTGACATTTTAAATGTACAGAGGTAAATGTGTATGCTCATAGGCCTTCATCTGTGGGAGGTGAAGGGCCTGGGTGTTCATGAAGTGGTGATAAGCAGGTGTTTGTGGTGGCTACCCCCACACAGTGTTCCCAATGGGCCTGCTTCTGCCTGCTCTATAGTCTCTCAGTTTCTTGGGGCTTAAATTCATTTACAATGTGTACTTTAAACTGTGCTCAAATATTTAAAAATTACCTGACTCATCTTGTTCTTGAATATAATTCAGCCTCACCTTTAGAGAATATATTTACACTGTCTGATACTGTACCTTAATTGTTTTATATTGTTCTGCAATATGTATTCACTTAAAGAATTTTAAATACACATTAAGATTTTATAAGATCTCCTTTTGTGTGTGGTTTAGAAATATCCTTAATGCTTCTTCTTTTCTTTCTTTTTTTTTTTAAATTGGATATTTTCTTTATTTATATTACAGTTCAAATGTTATCCCCTTTCCCGGTTTCCCTCCCTCCCAGAAACACCCTATCACATCCTTCCTCTCCCTGCTTCTATGAGGGTGTTCCTCCACCCACCCACTCCCACTTCCCCACCCTGGATTCACCCTCACTGGGGCATCTATCCAGCCAGCACTGATTGTGAGCAAAGGGAAACTGACCTCACAGAAGTGAATCTGCTTACCCTCTGAACCTGGCTGTTGAGTCAGGCTTTGCCAGTGTCTCTTGCCTCCCACTTTCAATGTGGTTTGTCTCTTCTGAGACCCATGTGGAAAATGGATTTTTCTTTTCCTGGCAGTGTTGCAAGGTAGGTCCCTACAAAAGGTGATGAGATCTTTAGCAAAGAGTGAATTCTGGGCTGGGTTAGTTACCAGGGGAGTCGGTTTTTTGAATAGCTGGATTCTTCAGCAGGCTCCTGTCTGCTTTCCTTCTGTGTTCTTGCAATGTTGGTGTGCAGGAATGGCCCCTTTTCAAGTGCAGCTGCCTGATCTCAAACATCCAGCATCCAGAACCTCTATCCTTTGAAAACCACCCAAACTCATACCGTTTGTTATAGCAAACAGCAAATGACCCAGATGGCCCTTTCCCTCATTTGTAACTTTTGACTAGAGAGCAAATAAATAAAATGGCTATTGTTGGACACTGTTAAATTTGTAGTGGTTTGGATGTAGCAAAATTGATCCAGATAATAGTAAAATAGAGCCCTCCTAGTTTATTTAGTAAAGTCATTAAGGTTAGGCGGAAACTGATTCCTGTCTAAGTTTGTATTGTTTCTCCTTAACGTCCATGTCTTAGAAAAGGTTTGAATATCTATAATAGAACAGAGTCTCATAGTGTATATAAGTGTGTTTGGATCAAATTATTTAGTTCCATTTAAAATATACTGAGACTACAGAGATGGCTCAGTGCATAGGAGTGTTTGCTGTTCTTCCTGAGACTTGAGTTCTGGTCCCAGTACCCATCTGTGGTGGTCACAACTACCCATTCCAATCCTAAAGAACCAAAGGGCATCAGAGCTAGCAAGTGCTAGTATAAGCAACTGCTGTGGGGAAATATACCAGAAACTTGTAAGTTAGTTAGTGCGTAAGCTTCAGGTCACCAACTGCTTCTGCTCCTGCTCAACTCTGTGGCCACTGGTGACCCTCACCTCTTTATTCTAGTGCCCATTTCTAATGCTAACTTCATATAGTTATGCAGAATGATGTTGCAGAATGGCAGAGGGATTGTTGAAGAAGAGATGGGGCTCAAGATTACAAAAGGCACCCGAAGAGCTGATACGGATGCTTGGGCACGTGTCTGTAGGGGAACAGATAAGCATTGCTGGAGATGCACACAGAACGGGCAAGGCAAGGTGGATGTGTGTTTGGATGGTGTGTTGAAGGGTACATGGCTACTGCTTTGTTCTAGCACAGGCCGATCATACTCTGTGCCTTTAAGTCTTTTTAGTTAAGTTTTGAAGCTACATTTGTGTGTGTGTGTGTGGTGTTAGTGCATGCAATTGTGAAGATCAAAAGAAGGCTTTTGGAACTCTTTCCTTCTACCGTGTATATCTAGAGAATTGACCACAGGCTGAGAAAGACGTGGCTTTCTAAGCATAGACAGCATAAGGCAGGTATTCAGGTTCTCCTTTGATATGGTCGTGCATCCATCCTTGGTCTGCTGTGTTCAGGTTTGGATGTTATGATATGGTCAGTGACTGCTGACTATACGTTGTAATCTATAGGTGGCAATGCTTCCCTTGTGTGACCACCTTAGCCATCAGTCTGGCCTGTGGTTTACTTGAGACAAAAGATGGTTGTTTGTTGCCACAAGCAATATGTAGTTAGTTATTCTCTCAGCACATGGCTCAAAATGGAGCCATTCAAGGCAAGACACAGCCTGGAGACCATTGTTAGACACACCGTGGAACAGCTTAGAGCAAGCAGGACTCTTAACTTTGGAGGCACACTTATGGTTTTAAATTTTTGTTTGTTTTGTGCTTTCAGTGATCAAACCCAAGACCTTTTACATGTTATGCGACTGCTGTCCCTCTGAACATCAACTCCAATGACAGAAACTTGTGGTTTTGAATGTTTTTTTTTTCAATTTCCTATCCAAAAGAGTGTTTCTATGTTTTATAGCTTTTCTGATATAGTTGTTGCTTTCCCAACATAAACAATAAGAGATAGGTAGGTGCTCAGGTTCCTGGTCCTAAGATTATTACATTATTGCTTTAGGGTTGGCTTGTTTTTAGCAGTATATAGAGGGTTAGGAAGCAGACTGGGCATGGAGATTTCAGGAGTTGAATACAATATGTTCTGTAGTACCAAGAGTCCACAGAAACATCTTTAAACAGTTTTGGCTGGCATAGCAAGAAGCGTAAGAGTCAGTGGCTTTAGGATGTCAAGAGTGTTGTAGAAAAGTGGATGGGGCCCTGTAGACAGTCCAGGAGCTCCAAGGAGGGCCTAGGCTACTGCACATGGCATTGGGTTTACACAACATTCATTCTTTCCATGCATTTGCCATTCTTAAAACATCAAATTCATATCAGTGTGGAAAGATTCTGGACGGTGACCAAAATCCAATGGGAAATCATTTCTGGACCCCTGGTGATGGGCAGAGGCCTGGCTGGCTGTGTCTGTCCTTTGTTCTCCCCAGCAGTCACTGACTCTGTTCACCCACTTCTCCTTCTATATTGTCCCCCTGATGATTCTGGTCGGAGAAGCTCCTTCATGTCTGAGGGCTTGCCTGTGCCCATGCCTTCTCACTGAGACATGGGACTCACAACACAGCCCATGCCTAACTGTGCCAGAAGCCATCAGTGATTGCTCTCTGTCTCTGACTCGTAATAAACATCGGAAGGCAAGCCTCACTTGTCATCTGGTAGACCTCAGTACTGGCAGTGGGCTCTTCTGTTCCCACTCAGTATCTGTTCTTCCTGGAGGTGAATGATGTGGGTGTATCTCAGGAGTGACTGACTGCTTTGCACTTGTCCCCAGCTCATCAGGAAGTTGTAGATTAAGTATTCTCCCCTTCCTTCCCTATGGGCTCTGGGGATAGAATGATAAAATGTCAATCTGTATAATTCAGTGTCTGAATTAGACTCTCATGCTATCTCAGATGCATTTGTGCCATGGCTTTGTGTGTGTGCCAGGGATGTTGTGGGGTTAGAGTTTTCCTGGGATAATGTATAAATTTGGAGCAAGTACAGCTGTGTTTCCATTTTCACAGCAATAATAACTTTCTTTCCAGCCAAGCTGCTTAGGCTGTGCTGTGCTGCGGTGGCTCTAGCTTTGCTGGTTCTATGAGGAAGCTCTTCCACAGCCAATGCTAAACACTAGGACATAGGATCTAAGGCCCAGTGACACCACTGTACTCTGACCTGAGACCTGTTGTCAACGTTCTCTTTCAAAAAGAGCCCTCTCTGTCCATGGAAGGAAGGAGGGAAGAGAGAGGCCTCAAATGGTTATGTATGCTTGGATATAGCTGGCAAATGGTTAGTTACTATAGCTCTAAAGAAATATGGACAGACTTAAGCATATTCCAGGTGAACTTACTAGAATTTAATTAATCAGTTCCTTAAACAGCATACTCTCTGTACAGATACTGTATATAAAGCAGCACACACAGCTCTGACCAGTACCCTGGGAAAAGTCAGTCTGTAGACTTGAGCTGCTGAGCTACAGAGAGGTGGTGCCCCTTGCTTGTCTTGGAGCTCTGAAGAAGAACACTTTTGAAACTGTGATGGTAAAACAGTCAGAGTCAGTTCTGGGTGCTGAATTAGAGTCAGTAAGATTCATGCGTTGGGTTAGCGAACTTTTGGTAAGTACCCAATTAAGGGAAACCTTTTAACAGAAGCCCTACATGTTCTTGAGGTTTGGATATAACAGTCCCAGGGGAAATTTTTCACATCACATGTGTAGAAAGGCAGTTGGCCTTCATCAGTGAAGATCATGACTGCTGCAGCTCACATCCACTCTCTGTAGGGAAACAATTACTGTCTCCATTTGCCATCCTAGTGATTGTGGGACTTTGCCTGTTTTCAGTGTGTTTGTGTGTGCATGTGCGTATGCGTGTGCTTGTGCGTGTCTGTGTGTGTGTGTGTGTCTGTATAATTCATTGGCATCTGGAAAAAAAACCATTGCTTCTAGAAATAGATTTTTAATGCAGATGAGCAAATGAATTTATTCGGCACATGTTGACTTAATGGAGAAAGGAATGCTGAAATGCATGAGTTTGTACTATCTGTCTTGCAGACATAGTTGCCATACTAAATTGAACCCTGAATTTAGTAAGGAGAGACTGTATTTTTAAAAGCCATTGCAGGAGCCCAGAAAGGGACTATTGCAGTGGAGATGAGTGGATGGTGAAGATTTGGAACATAGACAATGCAATTCTATTTAGCTGTCGAGGGAAATATAACTATGAAATTTGCAGGTGAATGGGTAGAACTGAAAACATACTACAGTGAGTTTGGTGACCCAGACTCAGAAAGGACTCATGCTACGTGTTCTTTCTTATTTCTAGATCTTACTCCAAATATTTAGACTTGAGATGTAACCTGAAGTAACTGAAGAACCCAGCAAAATAGAAAGGGACAATGATGAGGAGCCGCAAGGATAGAGAATAGTGAGACATGGGTCCTGTGAATGGGGAAATGGATGCTATGGTGGGGAGGCTCAATTGTGGGTCAGAGAAGGAAGGAAGAAAGGGTAATACAGAAGGCATAGGAAGGAGACAGAAATAATGTCAAGGGTAGTTGGAAAGTGTGTGGGGCAAGGAGGACTTCTTAGGGAAACACTTTATAGCCTTACTTTAAAGTACAGACATGTATGTACACATGCATATGTACATATATACATACATGCATAAATGTATATATTTGTGTCATTTAAATGGAGTTACACCATACAGGGTGATGGGGTTCTCCTAGGAGTCATAGACTGTCTAATAAAAACCCAAGAGCCCAGCAAGGAAAGCCTCCATTCTAGTTGTTGATCAGGGGAATCCAAGAGACTCCCATGATAATAGAGATTGTTGCCATTACTCTTGATTATCTCCCTTAACTTGTACATATAGACTCTACTGTACACACTTGGGACAGAGGACTTGGAAGGTTGGGGTTAGAACTGACCCGGAAGCCTCTTCTCTGAGGACTGGCTCTTACAGTCTCAGACGACTACACTAGCTGCCGAGTAAGATACACAACCAACAATCACACCCAGCCGTAAAGCCTGAGAACCAAGGCAACGGCAGGCTTGAAAGGCACCTCCAATGACTCAGTAGTGACCTATCTTCAGGGTCATCATATCTAGTTAGACTTAAGGCCAGTCAGTAGGAAGTAATTTATGCTTATAGTAAACCTGGTCGATTGTTACCCATGGCTGGTAAGGTCATGGACCCTGGAAGCAAATCTACTACACCCACTTTCCCACACAAACCAGTATAATTTCTAACTGCATTCTAAGAACTTGTCCATATGCCCACAAGTAAGTGGCTCTCACCCCTCATCAAGCAATCTTTTTTTTTTTTTTTTTTTTTTTGCAGTACATAACTGCTGCTATAGAGAGCTACAACTGGTCAAAATGAAGAGAATAAACAACTGTAGAGAGCCCTGTGTCAGTTGACTCATCTACAATGTAGTCTCCACTCTTAATGCTTAGGGAATAACAATAAGGAAAGGGAGGTGGTAAGACTGTGAGAAAACCAAGACTCCATCTGCAAGATAGGATTTAATAGACATGCAGGGAAGCTGCATACATGAAATATTAACAAAATGGTTACAAGACCTGAGCAGTGATAACACCAGTTACCATGCCATCCTTGATAGGGAAAATCTCACAAGGTTCCATCATGGATGAAGAACTAACTAACTATAGGCAGCTCGAGAGGAAGACTGAGTCTTCTCCTGTGGTGAACCCCTGGTAGATTATTTAATCCCTAGTACAAAGCTAAACATGGTTCCATATCAACAGTGTTTAAATGAATTTAGCAGATTGTGTCTGTGTGGATGAGTGGGTGGGTGGGTGGATGAATGGATGGATAGATGGAAAGACAGGTGTAACAATACTAGAGTTCATGAATTTGAGAGGAGTGGATGAAAGAGATGGGTAAAAATGTTAAAAGGAGAAAACTTTGTTATAGAAAGAATCAGCACTATATGTGGAATGGGGTTGCACCATCCAAAAAGTCAAGTCAGGAAAACATAAGAGAAACTTGGTGATCCTGATCAGGAGAGCCACTGTTCAAACAATAGAAACATCTAAGATGATGCATAGAGTGGGTAGCAAGGACAGGCAGAGACGGGTGGGTTGGGTTGCTGATGCCTTACTGAACTAATTCTTCCATGTGGAAGTGAAAACTGCTTGAATTTTGATTGAAGACCAATAAAATTAATAATGCATATGAAGAATCCCATTTTGATTTTTCAAGTGTTAGGTGATATCAAGGAAAGTCACTTGAATTGCCATAGTTAGAACAACTGCTAAGACCATACCTTCCTTAAAACAGCAACAGCCATGGATGGTGTAGACCACTAAGACAGCAGAGGCTGTCCTGAGTGTGGACTGAGAAACCTTTCCAAAGAGAAATGATGACCTGCTCGTTTCTGGTTTGCAGACAGAAATATTAATTACAGGAAAGCTTTAGAGACGTATTCAACATTTCTTGTTATAATTTCTTTGTACAGGGTGTTTCCTGCATGTGTGTGATATGCTAAATATTTATTGTAAGTAAGAATGACTTTTTCTCACTGAACCACCCAGTCCTCACAATGACCCTACGAGCCTGGCTCCTATCCTCCTGTCTGCTGTACAGGAGAGCGAACCAAGCACTTAGAGGATGGGATGCTTGCCCAGTGTAAACCACGGCAGCCTGATCTCAGAGGCTGTGTGCTCAGCAACTCACTTCCTCCCTGCTTATTAAATCAGAAACCACAGATACCTTGTTACATGCGCTCCCTGCATTCCTACATGTAGTTATTTTGAAAGTGAGTTGTTTTGTTGTGATTTATTTTCCATCCTGGACTGAGAATTCACTTGGGTCAGAATTCACATCAGTCCATTCATTGGGTCAGTAACTAAATCTGAATGCTGACAAAGCACGAGAATCCACGTGTCCAGTTCCAGGATCCCTGTATCATTTTCCTCACCTGTATGCTAATCTTAGCCTTGCTTAGCAATAATAGGAAATTCGTAATCACTGAAATGGCTAGTAAAAAAGGATACCGTTTTAAATTTTACATTTTTGGCATCACTTTATGTGGTCTGGAAAATATCATGGTGTGATTTATATAGCAGGAACCTAAATACTTATTATCCTTGAGTGGTGTTGGGCATTGTTTCCCCATATTCAAGGCTGGTAAAGTACTGTTAAGATTTGAATGTTACAAATATGGCCGGTTTGTTTTTCCTAGTTCAACTTTGTGGGGAAGCTTTTGGGTCCACGTGGCAATTCCCTGAAGCGCTTACAAGAAGAAACGTTGACAAAAATGTCCATCCTTGGCAAAGGTTCCATGAGAGACAAGGCAAAGGTAATATGGCCATGGACAGCGGTGACCTTGTCGGCCATGCGCTGCTATGTCTGTTATGTCTGTTTGTTGTCTGCTGTGTTAATGCCTGGGATCTCAGAGCTGACTAGAAGCTCAAACGGAATTAGAGGGAATTGGCACATGAGGTGTAAATACACTTTGATGCTCTATAGAAGACTGAATTTCTCTGGCCAGTTCCAAAACAGATACTATCTTAGCTATTTAAGATTCATGTAACAAATCAAACAGTAGTGCTTACATTGTTTATTCTGAATGCAGCCTGTTACCTTTTGTAGTGAACAGAAAGAAAGGTTACCTAGAGTTCCTCACCATTGTGTTTTAAATTAGTTCCTTTGGGGTGTTTTTCCTGTATAGATCTTTTATCTACCTCCAAATGTTACATGAGGATCTATGGTCCACAGCAGACCACATATGACTGTGGTCTACCATTTCCCGGCCCAGTGCTATGGCTGTGTTTGTCAGACACTTCACAGTACTCAAGGAGAATGTGGCTCAATAATGCATTTCTCACAACTCCTTCCGGCCATCAGGTGGTCCATGCTTGGTCGTGGCATACAGCGTGGGTACATTGACCTCTTTTTTTCGGCCCTGGATTTGTAATACTCATTTTATCACATTAAAAGATGACTTTAAATGTTTTAATAATTGCTTCATGTTCTAAAAAAATTACCCTACATAGAGGTATCGGTGTTGTGTGCCCTGTTGTTTTGAGAAGTTAAAAATTATTTTAAAAAATATTGAGTTACTTTTTTGATTAGTTACTTCCACTTGTGAGAGGAGTTTTCATGGAACAGTGCCTCCTGCATTGTTCTTGGTTGTCACATCTCTTACTGTGAGAGATTTCCAGTACTGAGAACCAACTCCACATTCCCGAATCATCCATTCTGAAACATTAGACAGTGAGTTTTAGATGTAAAGTTCCTTAAATGAAGCAAGTATTGCCTCTTAAGCAAAGTTGGTCTGCCTCTACTCGGTGGCATTCATAGGAAATATGATTGATAGATAGATAACATTTTCCCTGTTGTACATGTCAGAAACTTGGGTCGTTATCTGGTTTATCCAGCAGAATCAGCTATGTTATTAGTTATTAGTTAGCATTGGGTGAACCCGTGTGTCTCTGCCAGCAGCAATAATGAAAGTAGAAAACAAGCTCACACAAAGCTGTAAGATTTAGGTTCCAGGCCCCCAAAAACTTTTGGGTAGAAATTACGAGTGTTTCCAGTGTCAGTGTGGAACTAACCCAGCAGACAAGTTAGCTTCGCGTGTCATCAGGTGTGACTGCTCTTCTGTGTTGGCATTATCTGGGAATGAAACTATATATTAGTCAGTTAGAAATGATGTGTGTCTTGTAGGAAAACACTCAACATTTGCTGATGCACTAATTCATTGTCTCATAAAGCTGCTTGGCTGTCAGGTAAATGGCAGGGATGCTTGTTAGCAAGAGAGGTTCTTGAGCAGAAGGCCCGTTAATGCTTAACAGTATAGAGAAGGAAAGAAGTGAGGGCCCCAGGTCTCACCCGATCATGTATGCCTATACAAACACAGTCATAAAATGTGGCTGGCTGTCCGCACAGTAAATGGGATCCTGAATATCACCAGCTTGCCATCAAAGTTTAGTGATCCTTCTAAATTATGTTGTCCAGTAAGGCTGTGGCTGCTCCCTGCTGTTGGCATGTTTGACACCCAACATGGACAGTAACCAGCCATCCTCGAGAAGGAGTCTGTATTGTAAAATAATGAATTAACCCTCATCACTGTTGCTCCCGTGACTCTGTGGATAGCCTGAGCAGCACTGAGCTGCTCGAGAAGGAAGCACGTAGATGTCTGCCACAGTAGTTCCTCATAAATGCCTGTCACTCCGTGTACAGCATTTGCTGTAAGGGCACCTTGTTCTCAACCTTGGGCCTCTCTCCCAAAGTGCTTACCACCCATTCAGAAATTTCTTCCTCTAACCACATGGGTCCATCACCAAGTATGTGTGATGATTCAGCATTTAGCTAATGATCATTCTGTCAAGCCACAGGGTAACTAGAGGAAGAGAATGTTGTACAATTTCCATGCCAGCCAACTACTGGCAATGGACCAGAACCAGAAGTCTGTGCCCCTTGATTTCATGAGCCCTATTCTGCTTGACGGGCCTTAGGAGAGCAGCATTAGATCAGAGTCAGGTCTGCCAGTTCTTTATTGCATCCTTTCTTCTCATTATACATGCCTCTAGAAAAATGTTCCAGATCCCAGCTCAGAAAACTTGGGGTATGACTGTTACTGTGTACCTAGAACCTATTCCTCTAGACTCAGGGAGCAAACAAGGCTATGAGTATGGACCAGGGGGAAAAGTAACCATGAAAACTACTGTCTCCTTCTAAGGAGTGGCCTCAGTGGTTCAGGCGATGCTGGTTGTGACTCAGTTTTGTTTGGCATTTGGGTATTTAGAATTATTTGACTCTCTTCCCAAACGTCACAAATAACAGTCCTCAGGTCTTCACTGTTACTCAGACTTCAACCCACATCTCATACAAGAGTCTGAACTGTGTTTCTTTGTATTGGATCTAGAGCTTTTTTTTTTTTTCCTACACGTAGGCAAACCTCCAAGGGCCCTTCTGGCTCTTCTGTGTTAGCTTGCCATCAAGTAGCAAATAGGTGAAATAATCAGCTTATGAGAGAAGAAAGGTTTATTTTTGCCCACGGTTTGGGGTACCGCCCTAGGATAGGTTGACATCTTTGTTTGTGCATCTGTAGTGAGACCATATATCATGTCTGGAGAGTAGAACAGCAAAATTGTTCCTTCATGGCTACCAAGAGAGAGGGAGGGAGAGATGAGAGAGACAGAGACAGACAGAGACAGAGAGACACAGAGACGGAGAAGGGGAGGAAGGGACTGAAGGAGGGAGGGAGGCAGAATGGGACTGGTACCTATTATTTCTTCCCGAGCACACTTCCAATGATCTGAAGGTCTTGTCTCTGCCTCCAGGCCCACCTCTCCCAGTCACCTTTCTAGGGACATGGACTTGTGAGGGACACTCAGGATCCCAATCACAGCAAGCTCTGTGCTATATTCCTTTTCAAAACTTGTTCTTTACTCCTCCCCAGCCTCCTCCTCCTCCTCTTCCTCCTCCTCTCTCATCCTCCCCTCTCCCTCCTCCTCTTTCATCTCCTCCTCTTCTTCCTCCTCCTCCTTTTCCTTGCTGCTCCTGTCATGTGATTCATCAGCTAAACCTTCAAAAACATCCCTAAAAGCAACCACGAGTGATAGATTAAGTGTAGCAGATATCTCTCTAGGTGTGGAGTATCAGTGTCCCATTTGCTGGCCTCTAGCCAGCTCTTCCCTGATGAGATACTTGGATATTAATTGTAGTTGATCCTTTACTAGTTTAACTTTAGTCTGCATAAATTCTCAGTTAATCATGTTGGTTTCTAGAGAGAGACCTTCATGTATAAACTCACAATAGAAAAAAAAATCATCTGAAATTCTAACAGTGTTTACAACTCTAGCAAATTTAATATGAACTCATGTTCATTTATTTGCTAACTTGACGAAGCATGTTGATAGCTGCCAGTGGCTGCTTTTCTTGTAGCTGCCATGATGTTCTTGTCTGTTGGGCCTTCAGTTGATGTCAGGCCTTCTGTTGTACCTTTTGCCCACATCACTTATGTTACAGATGTGTCCTACTGTAGGTAGCACCCTGGACACTGAGGAATGTGACTTCAGCAGCCCCATGAGATGACACCACACTAGGTCTGTCCCATGTTAAAATCCTTCCTGATAAGGTGAAAGTTCTTGCCCACAGTCAAGCAATCAAGGTGGATTTGATATTTGAGTACAAAATCCCCAGTCTGTATCCCTCCCCAAACAGCACATTTCCCTTTGTTATGAAGCCATGGAACAGCTTGTTAGAACTCACTCTGATTTGCACAGCAACTAGTCAGAAGCCATCCGTCATGATGTAGCTGAAGTCTGGGCCCAAAATGAAAAGTATAAACCAGCACTTCACACACCATCAGACAAGACGGGCATTCAGGGTCTGCTCTCTGGCAGTCGCCTGCTAATAAGGGAAAACCAACAAGAATGAGGCAAACTTGAAACATTTTGGGATGTTTTGGATTGTGGTGAATGCTTATTGTCAGCCTGCCTGAAACAGCAAGCATCGCTAGTGCAGAAATGAGCTGGGCCCAGAGCCAAGTGGAACAGCAGAGGTTTGTGCATAGCTGGGGCAGGTAACGGGACAGGTGGGAGGTGACAGGAATCTGCAGGTAGCCAAGGGCAGATGATTCCTTATAGGCAGCATCAGGGCAGAGGAGACTGTCCCAGCAAGATAGGATGCCTGTCCAGGGTTCCTGAAAACCTGGGAAAAACAGGATCAAAGTTATAGTTTAAAGCCATCCCCGAGGTGCTATTTGTTATGGAGTCTTCCATGATGAGCACGTGTCAAATAAGTTTTGTGTAATGTTTGCTTGGTTTTTCCTGTCTCAGAATGACATCTTTTCACTGTGATTATCTTCTTCAGGAGGAAGAGCTGAGGAAAAGTGGAGAAGCGAAGTACTTTCACCTCAATGACGACCTGCACGTGCTCATTGAAGTGTTCGCACCCCCAGCAGAAGCGTATGCCCGGATGGGGCACGCCTTGGAAGAGATCAAGAAATTCCTGATTCCTGTGAGTACCACTCCTGATCCCTGACCAGTGACTTGTATGTTAAGGTTGAGTCTTTACGCAGGTCCCTGACGATCTCGTTCCTGCTTCTGCAGCTCTCTCTGCCAAGAGCTTCCTGTGTGGCCTGTATCACAGACCTCACAGTACTCTCTATGAGAATTCCTTGGCATAATTTCCTACTTCTTTTTAAAGCAATGGGATTTTGGACAGAGTATATACTACCACCTAGGTCATAAGGCTGAAAAGTTGGAAGAGCAGAATCCCTAATTTAATTTTTGGGACTCTGCTATAAGTTTTTATGTGATTCTGAAAATGTCACATAAACTCCATGCTCTTCCATAAGTCATGAATGTCCTCTATATGCCTGGCCTGTGCGTGGGTTGGGACATGGAGACCTAAATAAAAACATTTTCTGCTGGAGGAATGTATAGTTTAGGGGGAAATAAAAGCCTCATTGGATGGCTAAGGATAGTATGTAGACACACCTGTGATGTTAAGTATTGCCAGGAAAGTAGATTTAAAAGGAATATGTTTCTACCTTCTTTATGAAAGTTAATTTAAGTATTTATATGTTAGTGATAAAAAGAGCCTTTTTTCTTTTTCATACTCATGATAAACTCATTGCTTTCCTTACTCTCCTATTTAAAAAAATTCATAGTAAGTTAGTTCAGCCTCCCCCCAACGCCCCCCCCCCCTCCTCTGCCTTTCTGCTGCAAATTATATTCTCTCCCTAGTCTAGCTGTGCCAGGCACCCTGGTCGGTTTGCCTGTCTCAGAGTCATCTTAGCTCCTTTGCATTTCCATTTTCACTTTAGTATCAGCTTCCTACTTCTGTAATGTTCAGCAAGGATTTTGCCAGATGTTTTGTTGAATCTGTAGATAAGCTTGGAGTTAATTTGTAACTGGTATCTTCTATTCTTGAATACCAAGTACTTCTCATTCTCAAAAACAATATTCTCTAACAACTCAAGAATATTTTGTGAGATGGGCAGTGGTGGCACATACCTTTAATCCCAGCACTCAGGAGACAGAGGTTGGAGCATCTCTGAGCTCAAAACCAGCCTGTCTGCAGAGTGAGTTCCAGCATAACAAGTCTACAGAGAAGCCCTATCTCAAAAAAAAAAAAAAGTTTTCTCAGGGTTTAACCTGGCACCACTTATTATGTAAAGAATAGTTCCAAATATTTTGAAAAAAAAAAAACATTTATTTTTATTTTATGAGTATTTTGCCTGTATGTGTGTTTGTGTACCAAAAATGTGCAGTGCCTACAGACACCAGAAGAGAGTGTTGGACCCTCTGGAACTGCAGTTTGTGAGCTCCTGTGTGGATGCTGGGAATCAGACCCTGGTCCTCTGCAGGAACAACAGATACTCTTAAACTGCCAAATATTTAATATTGTCTGATACTGTTACCAATGGAGCACTTATTTAGAGGTTCAACTGGTTTTCTTTATATTGATTTTGCTCTTTGACTTGTGGCATATTTCTACTGTTTCTAGAGCATAGTTTTAAAAAATAGAGGCATTAGGAAGATTAGATAAAACCCTAGATTATTAGGATTTTTTGACATCAGCATCATGCTGTTGCTAAACACCACTGGCTCCTGTGATTCAGGGTGCCTGAGACACTTTCCTTGGTGTCCTGCCTTCTTTCCCACCCTGTCCAGTTCTCTGTGTTCCCCGGCTAGGATGATCTTATAGGGCTCCCTCCTTTATTCTACTAATAATAGCTTAACCACATGTGTTGGTTTTGGTATGGAAAGCCAAGTTCGCATTTACTCTGTCTTTATATGCTGTTCTCTTGACGTACTGCATGGTACTGTGTACTGTTAGTTTGTGAACATTTACACATTGGTAACCCTGAGAGACTGGCTTATAGGCAGTATTTTTACACTTGTGTCTCTGGTGTTGCTTTCTGGGTGATAGAGCTGCCTTCCTGTACCTTTTCTTACAAGATTGAAGAACTAACTTTAGTCTTTCTTGAAATGTAGAGCGACTTCTATCTTGATTTTTCTGGGAGTGAGTTTACTTGACCTACATGGAGAAGAATAGGCTTATAAAAGTTGGCTGACAATTTGTACCCATTATCCTTTGAGTGTGTCTCTGCATGACTCATAATGAGCATGGGGGTCATTTGGTTCTGTGCATGCATGGCACTGTGTTCTTTGCTCTTTTGCTGTGTCTTGTGTTTGGTTTTGAGCAGTTTGTCCATCACGTGCCTGTTATGACTGAAATGAGTACACTTCTGTTGTGTGGGGGATGTTTTCAGTTGTTATTTCTTTGAGTTTTTCTTTCTCTTCCTTCCCTTCACCCATTCAGTCTCACCCTTAAGTTCATCTTGGTTCCTGTCCTGCTCCTGTGGGTTTGTTTTCCTTCCTCCTTTCTCTGTTTGTCAGGCAGGGGTGTTTAAAGGGCCTGATTCAGGTTCCCTGGTCCTGCCCCCACCATCTCAGTTCTGCTGGGCAGCTTCCCTAGCCAACCTGCATAGCAGTGATTTCACTTTCCACCTATCTTTTGCAAGTGTAACATCTGGGGCCTCTTCCACATAGTTACCTTTGCCTGCTTGGCCTCTAAGAGGGTGGTTCACATTTTCTTTGTATGTCTCTTTATTCATGGTCTTTGACAATGCTGGCATTTGAATAAGGTGCCAAAGCAGATATTAATTCTGAGCACTTTGCTTCCAAGGAAGCTGCTGTTGCTGCTATTTTGTCTTCTATTTCTCTTATAATTATGTTAAACTGAACCCACAGACTCTGTGGGTTCAAACTTCCTAGCGGGCAACATGTGTATTTAGGTCATCCTATCGTACTTCATAGGTTTTTCTGTCCTTCTAGAAGGCAACATAGCTTAGTTGTCACTCTCAGTTGTCCAGAGGTCATGTGTGCTCAGGGCCTGTTTAATGTGATTTCTCTGTTGGCATACATTATCGAATTCAGAGAGGCCCATGTTAATTGGCGTGCCGATCCTGCTGGTATAACCTGGAGTCTCCTCTGCATAGATGCACTGTCAGGCAGATAAGCAGGAGAGCCTATCAGGGTCTTGCCTGCTCCTTTCTGGGCTCTATCATGGTCTCCTCTGTTGAGCTGTATGTTGCTTCCCTGGACATGGTAGCATCAGGCATGCTGGTTTGCTATTCTCCCTCATTCATTCTGTGGTACATTTTACTGCTGTAGATGCTGCTGCTGTCATGGGGGACTTTACCCTTAATTCCAGAACACAGCACAGGAGCTCCTCCTCAGCAGAGCGATGGCTGAGGAGGAGTGATGGTATTCCTAGCAACAGTGAGTGCCACAGACTCGACTTCTCTAACCTGCAATTTAGCTATTTTTTCCATGAGTGATTTTATTGTGTTCTTGTTTTGCTGTGTGGCTTGAATCCATTCTGAGACTCCTTACATGGTGTCTTTGAGCTGTTTTCAACTCCTTGTTCTTTCTTTTTAATATATATATATATTTTGTATTAGATATTTTCTTTATTTACATTTCGTATGCTATCCCAAAATCCCCTATACCTTCCCCCCCCCCACTCCTCTACCCACCCACTCCCACTTCTTGGCCCTGGTGTTTCCCCTGTACTGGGGCATATAAAGTTTGCAAGACCAAGCAAGGGACCTCTCTTCCCAGTGATGGCGGACTAGGCCATCTTCTGCTACATATGCTGCTAGAGACATGAGCTCTGGGGGTACTGGTTAGTTCATATTATTGTTCCACCTTGTTCTTTTTAAGGACACTTTCCTCACTGAGTCAAAAAAGCCATCCCTACTTCTTAGTGTATGGTTCTTAAAATGTATGGGATTTTGTTTGTTTTATCCTGTGAGCATATGTCCAGTTTCATGATACTATTTTACTTCCACATTGTTTGTGTATTCGAAAGTTTATTTAGCTGCTCTTCAGATAATGAGTGTTAATATTATTTCCTATAGATAAAATGTATACAAGGATGCCAAAAAAAACTTGAACATAAACGTTGTGATATTTTGGCAAATAATTGTGAATACTAAGTTATTGTCAGTGAAGACATTGAATTCCAATGTTACTTTGCATTGTTGTGATTGTTCTTTTAACACTTTTTGAAGTGTGTGGGTATGGTGTGTGAGTGTGTGCTGTGTGACTGCCATAGACAACTTGCAAGAATGACTTCTGTCTTTCCACTGTATGGGTACCAGGGATTGAACTCAGGTCAGCCATCCTGATGGCAGACACCTTTGTCCTTAGAGGCAGGTCACCAGTCTGGACTTTGGAGTTAACTTTTAATGAGTCACTTCAAAACATTTCCCACTTTCTCCAGGCTCACATAACAGACTAAACTCACTGGGTAGCAAAGTGCATACATGCAAGCGCATGCATGAACACAATTCTTTTTTTTTTAAGATTTTGTTTATTTTATGTATGTGAATACACTGTCACTGTACTCAGACACACCAGAAGAGGGCATTCAACCTCATTGCTGTGGTTGTGAGCCACCATGTGCTTGCTGGGAATTGAACTCAGGACCTCTGGAAGAGCAGTCAGTTCTCTTAACCCCTGAGCCATCTCTCCAGCCCCACATGACTACAATTCTAATGTCCTTTCTACTCTGGGCTATTGGCAAAGAGTATATGTTTCAGTATTTTTATTTTTCACATAGAGGGTTAAAGTTTAAGTGAGTCTGTAAGCTCTCATGCATGGCTCCAGTGTAATTATGGTTGTATCGTACCTGCCCATCTGATATTACAAGAGTAAACCACCTAAAACATTCTAAAATTGCCTTACACATGCCTATACATTTAGTCATTTAATATCTGTGTATTTTAAGATATTTTCACCAAACTGATATTTAAATTGGGCTCCACTGTAACACCGAACCTAACTTAGAACAAGTGATTTTAACTTCAGTTTTCTAAACTTTTCCTGGAGTCTAAATAGTGCTTCAGCCATGATCTTTTGATCGAATCTATTTTTAGCATCTATAACTGAGTATCACACCTCCTAACAATTTTCTACAGGGAAGTACTAGCATTTTTTCTAGCACATTTTATTTAGAATGTGCTTTGCAAATTATTTATTAATCTTCACACATTTGTAGCAAGATGGCTGATAAGATCTTAGCAGCCTTATTTTAGACAGTTGGAGTGACGGACCCATGCAGATGACAGCTCTGAGGAACTGAGCCTCAGAAAAGTCTGGGGGAGGGTCTGTGTGCACCAGTCCCACCCACGCTCCGAGTTCACCTGCTTTCATCCTCTGTCCTGTTCCTTTCCTACAGATGGTATATTACAGCGTTCTTCTCCACGGTGCCCAAGGGATTCCTCTAATTCCACGGTGCCTACTTATTTTTTTCCTTGATATTTGGGGAAAGTCAGGAAGAAAAGACAAATTCTTAGTTGTAAATATAGTGTTTCTTTGAGATTTTTTAATTCGGGATATAAATACTTCACCTGAATTCCCCGTCTAAGCTGAAATGTGCTCATGATTTTCCAGTTTGTGGTCCCCTGATGACTGTGAGCCTGTGACGCCTCCAGCAGTGAGTGCCTCTTTGCAGCCAAATATCACAAAAAGCTCCTGCCTTCACTGTGACTCTTAAGGCTCCTTCACCTCTCTCTCACTGAGACCAATTCCATGTCTTCCTCCTCCATCGGGGGTCGTTTTCCTGTTAGCTGGTCCCCAGACTTCTCACTGGGCTGTGTGGTAGATTGTAGCACAACACAGACCTTGTGTGGCCACACTCACCTGACACCCTGGAACCTTCACATTCTCCTGCCGTGTTTTCAGTCTGAAGTTTTGTTTTGTGCTTTCCAGAACATAAACCTAAGTGTATAGTTTGATCCCTAAAAATTGTTGCAATGTCTCAAGCGACCTTAGTTCTAATTATATTTAAACTACCTTTAAGGTAGCATAAGGCTTTGCATGATTTGGTTTCTGCTTTCTCATGAAGACTCCTTATTGTCTTCATTTGTCCATATAATACCTTTTTTGATTATTTGCTTATTTTTCATTCATTCATTCATTCATTCATTCACTCATTTTTGTGATACTCTTCTTGTGTTCCAGGCCTGGAATTCACTATAGCCTAGGCTGGACTTGAACTCAGCATAGCCCATCTGCCTTAGCTAGGATCTCTGGTCTCTGGAATTTAATACTCTGAGTCTTTTTTACCTCCCTCTGTGTGAAGCTTTGGGCCACCCCTCTGATCACTAGATCTCCTGTCCTCAGATGGCCCCACCCCTCTTAGAGAGAAGCTCCATTGGCTGTTGTGCAGCTAAGTTACTCTTTCCTCTTTGATTGATAATGTTTCTTTTTTATTGCAAAGTAGTGATGGTAAAGTTTTATCTGTTTATTCTGTGTTTTTGTTAATTATCAAATGGAGTTGAGGATCATTACAAAGAAAGAGAAAGGAAGCAAGATAGAGTCCTAGTTTCAGAGTTTAACATGTAGGAAAAATAAAAAAGTACAGATTTTCCAGGAATCTGACTACTTACCAGATTTATAAATCCAGACAATTCTTACTTGTACAACATTATGCTTAGTGATCATTGTCAACTTGGCACAAGTTAGAGTTAACTAAAATATGAGCCTCTGAGCATATCTGTGCTATGATTATTTTATTATTTTAATAATCTTAATTATCTTGGCTGAGGTGGGAAGACCCATCCACTGTGGGTGGCACTATTCCTTAGGCAGGGGAACCTGGAGTTTGTGTAAGAAAGTGAGGTATGAGTGCGTGCATGTATACTCTGTTCATTGCTCTCTACCTGATATGGATGTGCTATGAGCAGCTCCCTCAGGCTTTTCTGTCAGACAATATGGAAATGTTTGGTAGTGATGAGTGAATGGAGCTGTAGATAACAATGCCTATGCCATAGCTGTGTGGCCTTGTATCATTACAGATACCACGAGTGGAAATTATGCATATAAAAGAAGAGACATTAGCTTACCTGTAATTTTAGTATCGGGGGAAACCTATGGTTTTCTTTAAAAATAATAATAGAAAACAAAAACACATTTTCATTTAATTATATTTTCTGTTTTAACTGCTTTCCTGACCTCATTTTCTTAAAAAAAAATACTTGCTTTATATTCTAAGTGCTTTTCTATTTTTCAATATCTTTTCTGTACAGGACTATAATGATGAAATCAGGCAAGCACAGCTCCAGGAGTTAACATATTTGAATGGAGGTTCAGAAAATGCAGATGTCCCAGTGGTTCGAGGGAAATCTACTTTGCGTACGAGAGGTGTAACAACACCAGCAATAACCAGGTAGGTGTTATTATTTCTTGCTTGCCATTGCAGCAGTGTGAAAGTTGCTGTCATTAATAGGGAGACATATTTGTCAGTGTATCTTATAAACCTGCATTCAGACATTGTGATGTCATAGTGATGGAGTTCACTTAGATGTGAGGAAAATTGAACCTAAACTTTTATACATCCTGTACTACTTCCCAGCTAATAGTACTTTGGCAGACAGTTATTCTCCCCGGCACACATTGTATAATTGCCTGAAATGAAGTTTGGCTTTAAGTCAGTAAGTACCATAGATCTCATGAGATGAAGATACTGTGTACTTACTGACTGTGAGGATACCCTGTATGTGTATACTGACTATGAGGCTACCCTGTATGTGTACCTACTGTGAGGATACTCTGTGTGTGTACTGACTGTGAGGCTACCCTGTGTGTGTACTAACTGTGAGGATATCCTTTGTGTGTACTGACTGTGAGGCTACCCTGTGTGTGTACTGACTGTGAGGATACCCTGTGTGTGTACTGACTGTGAGGCTACCCTGTGTGTGTACTGACTGTAAGGATACCCTGTATGTGTATACTGACCGTGAGGATACCCTGTGTGTGTACTGACTGTGAGGATACCCTGTGTGTGTACTGACTGTGAGGATACCCTGTATGTGTATACTAACTGTGAGGATACCCTGTGTGTATACTGACTGTGAGGCTACCCTCTGTGTGTACTGACTGTGAGGCTACCCTGTGTGTGTACTGACTGTGAGGATACCCTGTGTGTGTACTGACTGTGAGGCTACCCTGTGTGTGTACTGACTGTGAGGATACCCTGTGTGTGTACTGACTGTGAGGATACCCTGTGTGTGTACTGACTGTGAGGCTACCCTGTGTGTGTATTGACTGTGAGAATACCCTGTGTGTGTACTGACTGTGAGAATACCCTGTATGTGTATACTGACTGTGAGGATACCCTGTATGTGAATACTGACTGTGAGGATACCCTGTGTGTGTATACTGACTGTGAGGATACCCTGTGTGTGTACTGACTGTGAGGCTACCCTGTGTGTGTACTGACTGTGAGGCTACCCTGTATGTGTATACTGACTGTGAGGATACCCTGTATGTGTATACTGACTGTGAGGATACCCTGTGTGTATACTGACTGTGAGGCTACCCTGTGTGTGTACTTACTGCTCCATAATGGACAGTTTCACCCCAGTGCTTAGCAGTGTTAGGCAGGAAGACTCTATGAATGCCTCTGCCTTTATGTGCACTATCAGACCTGCGGCTGCTGAAAACTACTGAGCTGACACGTGGACACAGAGTTTTTATTTCTGTCTCTGAATTGTTGGTTAACTTATAATAGGAAAAAATTGCTCCAAAAAAAAAAGCCAAAAAAACTGAGTTGGCTATTTAAAATCAGTGGAGACAAGAATAATTTTTGTTGATGAAGTTGTTTTAGGGTTTTCGAGGGGCAGTGTTTCCCCTCTTGTCCCCTAGTTCTGGGACTAGAGCCTGCTCCACCACTTTAGCTAGAAACTTAAACTCTTCTGTTAAGCTGGGCACTGTATAGAAATGTCTCTTTTAGATACATCAGGTACATTTCAGATCGAGTATTTGTTGGAATTTAAAATAGTATTTATATTTCCAAGCTCATTTGAAGAATGAAAGCTACTTCTGGAGTGTGCTGATTCAAAGCTATTTGTGCGACTGCATGGTAGGCCAGGCCTGAGAGCCTGAGCACTGGGTTCCTTCAGAAAAAAAGAGCTAGTAAGCAGGGCTGCAGGTGAGTTGTGAGCCACCGCTATGCTCAGCAAGTGGGCGTGTTCCTGTCCACCTTTTGGTTTTGCTTGAAATAAGTACTTACTTTGCTGTAGTTTTCTGTGGTCCACCATGACTAATTGCCACAAATCTGGTGTCTTTCAGGTAGAAGTTTTGTTTTTGTTTTTCCTCACAGCAACAGAAGCTTGATGCCCAAATTCAGTGTCATTAAGCCAAGGTTGAGGTTTTGACAAGGAGTCAATTTTTCCCTTGTCTCTTCTGTTCCTAGGGATGACCCCATCACTCACTGGTCCTCCATATTTACAATCTCTTCCTCTTGTCATTCCCCTCTGCCTCCCTTTTGTAAGGGGTGTGCGACTGGATGGAAGAGTTTGGTCATTCCATCAGTCCTTCTCCCATAATTAACACGCCCTGTCTGGTTCCTGGGAATCAGGCAACAGAACAGGGGTTGGCCTGACATTACTCAGCCTACTGATGTTGCTAGTTTTATCTTCACATGATGAGAGCTAATCTATTTGCATTAGGTCACGTGCAAAACAGTATATTCATTAGGTATTTATGAAACTCTTCCACCTTGTTCTGTCCATGCCTGGCCACTTCCTGCTGCCTGATGAGGTAACCATAGCAACAGTGATATTAAACAATGTTTACCGCCTGTCCTGCTTCCTGTTGCCCTGTGGGAGTAATGTGTTTTCTGTAACATTGTTACATGTGCAGATGCACACTTGTCTTCGTGGACTGGAAACAGCATATACAGACAGACAGATAAGAAACAGCCTCCCAGGGCACGCATTGCTGTGCTGTGCAGTCCTGTAACATGTGAGATTGGTTTTATTAGAATATGATACAGCTAAAACAAATTTCTATAGTCTAAGTGATGCAGTAACCATGGTAACAGTGATATAAACAAGGTGTTAAACTGCCTGTCCTGTAAAAGCAGAGCATGGAGAGCAATGTACACTAAGTGTGCAGGAGGTTCTGTTGTCTAGTTTATAAATGTGTACCCCAACTACATCTAACAGAGTCCTGTAACTATCCATCATTTAGTTATGCATGACCACATGTGGGTACAGAAGTAGGTATCACCATCTTGGAATATGTCTATAAATGTTCTTTTGAGTAACACAAAGTAAACTTGCTGCACAAATGCATATATCCTGACATTTATTATATGTATTCAAGTATGTAATAAATTTTATTGTGTTACCTAATAGCTCTTGCATACCATGTTATCAAATAGTAACTCAGAATGAGTCTCCATTCTGGAGAATATCACAATGGAAGATACTCAATACCAGTGTGTAAAAGTCAGTGTCCCTTAAATCATTGGCAATTTCTAATTTGGTTCTCTTTCCATTAAGGTGGTGATGTTACCAAAAGTAAGGAAGAGAACTACTTTCTTTATTCTATAATGTAACAGAAAAACCTCTTCCTCTTCTCATGTGAGCCATGGTTATGACATGTGTACTACCTTTTATTTAAAGCTGGCCCCAGTTAATGGTTGGGACTCAAATTTATCTTGAGTTTTCGTTATGGCAAAAGATGAACAAAGCCTAGGTACTTGGTTACACAATATCTAAATGTGAGAGAAGTCATGATACAAAGCTAAGAAAGGTACACATAGCTCCTTGTGCCTGGCACTATCTAGTTCTTGAATGACATCAAGGTGTCAGTCCTATAATATCAGAAGCCAGACTGGTCTACATAGTAGGTTCTGTGCCAGCTGGGGCTATATAGTGAGACCATGTCTCAAAATGTAAACAAAGAGTTGGTTTGTTGTTGTTGTTTATTGCTCTTGTGATACAGTAATAGTTTCATGGTATTACAAGCTCTTCAGGTCATTTCCCCAGGAGCTGCTTCTTATTGCCATGTCTTAGTTCCCCAAGTTTATCAAACTGAATGTGTCTTATCTACAGTGTCCTTGTTTATTCCCTATTATGTGGTAAATTCATACAAGCCCTTGTGTCTCATGTGGTAATCTTGAGCAGTTAAAACTCTTCCCTTGTTTACATATTTCTCACCTTATTTTCCTAGTAAGTTTGTAGGAAAAGTGCCTTCTGGGGCCACATTAGAGTCTCAAAGTAGAACACATTGGTTCCTAGAAACTTCTAGTGTCCCCTCACCATTACTAATTCAGGATACCTTTCAGAATGCATCTGAAGTTAAATCATACAGAAGGAAGTAATAACATTTTAGTAAAACGTTTCCATTTTCATTGCAAAAAAAAGAGAACTAAATCTATTCTTTAACACAGGTGATGTCTTTACCCATAATCTGCCTGTGCACTTCCTTATCCCAAATGGGACTCAGGAGACACCAGAAGAGACTCAGGGAACATCAAGAATGGAGGGGTGTGTGTACTCTAGGCAGCACTCCTTACTCTACATTTGCAGGTTGCTGTGGAAGGCTGACCTAGAAGTGTCAAACCCCTCATGGATGCCTGCTTCTGTTTCCTTAAAGCCTGTTCTGTGTTGGCCTTAGGTGGAACTGTAGCATCCATTTTGAATCCCTGCTTTGCTCTGTGTGTGAGGCAATTTTAAGATCTCTGCAAGTCTTGGTCTCTTTGTCTGTAGATGAACAAGATAGGGCCCACTCATGGGTTACTCACATTTGCTCCATTTTGGAACAGCATCATTTGTGTGGTCTCCCAGAAATCAGAGTATCCCACTGTGACAACAAAGAAGCTAAGCTCTGCCTGGGATATTCCCCAGGTGTGTTACTTTGTGCTTGTCCTTAATGTATTTTACAGAAGTATAAGACAGTGAATTGTCTGAGATGTCAATGTGTGTGAAGAATACCATGCTAGAAAATCTGACAGGTACTGATAATTTGACCCTCTTGCTCACAGGGGAAGAGGAGGAGTCACAGCCAGGCCTGTTGCAGTTGGGGTACCACGTGGGACACCAACTCCCCGAGGAGTCCTTTCCACCCGAGGGCCAGTGAGCCGGGGAAGAGGCCTTCTCACTCCCAGAGCAAGAGGTGTCCCCCCAACCGGATACAGACCTCCCCCGCCACCCCCAACACAGGAGACCTATGGAGAGTATGTAAGTAAAGGTGATGGTGTTGGAGACCAAGTTGATCTAGTCCAGATAATGTGTCACCTTTGCTTCTCTTGTTCACCTCCTCAGCTTAGCAAATAGTTGACATTAAAACCACTTAGCAAAGGGATTCAAAAGTATAGGATCAGTTTCAAGGCTGCTTAAAACTAAGTCAGAATTTCAGCTGTAAGGAATGCAACATGGGTCAAGCAGAGAGCTATTAAGCTTGTCCATGAATGGACTAGAACACTGTTTCTTTCATATTCCAGTTCAGGTTGCATCTGAGGAAGTCAGTCAGTTGAAAAGTGATTGCCTAAAAGTCCTGAGATGGTGTTACAACCTTTTCATGTCTCATCTCCATCTGCTCAGTAAGCTTCGTAAGGAAGTTCTTTTCAGTCAAGAAAATTAAAATTCCATTTTTTTTGCACTGATTAGTTTTCTTTACCAATTCAGAGTCTCAGGTATGGCTTGTAGTTAAGGTAAGAGAAAGAAATAGAACTGAAAAAGTAGTACAGAAGTGAAGGGACTCAGTAAGAATGTCAATGCGTAGGATTCTTGGTATTGGTTCCTTGTTATCACAGGTAGAAAAAAATGAGAAGTCAATAATAGATGGTCGTACTGAAGGGAAGTCAAAGGGAAGTTGTCAAGGGCAATAGTGGCAGGAATCAGATATTGGAAGTAAGATCTCTTACTCTACTGTGCTATGAAGGTACTTCGCACAGTTTCTAAGAGGTTGCAGTTATCCCAGAGTCTCTAGAATCCTGCTTAATATCATCTGTGGCTGCTTTGACTTCCACATTCTGAACTTAAAAGAAGTCCATGAGAATTGTCTTTTTAGGGTTTTGGCCTAGACTGCCCTTCCCATATCATCTGCTTGCTTTTGCTGCTTTTGTGTAGGTCAGCTATTGCAGGAGAACCTCATGGGGGCAGCTGCAGAACTCTTGAGTATTACAGCTATTGTTACAGTCACTCTCTCACATAAACTGAACATGTGGATGGGTGGGCAGGGATGGGCCATCCTTAGCTCCTTTGACTTAGCAGAGAGCCCTTCATTTATACTCAACATGCTGTTGTTTAGAATCAGATTCTCTGTCTTGCTGTTGAGCCTCTTTGCTCTTTTTTCATCCCCTAACATTGTTGGTTTTCCTGTTTCCTTATATTCTTGTGAAACTGACAGTGATGGCCATGCCTTGAGTTCTTCCACAAATGTTGACCCTTCCAAAAGGAATAGGGGCCACAAATACAAAGAATGCTGTTGAAGTTCTTGTGGCTGTGTGCCATAGTCACAGTATTCCCAGCTGGCTTAGCCGACAGGTCTTGGACCAACATGGATGGATGATGTTCTAGAAATTGCCAGGCAGGGATTGTGGAGAATCAGATCGTGGAATCTCTTTCACCATCTATTTGAAATGAGTTAGGCAATGGAGGTTACCACTGACTTGATTAAGGACAGTTTGTGTCCCTTTCTGTTTTCAGGACTTAGCTGGTTTATGGCACCTTAAGTTGGTGAGAGAAAATGGAGAACTATGAAGAAGAAAGGGTGGGGGATAAGAATTTAAAAATACAATAACCCGAAGTAAATTAGAGACCTTTTTGCTGTTTTAAGGATATCAGACTTTCCCTATGTCTAAGGAGAGTTCTTCTGCAGTTCAGAAATGTAAATTCTAAAGATGTCCTTGAGGCCTGGGACTTAGCTTATTTGCATAGCACACATGCAGCCTCGGATTTGATTCCTGACACTATAGTGAATAATAATTTTTAAAAGTCCTTAACAGATATTCAGTAGCAAAAAAACTTTATTTCCATAACTCTTGTTTGATTATATTTAACTGGCCCAGTTTCATTTTTAAAAATTGATTTAGCACTTATTGTCTTGGTGGCTATTTCTAAAGTATATATGAAGATGGGGTATCATGCAGTGGTTTATTTACACCTAGCCTGGAGGAGGAATCCTGGTGTGTGTGTGTGTGTGTGTGTGTGTGTGTGTGTGTGTGTGTGTGTGTGTGTGTGTATTTGAAATCCTGCATACTTGATGCCTTGTTGAGAAAGCCTGTCTGGATACTTGAGATAGTGCATCGTCTTAATAATGAGTATTCTAAAATAGAACGACATTCTCATACAGGCCCAAGAAAGGCACAGTTAATGGCCATGTTGTCATTAATTTCGCTATGTAGAGAACTCATCTCAAGGATGTGGAAGGAGGACTCGCAGGGATGTCCTGATGCAACTGGATGGATTTCTCCCTGGATGAGTGATGGAGAGCTGCATCCTCTGAAATGCCTCTGAGCCCAGTGTTTTCATCAATAGTCACAATCACAAAGGATTCTCTGACTCAGTCACCCAGAAGAGTGGTGCTGTCTGATAGTGTGTGTGGGGGATTACCATCCCGGAGAGCATAGGCTGCACGTGCAGAGGCTGCAAGTAGAGCTGCCTCGCCATGGTCAACACAAAGCCTCCCCTTGAATAGGCTAACAAATATTCCAGGAAACCAAAGAAGATCACCGTTGCTATTTTCAAAAAAATGCAGAAAATAGATACTGGATGTGTTTTCAGTCTTTGAGTATGCACCAGGGCCTTCTTGCACTTGCTTTAAGGTAGAGAAATTAGCCATAATTACTGTAACCCCACGTTTCTTTTTCTGAAGAACAAGAAGTTACTTTTTCCCTGTGACACCAACCTATTTCTTATACCCAACTGAAACTTTAATTAGTGTAACCTATAGTGTTTTCACTGTGAGCACTTTAACAGTTCAAAGTGTGACCACACAGGAAGACGACACCTGGCAGATCCTAACATTCCTGCAGTCTCGGGGCATGCTGCTTTTTGGTCACAGTAAAAGAAAACACACACATGGGCAGGCATGCATCCCTGTTGTACGTGGCAGCTGCATTTCTGTCCCTGAAGGATCTTATCAGTTATCTGCAACTGACAAACTGCAAAAGGGAAAGGCTCTCTCGCAGTGCTGCTTTTATAGAGGATTTTATTCTCCTTGCACAATCTTAGGCACTCATCAGTCAGTGCTGGGAGGAGGATGCCTGGTCTGGGTGGAGTTCCTGCTGTTGTCAGACTTCACATTTGCTCTGTATATGTGGGTCTCCTGGCACACCAAACTCTGTGGACAGTATCCGTTGTCTTACAGTTTACCTTGATTGGGCACAAGCTCTCTTAAGTTATCAGAGATCCTACAGGTTACCCCACAACACTCTCCCTCCCAGTCCTAAGTAAGCAATGGACCTCTGGCTCCTTACAGTTTCTGCCTGACATGGCCACACATGGCAAGAGCCACAGTCAACTCTTCAGGTGTTCAAGTTGTCAGGGCAACGCTGCCTTGCTGACCTATTACCATTGTAGTATTTGTTATGACTGATGTGTTAGTCTGGGAATAAGTAACAGCTCTGCTTTAATGGAAATAATCCTTTATCGGGAACCAAATACTGTTGACTGTGCAAGGATAGCCACAGGCATGGATTCAAGTCACCATGCATGACATGTCCAGCAGTAACACGGGTTATGCAAAAGCTTTGTAGGCAGATTTTACACATGCTGTCACTCTCTCCTACTGAGAGGAGAGAAACTGGTTTAGAATTCTACAAGGGTCCTCAGGATGAAGCTGAGTGTCTGTCCTGTCCTCCGACTGACTGTTGGACCATCAGCTGCCTTTTGTTCACAGCATGTCAGCTTGCAGGCCTCCTTTGTGCTGTGCACTCCTCAACAACACAGAGACCTGAGCATCGCCTGCCTTCCCACAGCTCTTGGCTTCTTTTAGTGCGTTTTCTAGTCTTAACTGTCCCCTGCTCCAGCTGAAGCCTTTGTCCTCATTAGGCATTGCTAGTGTCAAAGGCCAAAGAAAAAAACGGATGATTGAATTGGAAGATCTGAATAGCCGTTGTTGTTTTCAATTATAGGATTGAACAATACTTTATCCCATAAAACAGAGTGAATGTGCAGTGAGCCAAGCAGGGGAGATTAAGGTGGTAGAGACACACATAAAAAGAGCTGAAGAAAACAGCCAGAAAGGAAAAGGCAGATGGGTCATTTCAGAAGGCTTTCCTTGTGAGGGAAGGGCCAAGACACAACACTGGAAAAGCTTACCCCAAGGAGGAGCAGGGCCAACGGAACCCATGACCTCTAACACGGCCATTTGGAAAGTTTGGTGGCTTGTCTCTCTAGCCTGGTGCTTTGCCGACCTTATAAGCAGCTCAGGTCCGGTGACAGGAACTGGAGCTTGAGTGACTGCTTTCTTGCTTGCTTACGTTCTTCCAGGACACTGGACTCTCCAATTTGTTTAGATGGCTGTGTCACCTCTTGGCCACTTAGCCCTGTCCCTGCCTTTAGCTCCCTGACTTGGCTTTGTGAGCAGTAGGCAGTGTGTTTCTTGCCTTTATGTTTATCTCTATTTGCAGGAGCCTTTCTTGGGGCCTGACAGTTTATAGATGCCACCTAACGGTACCAAAGGTGACTAACTTGGCTATTACTGTGCTATATCTAATTCATGGCTATGTCTTCATATGCTCTCCCACCTTCTTAATGAAGTAAAATGGACTATTTTAAACCAGTTTTCGTGAACAGTAGAGGGTTCATTCAATGAACTAAGAAATATGAAACACTAGTTGCATTTAATGAGGAATCTGTTAGTCCTAAAGGCTAACAGGGCATTCCAGCATCCTTTTGGATGCACTCTGTTATTTTTATCCTTGTTATTTAGCCTTTCTGGGATGGAGAGTCTTCTCTGTTTGTAGATGATACTGATACAGTAGCTGGCAGATCTGCAGTCCCTCTCCATGTCTGTAACTTTGCCTAGCTTGAGGAGTCCATACTGGGGTGTTTCTCCATGGACACTTGGCTTCCTTTAACAACCCAAGAGAGGGCTAATCAGAAACTAATTCCATCAAGTAGAAAGGCTGATTTCAAATACAAAAAGCAAGTATTAAAATAAGGATAAAAAAAACTGAAGCTGAGTGGCTGTGGATATTGGGAATACTAAAATAGTTTTGAAAAAAAGTTATTTGGCTTGTTGTATATGCGTGTATGCAGTTGTGTGTCAGCAGGTCAGAGGACAATTTAGAGGAGTCAGTTCTCTCATTTTACTATGTGGCTCCAAGGGACAGAGCTTGTTATGATTATAAAAAGATAAAGAGATATAAGAATATATTCTATGGGGGTGTGGTGAGGTGTGGGGCAAGGGGGTGCCTCAGCTGGCTCCTGCCAAAGCATCCCTTCCCCCTGAGAGACCAGCCACAGGATGGTATAGTATAGAATAGAGTTTATTCAGGGCATGGGGAGGGGAGTTAAGAAAGTAGTAGAGGCAGAGAGAAGGAGAGAGTAGAGAAGTAGAGGCCAGCCATGACCATGGGGAAAGGGGGGAAGGAAATGGGGAAGAGAGGGGGAGCAAGAAGGCAAGAGGCAAGGAAGAGAAGCAGGAGTAAGAAAGGAGGGGGCAAGCAGCCCTGTTTATAGTGGGCCAGTTATACCTGTCTGTCGCCAGCTAACTGTGGGGAGGAGCATACCTGGCTATTGCCTGGTAACTGTGTTGGTGGAGTCTAGACAGAATACTAACAGAGCTTAGGTTGTCAAGCTTGGCAGAGTGCCTTTACTCACTGAGCCATCATGCTGACCCCAGAAATGGCTCTAAAAAGTCAGATTTGTTGATTCCTTCATGATGCATAAACTTAAATTGTCTTAGAAATTCAATCATATTATTCTGATTCTCTGATTCATTTAATTATGATTGATTCAACTTTGAAGCCTGGGCAATGTCTCCTGCTGTCTTAATAAGGTACCGTTGGCACTCAATGTATAAGACTGAACTGAGATGTAAATCTCCTATCTTAGCTTGTGGGGAATTCTGTGTGCAGTCCTAGAAGTTGGTAAAAATAATGAAGGTCTTGGATATGTTTCTGTTATACAGCCACAACTTGCTTATTAAATAGAGGAGGCGACTGTTCTGAAGTTGCCTGTGTGGTGTGTATGGCCTTGGAAGGCTGTACTCTGTAAATTAGAGGGACAGCAAAGGCTCCTCCAGTTGACAGCTCAGAATGGCAGAAGCAAGCGTCCTTGTCCCTGCACGCCCGCCCCCCAGGTTCCCAGGAGGCAGCAAGCAGGCATCTGCATGCTCCATAGGGATATGGTGAGTGGTGAGCAGGCTGCTCTAAGTTTCACTTTCAGAATTGTTTATGCAACTCAGAGGAGCACTCCTGGCTGTGCCTTGCCTGGAAATGAAGGACAGGGCTCACCAAGTCTCAGATCAGCACCCAGCCAATGCCACAATGGCTCCTGAGGGCTAAGAGGGAATGGAACGAGCTAGGATTAGGTCCCTAGACCAAAGCTGTTGTTTTCCATATACTCACTCAGAGAATGCTATAGGCCAGAAGAAATAAGAAAATGAGCAAAAGAGTACCAGAGTCAGAGCTCGAAGCAAGCTCATTAAGTGTAGCCAGCCATGCACTTTACGCCAGTGACGTCACCACTCATTTGTGTTGACATTGAATGGGCCTGTGGCACCTGGAGTAACTTCATTTGTGAATGACCACAGAACCAATAAAGCAGCAAGCTCTTGTCAATGATTCATGTATTCCATTCCAATTCAGGGACCCATTGTGCTCTACAACTGCTTTGAATGAGAGACCAGGCAGCTGCCCTTTATATGGTGACTATGAAGCCCCAGTATATGAAGCCCCGGTATATCAGGCATGCTTTGCCTGCCACTTCAGGAGAGTATTTCCTCACAAGATGTCAGCTGTGGCTCAAGCCCATTGAGGGTCAGATGCTTTTGAGTAGAAGCAGAGGCCCCCCAGCTTGCCCTGTTCCCTTCCATTATGGTCCATTAAAGCTGTACTAGATGGAAGCTGTTTTGACGAAAATGGTCTCCTCACCTGTCACTTGGGAACACTTTACCACTTCCTCCATTGTGCTAGGAATGAACTCTTTTGACATCCCAGTGCAGAAACACCAGGGAGGCCATTAGGGAAAGCCAGGCGTGTTTGACATTTACCTATCACTCCTTAGCAGAGAGTGTGTGTGAAGAGTCAAGATGGAGGAATGTTCTCACTCACCCTTGCCTGAAGTTTTGGGGTTTTGGTTGTTGTTTCATTTGTTTTATTGTTGCTGTTTCTGAGACAGCTGTTACTGTGTATATCAGGGTGGCCTTGAACTCAGAGACCTGCTCTTCCCTGCCTCCCAAGTGCTATTTATGGTCATAGGTGTGTGTCTGTGTCGCCATACATGGTTTTACCGAAAACTAATGCGGGCAGATTTTGGAACTTTGTGCAGAAGAAGGATTTGCTGTCTTCCCCTTTCCCCAGTGCAGCCCTTGCTGGATACTGTTGACAGGTAACTAATTCCTGTCTGCTTCAACCCGCCTGTTTGCCATAGTCAACATTTTGATTAAAACAAAGTACAGACTATGAAAAGGTTATTTATGAAAATGCATTTTTTTAAAAAAACCATAAACATGATTTGAAAAGCCCACAGATAACTCATTTAGATAAAAACATGAATGTTGTATAATTTCTTACATTCCGTTTAACAGAAGTAAGAGTGAAGATCAAGAATCCGCAGTTTGTAGGAATGATCTGTTGGATACCTCACAAGTCAGGCCCCTTCCTAAACTGCTTGAATAGCAGACTCATTTCAGGAATGGAAAACTGCACAAAATAATTCCACATGTTACATGAATCCCCGCAGGATACAGACACTTTTCTCTCACCTCCTTCGTGGTCACTTTCAGCTGAGATTATAATTCCTGTGCTAATGTCAGATGAGCCACTGGTTGTGTGTGGTCTCCTCCAGCTCTTTCCCCCCTCACTTTCATCTGCTCACAGCCTGGTTTCCTTCAGGTGGTCAGCGTCCTGTGTGGCTGCATTGTCATCTTAACAGTGACTTGATCTTTCCTGTTTGACACTTTCCCAGAAAGTTATTGATGGCAGGCAGACACAGTGCCCCTTTTTATCATCAGGGCCCCATGTTTGGGAAAGACTCTGTGGTTTCTTGATAGCGAGAAAAAACACAGTTGACTTTAAGGGTAATAATATACATAGCTAACTTGTGTGTAAATAATAGAAAGAGAGGATCAAAGATACAAGGTTTATAGAGGATGTAGGATTACCCTTGGGTAGGGAACTAGTACCCCCCGGATGGGGTAGCCTAGGTTAGCTGGGAGAGATTTCTCTGGAGACTCCTATACCCAGAGAAGGCTGTGGTCCACAGACTAGGAGTTTGATGGCAGGTATGTCACTGATGAAGTTTGTGGCCCTCTTTATCCTCATAGAGATGTTTTATGCTGTATAGTTTATTTGGGGATAAATAGAATGTGAGGTGCATGACAGGATGTGGGTCCTAAAAGACACTTCAGAGCTATTACACTCTAATTTGAATATTTAAACAAAACAAACAACAACAAACAAAACTGTTGGGTAATAGTTTAAAATACAACTACATCAACAACGGGTGATGGCTAGTGAAAGGCTCAGGGGCAGATATAGTAGTAAACTAGGCCACCCAGCTAGCTGGGCTCATCTCCTAGTTCTGCCTCAGTTCCTCATCTACAAATTGGAAATAGTAGCATTTATTACCTAGAGATGCTATCATATCAAAAATACTCAGGGTTCTATCTGTCACCCAAGAATGGCTGCTGTTGACTCGGGCTCTGTCTCCTTTACCAGCAAAGCCTCATCTTTCAGGAAGGAAGACCACCAGAACAGTTCGTACCAGCCAGGGATAAACAGGGAAAAGGGGTGGTTTCAGGTCTTGGCTGGATTTGGAATAGTAGACGTGCCCTGCACTGCTGTGGGAATGCAAATCTGTACACGTGTGCTTTGGAAAAAGTTCTACACTGCTTACAGCACCATCCTCCCCTGCTGCCAGGACCTTGGTGCAGCTGAAGCAACTCCCAACAGAGATACACAAGGGAGTACAGAAGGAGGCTCAGTGGGAAACCAATAGGCAAAAACAAGCTGAAGACTGCTCTGACCCAGGTGGAGGAGATAAACAAGCAGCAGCCAGATCACGATCACGCACAGCAGTGTTTCAAGGCAAGGGGAGGAAGCAGTATTTGCCATGTACAGCAACGGGAATGGGTCCCACAAGTCATCACCCTGAATGAAAGAAACATGGCCCCAAATCGTAGCTATTCTGACTCTTATCTGCATAAAACTCAAGTGACTAAAACCCTCAGCTTGTGTTGAAAGTCGTGATGGTGGAGAAGATAGTAATTGCAAAATGACATAGGGTTAGTTGTCAGAACAGTTGGTGTTCCATGTCTGGATCTGGGTGTTCATTCCTCCTGGCCTGTGACCAGCTGAGCCCCTCAGTACAGTCTCTAAGCTGAGTACTTAGGCCTTTCATTTTATGACTCACTTTGCTCTTGAGTAAAACACTCAAACATTTGATCAACTTGCAAATGAAGAGAGTTTAACTGTTGGGCCCAGTCCTGCCTTTTGAAGCAGAGAAGCTCATTGTCCCTTCAGTGTGGGACTGATAGTGATCTAAAGGGTTCTCAGTGAGCTCTGAACACTGAGCAAGGAAAATTCTTACAGAACTTAGAGCCAAATGCTTTCAGGTCCACCTCTGCATTGGTGGGCCCGCAGCACCTTCCTATTTCCATAGAGCTGACATCACTGGGCCCGCCTTTTTTGGCCAGTCATCACTCAGACAGAGGTCCATGACATCCATCCCTGCCAACCATGTATTCATTCAGAAAGTATCCTTGGATGCTTGCATAGTGGCAGACAAGACCTGATATATGTACTAGGTATTAGTAAAAATCTGCTCCCCTGCTGGGTTGAAGAAGAAGATGGAGAAAAACCAGCAAACAAAGGAGGGTATTTAAATAAATAAAAACTCAAAAAGGAAAAGAGGAAGAAAGATACTAGTTCACCAGATAGACAAAGCTAGAGTCTGAACACTTAACTCATACTCTTGACTGGTTATCTCTTGTGGCATCCTTTCTCAGCCCTTCATCCTCTAAATCAGAAATTGTCTCAAGGGTGGTCCCTGACTGCTATCAGTCCAGATGCACAGGAGCAAAGTTGATTTTATGTCTAGTTGGTGCCTTAGATCTGAGAAGCTCCCCCCCTCTTTCCTGCCATTATGGCATTTCTAGTTTAACACTTAATTGTTTTCCCAGTTATAGTTATTCCTTCCCTTTGCTTGTAAGATTTCTAATTTAACTGTGTCACTGTTTATTGATTTTTACGTTTTGAGTACCTAGAAAATCCAACCAGTGTCCTTCTATGTTTGTTAGGTGCAACATCAGAAGAAGACATTCTGTAGTAGCTGGCAGACATATCTCTAAAGACCATATCAGAATCTGTGCAGAACATTCAGTTCTTAATTCAGGCACGGCTTTAAGACTTTCACAGAAGTCATGCTTGGATAGCTTGGATCTTTTTTCTGACTCGGTGGTTCTAGAGTTAAAAGGGTTAAGTCCTTAAATGAAACAGTCGTCTTTATTAGGAAAGTACTGGCCAAACACATTCACCTACTTTTTTTTTTTTTATTAATCTTACACAACCATTGGAAGTAGTAACCACTGCGTTTTGATTCCCACTTTGCAATTTGCCAAGTTGAGGTTCTGAGGGATTAGTGACATCTCCACAGCTATGCAACCCACCCAGGGCCACAAGTGGATTTGGAATGTGACTGTCACATCCGAAGAGCCTGATGGGAGCAGCCTTGAATCCCCGCTTATTAGTGCAAGGTCAACAGGTGCCCATGACATCCCAGAGCTAAAACGTCAGGTTTGATGCAGATGATGTGGGAGGAAGGCAAAACCACTTTGCTCATCTGTTCACTATCACTAAAGATATTGTTGAAGCCACATTGCCCAGGATATTATTTCCCAGGTTCCAGCTACCATTAAATTGTGCAGTCTTTATTATTTTCTTTATAAACTCAACATAATCATTGTAAACCTTAAATTTGCTGAAGCTTTTCGCACTGCATCTGTGTGGAAACTTCTCACCTTTTGAAATGGCCAGTTGTCACCCTAGTTGAAGTGAAAGTATTCATAATATAATTATCTCCCTTTAAAAGGATGCCACACCAAAGCAATATTTTTAATCACACTTATAAATTTTCTCAATTTAAAATGTTTGTCCCAGGCTTAAAGATTATGCTTGATTTTTCTTGACAAAAATTAAACTGGGTAGGCCATGCTGTTTCTTGCGTCCTGGAAGATGGCTTCAGAACAAGTATTCTTGTTACCTGAACCTGTGCCAGGTTGGGTGTGGTCCAGGAAGTTTTCCATGTGTGTCAGAGCACACGCTCGTTCTGTAGCCTGTTGTCCACTCAGGTCCATTGTCCCGGTGCTGTTTATAAGCAGAAAATCTTAGATGTGTGCTTGATGAAGAAGAAGCAAGCTTTGTAGTGAGTGTGCACGAACAGTTCCCTGTATGCCTTTAAACAGTTTTGATGACGTCATTCTGGCATTCCGAAAGAGAATCGAGTTCTAAAGGTCATCACCTGCAGAGCACAGAAGACTGATACTGCGTGTTCACCAAAAACCGTGTCAATGCAGTCCGAGTATCAGGGTTTTCAGCACTGTAATACTCACCGTGCCTGCTTTCTTCTGTAGTGCTGCCTCGGTTCACATTCATCACAAGGAAATATTTATTGTATTTTCTGCTACTTGGTCATCAACAGCAGTTGCTCAGCAGGTGTTGCCATGTTGCCTGCTCTGCATCAGGTGGGAGCAAGGCTGCATGTTCTCCCCGCCCCCACTCGCTTTGCATGCACTCAGTTATCACCTCTACCTCACTGCTCGTAGGGCCTCTTTTTTATCTCTCATGATCTCTCTCTTAGTCCAGTGACCGACATACACACATTATAAAGACACTTACATACACAGACGTGCATAATTTTAAACCTAATTTTCACATGTAAGAGGAAACAAACAGTATTTATCTTCCTGAATCTGGTTGATTAGCCTAGCATAATTACTAACTGGGAGAAGAAAGAAAACCCGCTGGGTGATGTAAGGGAGGGCAGTGGGATACCAATAAGAACAAAGTATAATGATATGTGCACATGAGGTGGGTTGGGGGATGGGAGGGAAGGGGAGGACCAGCAAGGAGAGGGAAGGGGAGGGACTGATCCTAACTCACAGGAACTTTGTAGACTAGAGGGCAAGAAAGGAGTCAGAAAAATAATTACAGTTGCCAAATATATGTGTTATCACACATGATATCAAATATAATAAATATGATAGTCCAAAATGATAATTCAGTTTTCAAGCTAGCATCTGTCATCCAAGTAGGCGGCAGCGGAAAGAACATGTAGACGGACTAGCGATGAGAAGCAGACTGCTTCCTGGGCCCACTCAGGTGCTGATTTGATTTGTGTCTTTAGGAGCCAGGAAACACAGTGCAAATTAGGAAACAGCAAGTCTAGATTTTAGCTAGGTATGTATGGAACAATGTTTAGATGAAGACACTAAAGAGCTAAATGCAAAGCCATGCTTTGTCCTTTTGAAAGATTCTAAATGATAGGAGAGAGTCTAAAGGTTCTAATGAACCTAATTGTGTAGGGTGGACCTCAGGTTTCATATTGCAGTGCCGAGGAGTGGGGTGTGTAAGGTAGGTTAAGGATATAAAAACATTTACTGGATGGTTGGAATACCAGCAGGACAGCAAGGCCAGGGCACTTAACATAGATGTGCCAGGTAGTTGAGGGCATGCCTTTGTATACCTCCGGATAACATGCAGGGGCTCCTTAGATACTTCAAGAACAATTCAGTAATTTACTTGGCATGTGTTTCTACCACCCAGTTAAGTCATTTCTGGTCATCTGAGGAATGGGAAGAAGATGAAAATAATCATGGCACTAGGTGAGAGGAATCAAGGTGGTTTGTCCTGCTTTTACCCAGTGTTCTGCTCAGGAGAACAGTGAGCATTACTGCATCCTCATTGTATGTGTCTGTACCTGATCTGAAGGGATCTTTTAAGACATTGTGAGTTCATAATGTAAGTGAAACACAAGGTGAGCCATCCACCAGGAGTAGTTATAGAAATGTGCTCATTAGGTCAAATGCTGGCATTGTACGGGCACAATGGACTGTTTCATGTGGTTGAAATGTTGTAACAGAATTGAAGCCACCCACTTGAACTTCAGCCTAGAAAGCTGACTAGGCCAAGAGGCAGCAAGGGCAGCGAGATGGTACAGGCACCTGGTGAACTGGCTAGGTTTCTACACTGGAGGCACGGAAGTGAGGCAGAGAAGTAGATGCCTACCTAGCATGTCGTAAAAGAGAATCATCTCTAAGAGGAAATGCAGAAGTGTGAGAAATAACACAAAGATCTCGAGTGTAAAGAAGTCTCTGGTGTATCAGAGTAGTCCTGGTAAAGTGTAGTGAGCCCCTGACTCGAGTCCTACAACAGTGAGCACCTTAGATGTGGGACTCAGCCAGGCTCTCCACATCTTTTCTGTGATGTTTCATTACTCCACTCAATTGCATGTTAAATTATAGCACATAATGTACTCACTGCCGTTTGTACCTGAAAAAGAATGTATTCATATAAAAGTATATAATAAGTAAGGGAAACATGACCAACCAGTGGCTTTGTACATTGGAAAATAAAATTTTAAAAAGAAAGTGGGAGAGAGAACTCAAGGAGATAGCTAAGTCGTAATATCATTAAATTGTCAGACAAAACACAGAAAGGCTGGCCCATGCCTATCTTCCCAGCACTTGGAAGGTAGAGCCAGGAGTTCAAGTTCATCCTCTACTTCACATCAAGTTTCAGGCCAGCCTGGGCCACTTGAGATAGTCTCACAAAAAGAAATAGGGGGAAAACAGTGTTTACAGACCTCATAAGGTCCACCATTCCTCAGCTACTCTTGTTCACTTGCCTGTCCAGCATTCTCTGGTTAATGCTCAGCCTTGTTCTCAGCCTGGGCACTCTTCTTATCCCCAGCGTTTTGGGAAAATCAGCAGAAGAGCATGAGAGTCAGTCAGCTCTTTCTTATTCTGTCATGTCTTTATGTGTCCCATATTTCCATATGCTGTCCATTGAGCAGATATCATTGCTATGATTGGAAGAAGTACAAAATATACACCTCATAGCCAAGTCCAATAATGAAATCATGAAAGAGAGCCACAGATTCATATTGTGAAATAGAAAACGTCTATGTTAGTAATTCAGTGAACTATGAATTGCGTCCTTAAACAGTATTGCAATAACCTGGCAGAATAATTGAGCAAGGATTGAATGGCACAACTATAGACATAAAAGAGTGCACTGCATAACATTAGCTAAAATTTTAAATTTTAGTCACTTACAATCTTAAATATATGTCAAAACTCTTTGCTTGAGCTACACATTATTTCCAGACATCTAACATGTTAGTACAGAAGCCATAGCCTGTGTAGTTTCCAAGTTAAAACCATCCCCACAATGACCTCTGTGCACCACTTGGCTTTGTAGGTCATCCTTTCTTTTCTGCAGTATTGCCAGACAGGGATTTCTGCAGCACAAGGTAATCATGTCACTCAAAACCCAGATATGCAATCCTTAAGTGGCCCTTGACGGATCTCCTGGCTTTTCTTCTTCTTCTTTTTCTTCTTCTTTTTCTTCTTCTTTTTCTTCTTCTTTTTCTTCTTCTTTTTCTTCTTCTTTTTCTTCTTCTTTTTCTTCTTCTTTTTCTTCTTCTTCTTCTTCTTCTTCTTCTTCTTCTTCTTCTTCTTCTTCTTCTTCTTCTTCTTCTTCTTCTTCTTCTTCTTCTTCTTCTTCTCCTCCTCCTCCTCCTCCTCCTCCTCCTCCTCCTCCTCCTCCTCCTCCTCCTCCTCCTCCTCCATCACCATCACCATCACCATCCCTCCGACTCATGTCCATTCCAGCCCTTAGCCTCCCTGGATGCAAGGGTCTGTTTCTGTTCCTACATTGCTTTACACCCTGTGTCCTTTCGGGAACAATATTTAGTGACCTTTCTTTGCAAAGGAAAAGTCAGCTTTTTTTTTTGAGGGGGGGGGTTAAGTCAGTTTATTTTTCTTTTTTTTTAAATTTTTTATTAGGTATTTTTCTCATTTACATTTCCATTGCTATCCCAAAAGTCCCCCATACCCTCCCCCACCACTCCCCTACCCACCCACTCCCACTTTTTGGCCCTGGCATTCCCCTGTACTGGGGCATATAATGTTTGCAAGTCCAATGGGCCTCTCTTTCCAGTGATGGCCGACTAGGCCATCTTTTGATACATATGCAGCTAGAGTCAAGATCTCCGGGGTACTAGTTAGTTCATAATGTTGTTCCACCTATAGGGTTGCAGATCCCTTTTGCTCCTTGGGTACTTTCTCTAGCTCCTCTATTGGGGGCCCTGTGATCCATCCAATAGCTGACTGTGAGCATCTACTTCTGTGTGTGCTAGGCCCCAGCATAGTCTCACTAGAGACAGCTATATCTGGGTCCTTTCAGCAAAATCTTGCTAGTGTATGCAATGGTGTCAGCGTTTGGAAGCTGGTTATGGGATGGATCCCCGGATATGGCAGTCTCTAGGTGGTCCATGCTTTTGTCACAGCTCCAAACTTTGTCTCTGTAACTCCTTCCATGGGTGTTTTGTTCCCAATTCTAAGAAGGGGCATAGCGTCAGCACTTTGGTCTTCGTTCTTCTTGAGTTTCATGTGTTTAACAAATTGTATCTTATATCTTGGGTATCCTAAGTTTCTGGGCTAATATCCACTTATCAGTGAGTACATATTGTGTGAGTTCCTTTTTTATACATTACATTGAGCTTCCTTTCCCTTCCTTTGCTGGTCTGGTCTGTCTTTCCTCAGTGCCTGTCTTTGACATGGTGAATTATAAGGGTTGTTTTCTTTGCTTGTCTGTTCTCTCTTTCCCACTCCATTGTGTGCGAGCACACATGTTAGACATTGGAAGATCTCCACCCATGGTGCTAGCACAGTGCCAGCAATAGGTTGTTAGGAGCTACAGGAAGACTTTCAACAATGATTAGATATGGCCCTGTTATTAGTTATTGCCAACATTTAGCTTAGTCCTTGGTCAGAGTTCATGTCACTGTTTTGCTATGTCTCTGATAATGAATATCACCTCATAATTTATTTTACAGTGGCAAGTTTGCATTGGCCATTGGAAGATCCTAGCGAAGTTAGTTATTTGCTATTAACTCTGAAGAACATTGTGGCTGGCTTGCTTGTTTGTGTTACACTTTTATTTCTTTTATATGACTTTTCCCGTTTTGTATTCATTTCTTAATTTGTGACAAAATATTCAACTGTACATGGCAGTCATGTATAATTTACATATACCTTAGTTGGTATATGCAGGTTGGTAGTATTCATTTATTTGATATGTTTTATAAAATTGAAACAATTTGAAACATTCTATTTAGATCATTGTTTTTGTCTAAATCAAATAAAGTGAGTCTGTACATACTTTATAAAGTAAATCCATAATGGCCAAGTCAAGGTACTTAGCATTTTGATATCCTTAAATAAAACTGTGCCTGCAAAGGTGCTTTTGTTTTTCTTAAGGTTTATTTATTTCATATATGTGAGTACACTGTCACTGTCTTTGGACACACCAGAAGAGGGCATCAGATCCCCATTACAGATGGTTGTTTGCCACCATGTGGTTGCTCGGAATTGAACTCAGGACCTCTGGAAGAGCAGCCAGTGCTCTTAACGGCTGAGCCATCTCTCCAGCCCATCTGCAAAGTTTATACAGTTACTGTAACTATTTCTTTTTTCATTTAAAAATGATTGGAGCTAAAGAGATGGTTCAGCAGCTATGAACACTTACTTCATTTGTAATGGACTGGAATTCCGTTCCCCCAAAGTCATGTCAGGCTGCCTGCAACTGCCTGTAACTCCAGCTCCAAGGGATTTTGATGCCCTTTTCTGGCCTCCATGGGCACCTGCATTCATACACACACACACACACACACACACACACACACACACCAAAATACATCTATACATAAATAAAAATAAAATATATTAACAGATATGAACAAAATGAACTCTGTGCTGAAACTTCTTTGACCACATGGTACGTATCCCTGTTTTCAGGAGTTGGGCGCATATTTAAAATCTCTGAATAGCTGATCCTGATATTACAAGACATTGCTCACAGACTATCTAAATATTTTTAAAATATTTAAATTTGATGAATCCAAAGCCACTGGGTAGTTACACTGTGAACATAGAATCAGTTGTAAGACAAGATACAATGCTTTTGTGGCCTAATTTACCAGTGGGGAACATGTCTGATTCCATTTATTTAGAAAAATTGTTTTTCTTGTCTGTTTTGAAGTTCATAGTCTTGTAGAAACAATAGTGAGAGGCAGAGGCAAGAGGATCTCTTATGAGTTGGAGACCAACCTGGTCTACATAGCGCCCTGTCTCAAAATTAATTAATCCACATGGAGCGTGCGTCCCACAGAATGACAAGGGTGGATTTCTCTTGTAATCACTGTCTTTTCCTCATTGAGTTATGAGTTCTTTATACATTGTAGAGAGTGGACCAAATCCCATGTAGCATCTGTAAATATTTTCTCTCGTGCCGTGCATTATCTCTTTGTCTCTTTTAAGTAGCGTCCTTGAAAGTTAAAAACTTTGACTGTTTCTGAACTTCCATTTTCTATATTCCCGTGCTTTTGCTAGCCAATCAAAGGAGTCAGTGATCCGAGGTCAGGAGAAGGTGTAGTTATCCGTGCTTACTCTGTCCTCAGAGTCCTCTGTCTGCTCACAAAGGATTGGATGCATGTTGTGTTGATGTTTGCATATGGTTGGGGTTCAATCTTATCTTCTTAGGTGTGCGTCTTTCTGGAGGTAACCCAGCATTACTTATTGAAAAGTCTCCAGCGACTTGTCTTGATGCTTTAGTTAAAAATTGAGTTGCATTTAGATATGAGTAGTAATTTCTGACTTTCTTTTTCTGTGTTTCTGTCAGTGTTGTATTGCTTTGGTTACTGCAACTATTTATCAAATACATGGAATCCATTCTTAGATCCACTGGCATGAAGGTGTATTTTGTTTTTATTGGATGCATTGCTCTGTAGATGTTCAGTAGTAGTACATATTTAAATTGCCCTTTATGTATATCTAACTATGCTGTTTTTAATGTAGCTGAAAGTGACTGATAGTTTCTCACTTCTCAGATGGCTCTTGTTGCTGTCTCCGAAATGTGTATCTACTACTAGTAAACTCTGTTTATCTGCTAAAGTTCTAATTTCTTCTTTTTATCAAGGAGAGCTTCATTGGATATCAAACACTGGACCCAGTCAGTGCAGGTCAAATGCCTCCCACCAACTAGCTCTTCTTGCCTAAGCCCCCTTTTCTTTGGAATGTGCTTTCTCATTGTTTTCCAGGCAGTGGCCTTCCCGATAGTCAGGTTCCCTGTGTCATGAGGTGGATGTGTTTGAGAGGTTCTGCTTTTGCCTTCCTGCACTTACGGTTGTGTCTCTCTTAGGCTTTACTTCTGGAAATGTTTAAATGTCTTGGGTGTGTAAAATGTTTTCATCAGATTGGGGAGGTTTTGAACCTGTTGTCACTCTGACTAGGTTTCAGCAGATCTTATTGTTCACATGCTCACACACACATATGTTGCGGCCCATGTCTCTGATCCTATTTTCCCATGTTCCTCTTCCCCAGGCTTTGTTCTCAGAGTATGTGTCTTCAAGTTCAGTGACTTCTGTCCAGTGTGTCTGCTCATGAGACCAGTGAGGTTTCTGCTTTAATTATTGATTTTCAAGTCAAGCATTTCCCTTGGCTTCTCTGTCTACTGACAGTCTCCACTTAGTGACGTGATATACTCCGGCTTTACTTGGTCATAAGTTTCCTTAGCCTCTTGGCTGTATTCAGTGTGTTGGTTGGAGTTCTTTGCCTAGCAGACTCAATGGCTCGGCTTCCTCAGAGGCAATTTTTATTAACAGCTATTTTTCTTATAGAGAGACCATATTTTTATGTTTTTTAAAGCATGTCTCAACTTCTTGCTTTAAACTAGAGACCATATATTAATAATTCATCAACTCTAGGAATCACATTCTTCAAGGATCCATTATTTGTTTTTGTTTTATATTTAGGGCTATTCAAAACAAATTCTGTGGAGTCTGTGAACACCAGGTGTTGTCTCTTCAGTCTCCTCTTCCTTGTCCTCTTCCTCTTCTTCCTCCTGTGCTGTGTATATTGACATTCACCCAGCCACTTTGCTCTTAAGTCTCCTTTTGAAGCCCCTCCCTGTGCTGGATCTCAGAATCAGCCAAGGGAAACAGCTCTGGGCCTATGGTCTTTTTCTGAGTCATGGGATGTGGCACTGAGGTGGGCGTGTCTATCTAGGGTCCCAGGAATATGTTGGTCTTTTATGCTTATGAATTAACCCACTTGCCTAGTATGTCTCCATAGTCTCTAGCAGCTAATACCTTAAACAGTGGCTCTAACTACTTCCTTCAGCTAACCCCTCAGAATGGAGCCTGTTTGTACTAAGGAGAAAAGTCAGGAGGGATGAAGAACACTCCCTGGGAAGCATTTCTAGCAGGTGTTCCAGTTGCCTCACTGCACCCCAGTAGCTTCCAGACTCCTGCTAGGTGAAAATACCACATAGCTCTACTCATACCAATATTTCACCATGGTTTCTTTGTTGGTGTATTTGCTTTTAAATAAATAGTCTTTGACACTCTGCAGCTCTGTGGTCCTGCACGAGCTTGGTCTTTTGAGACAATCTCGGAGCTTCTTGCTCTGACAGTTTGACTGAAGCCATACCTCACATCATGGTTTAGCATCAACTGATGCCTTGCAGTGACTGGAGGCAGAGTGCTCTTTCTTTGTAGAGGATCTTCTGACTGGGTCTCCTTCTGGTGTGTTTCAGGACTATGACGATGGGTACGGTACTGCCTATGATGAGCAGAGCTATGACTCCTATGACAACAGCTACAGCACCCCAGCACAAAGGTAAGAGTCAGCCCTTGCTGCCAGGCTCTATGTCAGCTTGACCCAGGGCCCCTCCACTGCGAGGTGTGACAGCCAGCCAGTGGGACTGATTTCCTGTTTGTTGTTTCTTCTGACTAGAGAAGTAGAGTCCACTTCCAAATAGCATATATCATCGCACGTGGATGCTCTCTCTCCTAAAGCATCCAGATGTAAGAACTAAGTTTAATTTTATCTACTTTGGAACTTTGACCTAAGTGGTTAATATCATTTAAAGGAAGGATGATGGCTTCAAAGCAGGTAACCATTCAGTCCTAAGACCCTCAAGGTCCCTAGGAACTGTGAGCTTCCTGCCTTTCTAGACAATGTAATGCCAGAGCCTGGCTTGCTATTCACAGAACATTGCATCATCTTAGCAGCGATGCTCCTGTTTCCCAGTGGCTTCAAATTCTGTAAATGCAACAACTTTGTCCTGATCAGACCCTCCCCACAGTAGAGTGTATACAGGAAATACTAATCCTACAGTGCCTGCAAAGCCTAAACATAGACCTAGATGTTGGGATGGAGCATCCAGGAGTATGCATGTAAATGGTCCCACTCCAGCTGTGAGTGAATACATGGGTTCTCCTGCCTGTCAACTCTGATACTGGGTAGGTGAGAATATTAAACTATTTTTGTCTTTGCTCATGACATACTGCTGACTGTATAAACTGTGACAAGTGGCTTGTAGACTTTGGCTAACACATGGTCTATTTCACTGTTTCAAAAAGGGGATGCTTTGTTCCTCGTGTTTGTATCATTAGTGCAGGGGACAGTCACTCCTACCCTTTGTTGAAAGCGACAGGCAAAAGCTGCATGAGAATTGTTCCTGGGCTCCTTCTGTAGCTGGGCCAGCACTTCCTGAAGTGTCCTATTGTAGAGAGCAAGGAGTGGTGTTCCAGAAGAAACCGTAAATGGATCCAGGAAGTGGGCCTTACATGGAATCTTCTAACAGCAGGACTGTGCTTTACAGCTAGACTTGTCTCTGCTTTTTTTTGTAAATGTCCATAAATGTTTCAGCTTTCAGTATGAAGTGCCTTGTGAAGCACATGCATCTTCCACCTCACACACTTGTTGGGTATACAGTTTCTGCCTGGCCCTCTTCTCCTAAGGCCTGCAGAAGCTGTGTCTATAAAAGAGGCGAGCACATAACAAAGATATTGATAACTGCTCAGTTCATGGGTGGGAATGGCTCCTTCTGAGCGTCACTGTACTCTTCAGTCAGCACTGGCCCCACAACACATCTAGGTGCAGGAGCCAGTGCTACTGTATGTTTCTGCTGGAGCTGGAAGTGTTCTAGATAGTGTGGTAGTACTTTTTATGGTCTTTTATATTCTCACTTCTAGTTAGCGTACAGTTTCTATTTTGATCATATTCTTTCCAGAGTCCTCCGAGATCCTCATTGCCCTCCTCACTTAACTTCATATTCTCTCTTCCTCTCCCTCTCCCTCCACCTGTCCTTCAAACTGCATGTCAAAACAAACAAAAATCCAATAAGACAAAAAAACAACACGTTACAAAAAGTGCAATTGTATCTCAAACATACACACACACACACACACACCACATATATACTAAAAATAGAGTCCATTTTGTATTGGCCAACTACTGCTGGCTATGAGGCCTGCCCTGTCTTCTGGTTGATAGACCCAGGAACACTAGATTGGGAACACCTGCTTTCCCTTTCCCAGAAAGTATTAACGGGAATTAGCTTCATGGTTAAAGAATGGGACTGCATGTCTACCTCCCCTCCTTACTGCTGGGATTGTCTCTGCTTTAAATCTGTGTGTGTCTTCTGTATGCTTCTGTATATGTGAGTTCATTCATATTGCAGTCCTTTTGTGTCTGGAGGATACTGTTTCCTAGGAGTCATCCACCATCTCTGGCTCTTACCATCTTTCCACCTCCTCTAACTCATAGATCCCTGAGCCTAGCTGGGAGGGTTTGATGAGGACATCCCATTTAGGAATATGAGTGTTTCAAAGCCTCTCATCCTCTGAACAGTGTCCATTTGTGAGTCTTTATCTTAATTAAGAAGCTTCTCTGATGTCGGTTGAATAGTGTACCAATCCATAGCTATAGTAGTATGTCAGTAGACATCATTTTATTGCTATGTTCCTTTAGCAAAACAATAGTGGGAGCTGTCCCCTAGGGCCCACGTCTGTTTAATGTCACTTGTATGTTTTCAGGGCTGACAGTTTGGTATAGGATAAACAATTGTTGTGCTGTCCCCTAGGAAATGTAGTTTCTTTGTATAGGGTTGAGTCTTCATGGTCTTCCCCCTGTCTCTTCATGTTAGCATGTCTTTGTTTGGCTCATGTGTATTAGTCATGTTGCTGAGACCTTAGGGTATATTCTCACAGTTCAAGAGTAGTCTCATAGTAAACTCCCTGATCCTCTGGCTCTTACCATATTTCCACCCCATCCTCTACTGTCTGGAAGTTGTTTTGTACATACATCCATGTGGGACTAGGCTTCAGAGTTCTATATTTTGATTGATTGTACTTTCAGTAATCATCTCCATGTGTTGCAAAGAGAAATTTTTATGATAAAGGGTGAAAACTACTCTTTTCTATTGATATAAGGATAAATTTTTAGAGTATAATTAGGGATTATGCTGATTTAATAAAGTAGTATTTGTAGATTCTTCTCCAAGATTCATGACTTCTCTAGCCCAGGTAGTTTGCAAGGTTTCTAGTACCAGTCATGATTTCTTTCTTATTGAGTGAGTGGGTGTTAAGTCCAATTAGAGAGGTGTTGGTTACTGCCAATGTGTGTGTGGCACTACTGCACACTTGGAATTATTGCACGATACTGGTCATTATTGTGGTTGAAGGCATCCTATCTGGATAGTAGTATTAGTTGTGTAGAAGTTTGCATGACACCTTCTAGTCAGTTCTAGTTCTGGTCATTTCTAACTGGCACTTGGATCAGTTCCAGTTCAGGGTCCATTGGGTCGTGTAGTGGACCTTATATTCAATTAAAAAGTGATTTGTTGCTCCCATAACATTGTGACATTAGTACAGCTGTATTTTTATAGGCAGGGTTGCTGTAGGTGACAGAGTTTGTAACCGGGTTATACTGGTGATTACTCTTCTCCTCTGGTGGCAGAATCTTACAGCACCATGAACATTAATGAGTCCAGGTGAAGCTTGGTCACCAGCTGGGTTTCTCCATGTTCAATGATACATGTAACTGTTGGTAGCAATAAAGCCTTACATCGAGTTATGGAGTGTAATCAATAGCGATTTGATATTTGGGGGTTTCCATGGGGCCCTTTGACCAGTGAATCAACAAGGTGTAACTCATTCCTGACACTGGAATTTTTACTTGATGGTATAATATGTCTAGTTGGTCATTGTCTTTTCTGTTATTCGGTGACACTATTTACATTCCTTTCATATATGTTGCATATATTTTAGGAAACTTGTGTAGCATTAGGTTTCTATCATGGCTTTTCAAAAGGCCATTATAGAATTGTATTATATTTTCTGCCTAAACTCTTTCTTTAACTGTATCCTATATCCCTTCCTTGAAAGATCCGCTTTCCCCCTGTACCTCCCATCCCTTATTTACCTACCTAACCTCTGTGTTTTTATTTTGAAGCACACGTCTAAAGTTTAAAAACTAACATTCACATGTGAGAGAAAATAGCCAATATTTGTCCTTTTAGGTCTAGATCACTTTACTTAGGATAATGTTCTTTTCTCTAGTAACCTGTAAGTTTCATAATCTTAATTTCATAACAGTTGAATAATATTGCTTTGTATAAGTCTACCGTAATATCATTATTCATTCAATGCCTGATGCGTGTCTAGGATGTTTTCCAACTTCTGGCTATTATGAATAGAGCCCCAGTCAACATGGATGAGATAAGATGTAGAGTTATGCCCAAGAGTTATATAACTGGATTTTGAAGGAGATCTATTCTCACCCTCCAGAGGAATTACCACATTGGTTTCCACAGTGGCTCTTCAAGTTTATAGTCCCACCAGAATGAGGTGTCATTTGTTTTATTGATCTTGGCCATTCTGACTAGAATAAAATGAAATCTCAAAGTAGTTGTGGTTTCCATTTCATTGGTAACTAAGGATAGTGAACATTTAAAAGTGTGTTTCTCAACTGTTTGTTTCGTTTCATCTTTTGATAACTCTGCCTAGTTTTGTACCCTGTTTTTTAATTGGGTCATTTCCTTGATGCTTAGTTTTTTTGTTGGTGTTGTTGTTGTTGTTGGTTGGTTGGTTGGTTGGTTGGTTGGTTGGCTGGCTGGTTGTTCTAGTTCTCTATATATTCTAGATACAGCTATACCTGTCTCATGTATAGATGGTAATCAACTTTTCCCAGTCTTCGGGCTGCTGCTTGCTTGAATGATGGTGTTCTTTACTGGACTGAAGATTTTTAGCAGCATGATGTCCCGTTTGGTAATTGTTGGACTTAGTGTGTGTGCTATCATTGTCCTGTCTTTTTCTGGGCCAGTGAGTTCAGGCCTATTCCCCACTTTCTGTTCTATCAGATCCAGTACATCTGGTTTTATGTTGAGGCCTTTGATCCATTTGAAGTTCTTTTTTGTAGGATAATTAACATCAGCCATCCAATTTGATGAATTCAATTGTCTTTCCTCCAGTATGTGTTCTTGGCTTCTTTGCCAAAAATCAGATGTCCATAGGTCCATAGGCATTTGGCCTTGTGTGAGTCTTCAATGTGATTCCATTGATCAACACATCTGCTTTATTGCTAGTACCATGCAATTTTTATTACTGTAGCTCTGTAGTACAGCTTGATACCAAGGATGGTGATACCTCCAGCAGTTTTTTATTATTCAGAATGTTTTTAGCTATCTGGATCTCTCTCTCTCTCTCTCTCTCTCTCTCTCTCTCTCTCTCTCTCTCTCTCTCTCTCTCTCCTTTATTTCTTAATTTCTTACTTTTTAAATAATGTTAAGTACTGTGTTGAAATTTTGACGGCGATTGTACTGTATCTGAAGATTGCCATTTCACTGTATTAATCCTACTGATTCTTGGACATGTGTTGTATTTCCATCTTCTGATGTCTTCTTCAATACCTTCAATGATTTTATTATACAAGTTTTTCACTTGCTTAGTTAGAGTTGTCCCAGGACTTTTGCTTTAGTTTTAGTTTTGTTTTGATGCTATCTTTAAATATACTATTTTCCTGATTTCATTCTCAGTCTATTTGCTTTTGCATATAGGAAGGTTACTGATTTTTGTGTATTGACTTTTTTGTATCCTCCTATTTTGATAAATGTGTTTATTACTTATAAAAGTTTACTAATGATGTTTGTAAGGTCTTCATGTATAAAATCACACAATTTGTAAATAAAGATACTTGGCCCTTTTTCTTCCTATTTCTTTCAGTTATCTTATTGCTCTAGCTAACATTTTACACGTTTCAATGAATAGATATGGAGAGCGGATATCCTAGCTTTGTTCTTGCTCTAAATTTCATTTCTTATGTTGAGACATGTCACTATATTTCTAGTCTCTCAAGGACTTTATTCATGAAAGGGTGTGATGGTTATGTGGAATGTATCTTTCAGTTGATTTTATGTGGTTGTATGTTGAACCATTTCTGAATATCTGGGATGAAGTCTACTTAATTATGGTAGATACTTTGATGTGTTATTGGATGTGGTTTGCAAATATTTTATTGAGAATTTTACATGTATGTTCATGAGAGAATTTGCCCCATGCTTTTCTTTTTTTGTTAGGTTTTTGTGTAATTTTGGTGTTAATATAACAGTGGCTTTGTAAAAAGAATTTGGGAATTTTTCTGCAGTTTCTGTTTTTTAGACTAATTTGATGTATATTGTTTATTTTCTTTGAAATCTAGTAGAGTTCTGTGAATTCATCTGGCCCTGGGATTCCTTGAGTTGGCAGATTTTTTTAATGACTGCTTCTATTTCACTAGGGGTTATGGGCCTGTCGAAATTATTTGTTCATTTTGACTTGATTTAATATTGGTAGATGGTACATATTAAGATTCTCCCTTTTATTTTAGGTTTTCCAGGTTCAGTAGAATTTGGACTTTTAAAATATGTCATTATGATTTTCAGAATTTCCTGAGTGTCTCTTGTAATGTCCTCCTTTCATCTCTAATTTTATTAATTTAGTTCTTATCTCTCATCTTTTGGTTAATTGAGCCAAGAGTTTGTCAATCCTGTTTTTTTCCCCTCTAAAAATCAACACTTCATTTTATTGATCTTGTGGTTTTTGTTTGTCTTTCTTGTGTGTTTACTTGATTCTCTTTCATTGATTTTTTTTTATCCCAAGTTTGAGTATTTCTTCCCATACACTCATGTTGGTATTATTTATTCTTGTTTTTATAGAGATTTCAAGTATACAGTTGTTACCAATATAAAATCTCTACAGATTTTTATTTTTTAATGTAGGAACTTAATGCTATGAAGCAGTGTCTTACAACTAATTGCCTTGTGTTCTATGGGTTTCGGTAGGCTGTGCTTTCATTTTCATTCAATTCTTAGAATGTTTTCATTTTCATCTTGATTTCTGTTCTGTTTTAAAGCTTATCCAGTTTTGAGTGGTTCAAACTCCATGAGTTCCCATACTTTCTACTGTTTCTATTACTGCTGATAACCTAGCTTTAATCTATGGGGTCAAATATGATGTGTGGCATTATTTCAGTTTTCTTATATATATATTGAGAGTTGTGTTGTTCCCAATATGTGGTCAGTTTTGGAGAAAGTTTCATGGGGCTGCTACGAAAATAACATGTTCCTTAATGTTTGCATAGGATCCTCTGTAGATGTATTGCTTTATGACATTATTTAACTCCAGCATTTCCCGGTTGTTTTTGTCTTGATGGAACTGTCTGGCAAGAATGGAGTATTAAAGTCACCTACTATCACTGTGTTAGAATCAGTGTGTGATTTTACTTTCAGTAGTGTTTCTTTTATGAACTTGGGTGCTTTTGTGTTTGGTGCATAAATGTTTAGACTCATAGTATCCTTTGGTGGATTTTTTTTCCTTTGATGAGTATGTATTGCCCTCCATATCTTCTGGTTAGTTTTAGTGTGACTTTTATTTTGCTAGGTATTGAAACAGCTATATCTATTTACTTCTTGGTTCCATTTGTTTGGAATATTTTTTCAATACTTTTACCCTGAGGTGATGCCTACCTTGATGTTAAGGTGTGTTTCTTGAATGCAGCAGAAGGATGGATCCTGATTTTGCAAGCATTCTGTTAGTCTGTGTCTTTCTATTGAGGAGTTGAAGACCATTAACAATCAGGGTTATTAACAAACAGTATTTATTAATTCCTGGTATTTTGTTGTTGTGGTGGTGTGAGATTCCAACCTTTTTTGACCAACTGGTCCAGGATTACTTACTTACTGTACCCTCATCGGTATAGTTAACCTTCTCTTTAAACTGAAGTTTTCCTTTAATTACCCTCTATAGAGTTGAATTGGTGGACAGAATTTCCTTAGATTTGTTTTTATAATGAAATGTTTTTCTTTCTCTCGTGATGTGATTGATAGCTTAGCTGGGTATAGTAGCCTGGGTGGAATCTGTGGTCTCACAAGCTTGTAGAACATCTATTCAGGCCCTGCTGGCTCATGGAGTCTCCTTTAAAAAGTCTAATGGGTCAGCCTTTATATGTGACTTGGCCTTTTACTCTAGCAATTTTTAATTTTCTTTGTTCTGTAATTCAATGTTTTGATTTTTATGTGCTTGATATTATGGGACTTTCTTTTTCTAATCTATTTGATGTCCTGTATGTTTCTTGTATCAGGATAGAGGCATCTATTTAGATTGGAGAAGTTTTCTTCTAAGATTTTAAATTAAATATTAAATTAAATATTAAAAATATTTCTCTGTGCCTTTGCCCTGGGTTCCTTTTTTCTTCTTCTATCTCTTCTATTTGGTCTTTTCAAATTCTGTGCATGGCAAGTTTTTTACAAAAAAAAAATATTTTATTAATTTAGCATTTTCTTTGATTGCGCTATCCATTTCTTCTATTTCATCTTCAAGACTTGAATTTCTCTGTTCCGTGTCTTGTACTCTGCTGGTGAAGCTTGCCTCTGAAGTTTTGGGTTGACAGAATTGAGTTTTCATTTCCAGTTTTATCTCAGTCTAGGTTTTCTTTAGTCATTCTGGTTTTTTTTTGTTTGTTTGTTTTGTTAAATTCTATTTTATGTCTTAAATAGATTTCTTTCTTTTTATTCACTTGTTTGTACTTTCACGGTTTTCTTTAAGGGATCTATTCATATCCTCTTTAAGGTCCTTGCTCTTTTTGAAGTCCTTGTCTTGTGCTTCAGCTGAATTATTTTTCTCAGAACATATTGCAATAGCACTGTTGATTTCTGGAGGAGGCATGTTGCCTTGTTTGTTCATCTTTGGGTCTTTTGACCTGTGATTGGGGCATCTGAAGTTCTGATGTTTGAAGTGTTCCTTGTTGTAGATTCCTGGACTCGTTTTTGTAGTGTATTGTATTGTTTCTACCACTACGCTGGGTCCTCGCCAAGTGTTCCTATGTGGTACATGCTAGAGTCTATGTCTTAGCTAGTGTGTCACCTGTGTGAGTCCTTGGTAGACAGAGGAGTTCTGTGGGTCAACAGGAGGCACAAAGGCATGGGGATGGGCTAGAAGTAAAGTCTGAAAGGAGCAGAAGGAAGAACTTGGGGGAGGCCATATCTCAAAGGGCTGGAAGTAGCTGTCTTATGTTTTGAATTTGGTTGTTCCTGGGCACCAGTCCCATGCTACAGAGTTACCAGTAGGTAACAGAAGAGAAAACATCACTCATCTATTTAGTGCACCTTTCAAGACTCCAGTCCAGATGATCCTGTGTTTCTTCAATTTTCATAAAGACTCAATTTTAAAGCCCTTACCAGTCCTATTGGACAATAATGCTACAGTGAGTCTCTGGTAAGCAGACAGAATAAAAAGCAAGTTACTGAGAGGGTACTCTAAGTCAAGATTGGTGTTTAAGTCATTAAGCATTACATCACTGGCAAGAGTCAGCCCTGGGCGGCAGCAGCTTGTGATCTCATTTTAAATGTGGTGATGCACTAATATGAAGGGAAGGAAGCATCATTCAGTCTGAGATTCTTGAACGTCTGCCATATGCTAGGCACTGCTCTTAAAGTTTGATGCCCAAACACTGTTAAAATAAGAGTCTCATTGGAAAGCTTCACTGGCTGTAAGGAGACAAATGTAAATATTTAATTGTCAAGTATTAGGAGAAGTTTGAGTAGTTTCATGCTTTCTTTCAAAAGACTCCAGAATTCCAGTCCAGAATTTATGGATATATCTGGGAAAATAAAGGATAAGGAACAGTCTCCCAGATGATGGTTAGGGAAGGGACCACATACCAAAGTGATGCAGGCACACAGGACAACAAACACAGCAACGTTTCTTGTGTGAGAAATACTCATAATGTAACACAGGTGGAATAGTCTCTCTGGGAGCTAAGACTTAAGACTTGGAAGCAACAGGGAACCAAGAAAATGACGAGTTTAGACGTAATTTAGAGAAATTCATTAGTCCATAGTACAGAGAAGCTGGATTGGCAGATGCTGAGTGTAGCTAGGGGCAGAATCAGTTAAGAAGCTGCAACTAAATTATAAATCCTTAAGAGTCAGGAAAGACTCGCTAAGACAAACAGCTTATGTGGAAGTAAGCCACCTCTGAAGTGAGGTTTTCAGGGCTACAGCTGAGTGCACCCAAAGTAGCAAAGTGCATGCGTGTGCAATGCAGAGGGAGCCAAGTGTCCTGAAGTACAAACTTCTTGAAGAAAACTATGGCTCAGACAATTAGATCACTTTCCAAATACCATTCACCTCCAAAACAGGAGGCAAACGGTGACCCTGGGTTTGTCTGCCTGGATGACATCCGTTAGGCGATGACATCCATTAGGCTTCTGTGTCCTGCTGCTGTACAGCAAATTCAAATGAAATGGCTGTTTTGTGGAGCTGGCTGGAGGAAAAAAATGTTGTGCTCTTCTGTTAATATGCTGGGGTGCTGCATCAAAGTACTTCAATTCTTTTTCTCGGGGAACTAAAACTGAGACTCAAAGTCAACATGTTAGCAAGCCCTACTCCAGTAGAGGCCTTCCTCCCTTTGACTTTTCCCCTGTGGCCTCTTGGTATATTTTTCTGCATGAGTGAATCCTTGGTGTCTCTGTGTATATAGAATTTGTCTTAGGAGAGCAGTAATCAAATTGGATTAGAACCTATTTGTAGGTTTCATTTCAACTTAAACTACCTCCTTAAAGGTCCTGTCTCAAAGCACAGCCATAAATCAGGGAGTTAGTAGCCTAGGGGTCCAACATGGGACTTCAGGGGAAGGGTACACAATCTGCCACATACCACAAAGGCACATGATAATATGTACAGCATATGTCTCAAAAGTTAGGAAGCTGACAGAAACCATAGTATCCCAGATATCAAATCTGTTGAGATCCTCTCTCCCTTCTCAGTATCCTCCCAAATACTGCTACATTCAATATTGAGGTTGAACCTATACCATCACTGCATAGGTTCGGAGTGCTTGTCTGGAGTTCTGGGGCCTCCCAAGCATACAGAGTCCTCTTGGCCCCTATTTCACGTTCCTTCCACCCTTGTTGTGACTTCAGCTGCTTTCACTAATTGCCATTTGAACATATATGACGTGCTGCTGTGGATAAGCGTTTGCCCCAGGAGGCTCCTGTGTGAAAGAAAGGCTTGAGCCACAGCTGCTACTGCGGCTTCTTTAATTGTTGAAAGCCTTAGGCGGCAGTGGGGCCTCGCTGGAGGAAATGGGTAAATGCAGGTGGGTCCTTGGGAGCACCCTCACCCTAGTCCTACTCCCCACAAGTTCCTCCTCCCTTATGTTCCACCTATCACGGTGCACCAATGGTACTGATTAAAAGCTCTGAAACACTCTGCCTAAACAAGCCTTTCTTCTCCCTAAGTTGTTTTGTCAAGAGATTAAAAGCCTAGCCCATAAAGCATTGAAAAACCCTGGTATTTAATGCTCTCAGATATCTTAAGAATTGTGTCTTGAAGCCTTACTTTATCAGATCTGGATTATCTTAATCAACAAAACCTCACTTAATCACATCTTTAATATACAGGCTTAAGACAGCAAAATGAAGAATTCAAGTCTTCCAACTTAACATTAGTTCCCTGCAGCCTATAGCTCTTGCTGCTTCTGCTGTTGGAGAGCACTTTGCCTCAGGGCCATGTAGCACCCGATGTCTATGACTCAGATATCTTTCTGGACACAGTGAAGTTTCTGGGAAAATATTTTTAATACTTCAATAATTTTCTTGAACTGTGAAACCCATTCCATGCTACCATTGTAGTTGATTGTTGCTTCCAGGTTTCCTGCTTGGTCTCCTTTCAGAGAAGGTGGGAGTGGTGAGCAGAGCTTGACAATGCACCATCCTCTGGAGCTACCTTCATGAGAGCTCTAAAAGCCCAACATGTGGCTTCTGCCACCTGAGATGGCTGCAGCATACACGGCAGCCTCCAGTAGACGCTCCGTGAAAACCATCAAATAAGTAGTGAAGGGCTTTGACTTGCTGGATGGCTGCCATTTTCTTTCTCCTAGGTGGGGCTATTCTGCGTACAGCTTGCCGCCTCTGGCCCTGGGAGGGAGCACACTGCCTGAGTAGAGAATTTGGAAAGCATCACATACATTAGCGTTTTCAAGTTCCCTCCTTGATGTGTTGTCCGTTGCACATGTAATACACAGACACAGAGTGGTTACAAGTGCAGAATGCTTTGCTTTCTGATTCAGGGGCAGTGTCTGTAACACTTGGAGACCTGTGCTATAGAGGATCAGACTCTGACAGAACTGCACCCCTCCCCCCACTCTCTCATACACACATACACACACACACACACACACACCACTTCCAGGCAGTGATTCAAGCTTTCTAAGCCTCTGTTTATAAGGTAGATGGCTGTGTTCTCCCTTTGAAGGACTGAGCCATGCTGACGTGAGACAAGGAGGGAAGTATGCCATTCACTCTGTGGTCTTCTGCAGGACCAGTGGGGAGAACATTAGTGCTGCCTTCCATTCACACCTCCAAGTCACCTCTCATTTCACAGGTGGATGACTGTAGGAAGCCAACATTCATAAATCAGCGGGGACCCTATTGGTAGGTGTTTCTAAGCTATGATCGAAGGGCAGGAAGACCTCGCTTAAGACTTCCCATCTGCTCTTCTAGATTTGCCATAACAGAGAGATTGGAAAATGGGCCGTAATAGAGCAAGACAAGAGATGAAATCACCATCTGTCATACCTGCTGAGTGAAGGGCTCTCTCCAGAAGACTTTTAAGCTTGCTAAGTCCTGATCATCTTCCTATACTATATATTGCATAATCAAGTATTTATCTGGAGGCCTTAGAAATTTATTTTTTTTCAATGTTAAGCATCTTGTCTTAGAATCACACATTGTAGTATAAAACAGTGCAGTTTATTTCATTTCACACATTTAACTAATACGATGTCAGCACAGTTACTAAAAAGAGGAATATAACTGGTTGTTTTTAATTGTCACTTATAAGTCATTGGAAGTTATTGATTGATTCCTGCAGGTATACAACTTCTGAGTAGCTGTGGTGACAAATGTAAACACTTAATGAATGGCCTTTGCAGTTAGACCCTGACTTGACCTGACTTGAGCACATAGTTTCCACTGTTCTGCTTCCTAGAAGCCCAGCTCCCAGACGTAGTAATACCTTCCATTCTCAAGCAAGTCAGGATAGTTTACATCTGACATCTTACCCACACCTCTTACGACAATTTTAGTCTGTATTCTCAAGCAGCTGTAAAGTGGCCAAAGAATTATCTAGCACTTGTAATAATCACAAATATAAATAAAAGAAAAATGATCTCAAAAGGTGCACATGACCCCAAGAGACCCTGGAGACAGCATTTAGCTTCTGGTGAACTAATTTCTTATTGTACCCAGGTTTTTAAAATACCTTCAAGTACACATTTCATCTTCCATCTCTTCTACCATGAAGGTACTTTAAATTTCTGAAAAAGCAATTAATAATGGCACCCCAGTGTGTTGGGCAATGAACTAAGTCTGGCATTGGTCCTGTGAGTTGTTTGTGTATTGTTTTCTGTCATGGTGACCTGAGTGGTAGACTCTTCTATTTAAGGAATCTGAGGTTTGAGAGGTTCCACAACTATTCTGGGATTGCACAACCAAAGGGCCTCAGGCAGGCTTTTGTCTAACTCTAAAAATTTATCCTGCCAAGAAGAGTTGTATTGAAAATTATTGACTTGTTTCATGGCAAATAGGTAGAATTGTTAGAAGCTGAGGGTACTGGGTGGGTTTTTTTTAATGACAGCTGCTATCCTGTGTGCCTAGTGTCTACTTTGTGGTGGTTTCCTTTGGTATCTTTAGCATCAAGGCATAGAGTGCTCTCTTGGACTGACCTGTGAAGGTTGAGAATAGTTAGGAATTTTTATTTTATAAATACCAATTGCTGTTTAATTTAAAATATAACCATTTAAATATTATGCAACATTAGGCAAATATTCTTGTATTGATAACAGCTATTTATACCACTTAGGAGCTCTGTTTAATGATTTGGTCTAAGTTAAAGTTTGTTCACCATGCTTTATAAAATTGTTGTCAAATGCCTTTATTGTGATAATGATGATGCTGGTGGTGTTAGTGGTGGTAGTGTGATAGTGGTAGTGGTGATGGAATTTGCAGTGGTGGGATTCACTGCATGCAGCATGCCTGGCCCTTCACACACACCTTTATATAGCTCAGTTCTTTGGATTTTTTTTTTTAAGAAACCAAACTGAACATTAAAACTATGAACACAAACTGTAACACAGTATGAGACAGACATTGACAAAAGAGATACCAACCAAAATTAATACTCCAGACCAATAGATGCCTTGTTTCTTAGTGGAATACTCCAGAAAAAAGAAAAAAGAGGTGGTGGTGATGAAAACCCTAATAAAAGAAATCAGCAACACACACGAAAGTATAGCCAGGAAGCTTCCTCCGGGGCAGTCAGGACAGATGGACACATGAACAATGGGATTTGCATTGCAGGAGGCACCTGGGCTCCATTGTGAGCACAGCAAAGAGGATAGGGACACAGATGAGAGATTCCTAACAGGTACAGTGGATCTGTCTGAACTGATTGTCATTTTGACAAGATGTCGGAAGATCAGGTGGGAATGAGCAGAGACCCCTCAGCTGTGACTTTAGGGATGATAAGCAGGGAACCCTAAAGTGGAGAGGTGCTGGCAAGGTGGACAGGAAGCAGAGATGAGGATGGGGCCCCTTGTTGCTGCCAAGGCAGAATCCTGATGAGCTTCCCCCTGATTGTGGCATCATCTTGTCAGTGAAGCGCAAGTGACTAAGATGTGAGGGATCCAGCTCCACAGTGATAGAGCAGCAATAGTGGAACAGCTAACATGGAGCCCCAGAGCCAGTGTCAGGGACCTCCTCCATGGCATTGCTTAGCAAACAGGACACCGTCATTGCATTGAAAATGATCCAACAGAGTCTGAGGCCCTATCACAAAGTTCTTTAAATGAAACAAAGAAAAGGATTTTCTCCCCATAGTTACTAATGAAGTTGGAGCCGATCAAATGTGTGACACTCCTGCCAAGTGCTAGTTATCATGTCAGGTGCTGTCATGCTTGTCATCCGATTTGCCTGTCTGTCCTACATCTTAGAGAGGAGGAGATGCTGGGAACACCCATCCTGCATCCCTGTTCAGTTCAAATCCCAGCCCAGTTCTGCTTGCGAGCGCTTTAAATAAGAGGTGTGTGTGGACAGGGAGTGTTACAGTAAATGGACAGACTACAGGAACAGTGCTCACAGGTGGAATCGTTACGCATTTCTTCCGTAAGTGTATGGAAAATCACTAGGGGCAAAGGCAGCCTAGTGGTAATAAATCAATTGCCACTGTCAGTTCCCTGTTTAATGTTCTTGAGAATACATGAGATTTATCACTGAGGCCTTGTAGAATAACGGCAGAGTATGAAAACAGAGTCCACCAGGGAGATGTACGACATCATTTGGATTTAGCGCTGCCATCTGCTTAATAGTGCTGAGAAAGATTGCAGTAATACTTATGATCAGCCATTCAGAGCACTGACAGATGCTACGCTGGGTAAGCGTACTGGGAAGGAGTTCCTTACCACCGTGGACTGTGTGCTGGGCCGCTGAGCAGAGAATGTGTTGGTTTCTAACCCCAACTTTAAACCTTCACTGTACAATTTAAAGGTCTGCTTTCCAGATCTTTCCCTGTCTGCTTTCTGTATTTCATACAGCCTTAAAATGTGTTTATATTAATTTGTAACGTTTTTCTAATAAGTTTTACATATACATATGATCTTTTTTAAAGCAAAATTTATGTTTACTTGGTTAAAGCAGGGAGTGCCATGTTGCAGGATTTTTTAAAGAGGCAGGAGGAAGGGCGAGAGGGAGGGACTGAAAAAGGACATCATGCATTCTCAGGACAGGCTGTGGCATGAGCCCCTGAGAGTCACCCATGGACCTGTGTAATCACTTTAGGACTGAAAGAAAGGGTTAACCTTCGAAGTAATTTTTGACTCTTTCAACTGAACATGAAGGCTTAGTAAAGAAAACAGTGGCCGGGCGGTGGTGGCGTACGCCTTTAATCCCAGCACTCGGGAGGCAGAGGCAGGCAGATCTCTGAGTTCGAGGCCAGCCTGGTCTACAAAGTGAGTTCCAGGACAGCCAGGGCTACACAGAGAAACCCTGTCTCGAAAAAACAAAACACAAAAAACAAAACAAAACAGTGCCTGTGAATTAGTGTAAGCCTAGATTTCATTCTAGCTCCTCTACTCCCCTATGCTATGTGAATCTGTCCAGGAACAGAACTTCTTTGAGTCTTCTCATAAAAGTGCACCAGTAGAACTTATTGTGGCTGTTCAATGAAGTAGTACATGCAGTGCAGGAGGCAGTGCCCCAGTGAGTCACTGTAGCCTCCTTCAGTAGACAGCACACACTGCTGGGGGCCCCTCACCATTTCCTAGGAGGGAAGCAAACAGGGCGTTTAGACCATAGGAACCTTTTTCCATATCCTTTGACAGCCTTTCCTCTTGATACAAGAAATAAGCAGTCTGAATGAATGATGCATTCATTGCCTTTGTGGTCCCCTAAGACATGACTGAAAGCTGTCATGAATTAGATTGTTAGCACCCTTACATCTGCCAGTAGGCCTGTGGTCAGTGCTTAATGAGTTAGAAAAATCAGTCAGTGTCTGAATTCTTCAGAATGTATTGAAACCTCATTGATTAAACAGTGTTTGATATACTGTTTCTATAATTCAATGGAAAGGGATTTTCCTGTTAAGAAAGTGGTATTTGTGGCTGTGCCTGGATTTTCAGTGCCACAGTGAGCACTCCCCAGTAGGAGCTCTATGAGAAAGATGGGGGAAGGATTTCTGAGAGCATCCAGGTAAAGAGGATTTGATGACGGATCTAGTTTCCCACTTGCTCTATTAAGACAGTGTGCTATATTTACCTTCAGTGAGTAATGCAATATAGGGTGAAGTTTCTTTGGGACATGTTGGACTGGGGATGTAGGTGGAAGGGTAACACATTAAATACTTGATATGAAATACTTTATATTTAATAGCTCACCACATAGCTTGTAGCTATTGTTCTATCCCAGTTACTGCCATTAATTACTTAATGTTTAAGGAAGTGAGCTATAGTTTTATTTTTGGCATCTTCTTTTGTTAGTGTACCACGGTATACGTTCTCAGCAGTAGAGAAGGTCAGGTAGGATAGAATGCGTAGTGAAGCGGAAGTGTGTATACATAGGAATCTGACACACCCCACTGCCAAGCAGCCATTTGGGTTCCTTTCTTGAATCTCTACATCCTTATCTACAAAATGGGAAAAACTACTGCCAGCACCAACCTCATATAGTAGTGTGGGGCTCAGCAGAGAATTTATAATTAATCTGTGTAGTGTAAAACAGGGCAGTATGGCACTTTTGTGCTTAAATATGTTTAATTATATGCATGTATAATATTATTTTACATATGTATATATATATAATATTCTATAATATATATAATTATATCTTATCTTCCTTCTGGCACATGTACGTGTTTGCCTGTGCTTACTGGTGAGCTGCGCAGACTGCCTCCCTGGTCATCCTCCATACACTTTCCCTGTATTACTTGGTGTGTGGTATACATTTAAAAGCAGTAATGGTCTCTATTTTGTGCTACTTATTTCCTGTCCTGATGTTTTTATTTGGTATTCTATAGAAGACCAGGAACTAATGGACATCAGAAACCATAGGATTAATCACCAAGACTCTCTTGTCTTCCATAATCTGTCATTTAGAAGCACTGCTGCACCTCAGGGTCCTGAATTTATGTTGATTGTTGAAGTTAAGATAGAGTCACTCGCTCCACTTGCAGTCTTCTGAAAAGATCAACAAAAAGTATTGGTGATGCTCTTAGGTATTGCTGAGTTTAGAGACATAAGTTGTATTGTTTGTAGCTATGTTCCATGACCTGATAAGAATGTTTTACACATAGAAGAAAAAATTATGCATATGAGCTTAAACCAAGTAGTAGAAATAAAAGTGTCTCAAGTAAGGCTGAATTAAGATGTTATTGAGTGTTTTCCCTATCTTGGCTAGTATGTCTGCCTGGATTTTAATCACTAACCTACTGTTTACTCACTGTACCTGGGTCGGCTGTGTAACCTGTGTTGTGTGATTAGAACAGCAGCTATCTGTTGGGACAGTTCCTGTGTGGAAGAAGTGTAGCTTCAGGAAGAATTGCTGAGAGACCCATTTACATACTCAAATTAAAGCATAGTTTGGCAGGAGGTTTCTTGAATGGATGACATCTAAGTCTGTGTCTGCTGGTACAGTTTTCTTTATTGGGAACAGGAAGAAATGTCATGGAAAGTGTGAACACTCTGTGTGCTCCACCTGCTCTCACAGAAGCCTGTGCAGCAATTACAGAGCTTGTGTCTGAGCAAACAGTTCTTTCTTATCTTCCAATCAGGTCTTGGTGTAGGTTAGTTATCTGTAGGTTTGTTTTTGTTTTTCTTTAATTTTATAGAACCTTTCCACAAACAGCTATGGTTGAAGGCCCCTCCTGCTGACTAGTAAGCACCATACAAATGGGGTTGTGCACATATTGAAAGAACTTGGCACAATCTAGCAGATAGTTGCTAGGTAAGTATTTGTTCCTCCAAAGAAATTAATTTCTGCCATGTCTCTAGCATCATCTTTTCATTTGTTCATCAAATTTCCACAATTCTTACTATGCCTAAAATTGTCCAGGATGCTCAGGAGGAGTTGATGAGCAAAATGCATAATGCTCTCCACCCTGAACACCTACGTTCTGATGGTGACAATTATAAGTGAGTTAGTCATGTTTCGATATTGTCAAGAAGATTGATTTAAGATTTGAAAGCAATTCCAGAGCTTGTCTGCATGAAGGGCATCTGTGAGAACAGGAGTCTGTGTGAGAAGAGTTGTCTGTGCCAAAGACCATCTATTCTGCCATCGACAGTCCTATGATTCTCTTGTTTGAACTCAGGACTCCAAAATCTTCTCAATAGAAAGTATCACATTTATTTTTGAGATATTTCTAAGCAATTTGGTATAAGGACTTTTAAAAACTGTGTTACATTCGTTTTCTACCTAAACTTAATAACAATAAAATTGAAATAACTTAACACATTTAAACCTTTGAACTTAGTCAGGTGGCAGAGGCAGATGAGATCTAGGCCAACCAGGTCTCCATAGAAAGTCCCAGTCCATCCATACCTACACACTGAGACCGTGTCTCAAAGGGACTTAAATAAAGCTAACCAAAGGCTATGGGGCTAGAGAAATGGCTTCAGGTTCTGCTCTTGAAGAAACCAAGTTTGTGAGTACAAGTTCTCTCCCCAGCACCCATATTGGGTACCTCATAACTGCTTATAAATTCACTTTCAAGGGATCCAATGCCCTGTTATGATTTCCAAAGGGACCTAACCACATACAGACACATACGTAAACCCATAATTAAAATTTAAATTAAATTAACTTTGGAGGTAATAGAAGAGTGTTGCTTGGACAACCAACATATCATCTGTGGCAGCAACTGTGTTTAGTAGATTACTAGCTGTCTAAGGTGTGCAGGCTCTGGTCCCCGAAATTGGCAGGTATGTCACTTCACACTGCAGGTGGGGCTGTGTTTATATGTTAATGTAAAGAACTGAGTAGAGCAAATATCTGGGGGTTTATCATAATCACCCAGCAGAAAAGAGAGAATGTGTAGCTGTGGAAGAAAGACAAAGTTGAATCAACAGTGCTGACTATGAAGGTCAAAGAAGTGGCTACAAACAGATATTGCATGTTAGCTGCTTTGTTTGTCATATTCTCCCATAGAAACCAAACAGAAATACAATCAACACAGAGACCAAGGAGTGCCCTTTGCAGCTGTAGCTGTTTCTAACTTTCCAGTTGTTTCTCATAAAACATTCAGCCATCAATTAAATTTGTAAGAAAAGGAAATATAATAATCAAGAGATTGTTAGTTGTCAAGATTTATATACTTAATAAGTAAGGCTATAAAAGAAAATAGCAAATATAAAATATAAAAGATATTGAATGATACTATCAAACCCTTAGCCTAATACACATTTAAACCTTTGATGTTAGTCAGGTGTCAGAGGATGACATATTGCCTCTACATTCACACACAAAACAAAACAAAACAAACAACCATATTATTCCCAAGTTCAGAGAGAATTTCCATCAACGCATAATAGTCTCTGTATTAAAATAAGATTCATTACGTTTTTGTAAAAGAAAGTAATAAGGAAGTGAGAAGAAGACAAGAAGAATCCAAAACAATTTCTAATGTCAGATAGTAAGAAAATGCAAGCAGCAAGGATGGGCATGTATGAAAGCTACACAAGACTTAACTGAAGAACATGCAGTGCTCCACCCCACACCCCCCAAAAGCTAAGGAACTGGAGCAGGACAACATATACTATTTGATTGTTAGTGTCAGTCATGATTTTAAACACACAGTCCTGAACACCTTAATCCCACATATTAATACCTATTTGGGTCAAAATCCCCCTACATCACAGTCCTGAAAGTTTAAAATTCGGGATAATGAGATTCTAAAAGATAAATTCCAGAAACCACAATTTTCAACAAAAAGGGCTATAGGAAAAGGCTGGAAACACCCATTTGGGTGAGAAATTAGTATACTTTGCATTGTTGCAGGCCAAATGCCTCCAAATCAGCCAACCAGCCAACCAGAGAAGTCAACCAAGCTTAGTGATCTTCTGGGCTCCAGATTATCTGGGGTTTCAGGGCACACTAAACAGTGAACATTTCCCACTTAGAAATAGAAAGAACGGGCTTTTCTTTCTCCTCTTCTTCCTCCTCCTCTTCTTCCTCTTCCTTCTCCTTTTCTTCTTCCTCCTCCTCCTTCCCCTCCTCTTCCTTTCCATTCTTCCTCTTCCCTCCTCCCTACTTCTTTTTCTTCTTTTTCTGTTTTCTTCTTTCATTTTTGCCTTGACCACTGAGTAACACTTTTATAACTGCTCCAGTTCTCCAGTTTTTAGGGGTGTGAGATTACCACACCCTAAAGATTCTAGAACTGATCCTCTTAGTTATGTATCCATAACTATAAAAACCAAGTACTTTGTAAATATATTTGAAGGTGGTGAAGCTAGCAGAAGGAAAAGGATTTCAGCTGAATCTCCAAACCACAATGAGAAATTTTCAATTAGGCAGGATTAAGGCCTTCTGAGACCAACTCTCAAGATAGTTCCAGTAATATTTCTACCTATTGATTCTGGTATAGTTGATGGAGAACCCAGATTTTGGAATAGCTACATGATGGGACACGATGAAGACTTCTTTTTATATGTGAGTTCCTCATTTGTGCTCATATTCTTACCAGCAGATGAAATCTGGGAAGTGTAACATTAAGAGGGGAATGACTTCTGGGAAATGACTCATCCCAGAAAGACAGGAAACACATGTTCTTTTCTCAACGGCAGATCCAGGAACTTAGCATGAATGAAAACTGTTTGCCTGAAGAAGCTAGCACAACTACTGATTAATTAAAAAGTGTGTTTACAAAGAACAGAAAGATGTACGTCAGCATCACTAATGTAGCTCTGCTCTATGTTTGGTCTGTGCATGAGCTTACAGGATGGACAGCTACATGTGACAGAACATGTAGGAGCACAGCACAGACTGGGAATTCTAATAGGGGATGTGATACCAGCAAGAATACCAAAAGGAAACTCCAGTCAGGTGGCTTGCCAGCAATCCCATCAGGCTTTGAGAAAATCCAGTCTGATGTTATGCATTTCTTTAGGACATGGAAGAGTAAGGACAGGTTTCTAGCTTATTTTCTGAGGCCACTGTACCAAACCTGATCCTCACATCAGAAAGAGGCATTACAAGAAAAAACAAACCCAAATAACTATAGGTGGTAGTCACTTATACATGACAACTTGCACAGGTAGTTAGTTACTTATGCATGTAAACCTCATTTGCCAAAATATCAAATCAAGTGTAGTAGTGTATGAAGACAAAGGTTTATCTTTGTAAACAAATTAACCTCATTACTAAAAGAGTTGAATAAAATAAGACTCCTGTACTTCACCACAATAAATGATCACATGATCATTTCCACAGATGGTGAAATCTACTTGACACAACTTGGTGTTCATTGACAGTGCCATGTAGAAATGAGGACAAATAAGAATTAAAAGGTAATTGCCATTAACTTGATAAAATTTGTTTCCAAGAAAAAATGTAAGTTATTTTTTTAAAAACCAGCAAAGTGAAATATTATATGTGCAGTACCTTCTCCTTTCCTGCCAAGTACAATGCAAAGTATGCCAATTGTTCCCTGTGGTGCTGAGGGCCTTCCAGCATGGTGAGGACAGGAGAGAGTATTCATGTTGGGAACTCTTCCCCCTGGGGAAGAGGGGGAAGGGGAAGACCTATACCCTGCCAGAGTTCCACCTATGCTCTGGTCAGTCAGGGGTGAGAGAGCTTCTATCTACCATCCACTGATCCCCGGATGGGCAACTAAGCCTCTGACCCACTCTTCTGGGGCTGGCAAAGGGGCAGCCCTACCTGGGAGCCCCGGAGCTACTGTACTAAAGCCACTGGGGTTATGGGAGAGAGGGAGGAGGGAAGAGAGTGAGTGCAGCAGATCTTGATGAGCAGAGACTCTCTATGGTTTTAGAGCTTTATTGTAGAAAGGCAGGAGGAAAGAGAGAAGGTAGAAGAGAGGGGGGGGGAGGCTAGAGAGAAAGAGAGTAAGAGGGAGAGAGGAGAGGGTGAGAGTGAGGGGTAATAGTGAGACAAGTAAGAGAGAAGAAGTAAGAAAGCAAGGTGGTGCTGAACAGCCCTTTTTATGGTCTTTACTGTTGCTAGGTAACTGGGGAGGGGAGGAGTTTAGCCTGAAGGTCAGAACCTTGGGCCATAGCCATGCTTCTCTTGTGGGGGCTGTGGGGGGCTGTAACTTAGGCAGGGGCCAGAGTTCCAGGAGCATAAGGGAACGCCTACCTTGTCATGAAGGTGAATTATCACCCTTCAGGGTTCAGACCTCAGCTCAACTGGAGACCAGCCTGTCTGTGCATAGCCCAATGCCCCACATAGACACACAGACTAGAGCAGACCAGACTGGGAAGGATGGCCTAATTGCCAAGGCCTTGCCTGACTGAAATTAGTGAAAGATTTGTTGAAAAGTTACTGGAACTGACCATTAATTTGGTTGTATAATACAAAGTATACAAGTTACATATTTCTGTGTATCAACTATTAATATCTTAGCACTTCAAAGAAAGCACATTAGCAGCACCAAAAACTAAATCTTAGAAATGGTTTTTAAACATATTCTTCATTAATTTTTGTGTGTGGGTGTTTTGCCTACAGGTTTGTCTGTGTATCACATGAATGCTTAGAGACCACCAGAGGCCAGACATGGATGGTGGATGTCCTGGGACTGGAATTATAGATGGTTGTGAGCCACCATGTGGGTGCTAGAAATTGAACCTGGGACTCCTGGAATAGCAGCCAGTGCTTTTAACTCTTGACTATTTTTTCAGCCCTAAACTTTTAAAATCATTTTTAAATACGTTTTAATTTTCATTGAATGTACTCAGTGTACATGGTTGGCTACTTAAGGACATTTTCATACAAGTATAGGTCATACATGGAGCGTATTCTTTTAACATGACATAAAACCCAGCATTTAAGTTGAAATTGTGGTTATCTTATATGTACAGTTTCTGAGTCACTGGAACATTTTTATCCCTCCAATTATCTCCTTTATACCTGTTTTTCATATCCCTTCCACAGCCTCGGCCCCAGACAGCCTCTTATGTCTTACTCTTATGTCTGTAGTTTTCACTCCTCTGAATGTTCCATACACACATAACCACACCCACCGTGTGATCTTATACATGGCACACTTGCAGGAATCACTTTTTTTTCTTCTTCTGAGTAATAGGCCACATTATTGGTATACCACTTTTGGCCTACCCATTTAATAGTGGTTAGCAGTCTGGGCCCCGTGCTTGCTGTCATTGGATAATGCTACTGTGAGCATCTCTGCTCAGGTCTTTGTGTGGACTTGTTTGTAGATAACAGAGGCATTGAAATCACTACATTAAACGATGATTTGTGTTTAACCTTTGAAGAAACTTTCCAGGCATTGCCATGCACAGTGGTGATACATGCTTGCAAGCCCCAGTATATGGGTGAGTAAGTCAGGAAGATCACAAGTTCAAAGATGGGCCACACTGAATAGAGATTTTGAAATGTTTGTGTTATATAGGGAGTCATACTTTTGAAAGAGGGAGGAAGAGAAGACAGAGGAGCCCAGTTGTTTTCAACTGGAGTGCTGTTTAGAATTCTCACTGGGAATATGGCAAGTTTCTTAGGGATAGGTTTGGTAAAACTTCACCTTGTTCTGTACTGACAGTCATTAACATTGATTGCATAGTATAATGGCATCTATTAAATGGAGATAACTCATGGGCTTGGATTTTAAGAGAAGATATTATTTCATGTCATGCTATCTGTAAAATCATTACATCAAAACTGCAGGCTACTTTGTGGTTTTTCTAACAGAGCAGATAGAAGGATTGACAGTAAAAACACATTCAGAGATTGACCAGTGAGCCAGTAGAACACTGTGAACCCGCTATAAGACATTGATAAAGTGTTTTTGATGCTAGCAACAGCCACAGATCTCAGTGCCAAGAGTGCACCCACCACCCACTGCACATTGATGTGGATAACTAACACAACTGGAAATACACAAATAGACTTGGTACACATTCAACCTTGATCTCCTTTATGCCACAGAGAGAGAGCACGTGCAGGCCCTCCCTCGGCTCCTTTGATGTTGCCTCAAAAATTATTTTATGGTTTTGGAACTTGAACATATACTCTGTTCATTCTTGTGAAGCTCATTCTTAACCCATCAACCTCCTGCTCCTCCAGAACAAGTCTTGAACCCTGTCCCATGCTCTCCTCCTCTGGGGTCCACATGCCACATTTCTCCACCTTACGTCTTTTTGTTGCTTCTACCTAGAAAATCCTGTGTGGGGCTTGACTGCTGTGTGCAGAAAGGTCAGTTGTAGGTACTGGCTCTGCCATTGGCTGTGGACATGAGCAGCTGAGCAGTGTTCCTCTGAATTCATATATTTAACTGCTGGGATGGTAGAACAGTTCATCTTTTCCTGCACATGACGGGAATGACAGTGAGTTGCAGCAAGTATGAGATGATATCCACTCTTGTTATTATTAGTTCTGTGTCATGATGTAGAAACACTTCACTCTCAGGCATCACTGCATGTTGGCTGAATAGATCATGTGATACAGTATTTCCAGGGAGAGAATACTGCTATGATACTGTCAACAGTGTCTCTGAGCAACCTTTCTGTTTCACTTAGAGTTTGTAGCACTCTCAAGAAAAATGAACTTTGCCAAACATTGTTCCTAATGAGAAAGTAGAACTTTACCTAAATGCTCACAAAGAAAACTGAAGCCTGGTTTCTTCCTTTACCTTCCAAGCCTGTTTTGTGGTAACTGTTCCCTTGATCTCTTCTTCGGATGTGGGTACAGTAAGATGGAAAACACCAGTTTAAGATGAAGACCCGGTTGTGTAGGATGTCCACAAGGCATTGCCTAGCATCACAGTGGTGATGTCTGTGGTCTGTGAAACTCACAGAGGGCACATTGCTAGATTTCTGTGTAGGGGTCACCAGTGGTACCTGGCAGTTGGGGTCCTTACCAACCAAAGATTGTTATCCTTTTACATGATTTTTTTCCTGGTAATCTAGGTAAAAATAATTTTTCCAATTATATGACTTGATCTGCATCCTTTAGGTAGAGAGTACAGGACTCTTCTGTCCCAGTAGGAAGGGTGGCTGTGGTCTCTGGGTCAGGACTGAGGCATACCCATACCCTTCTCTCAGATCTTTTGAGCTGTGTTACCATGAATCAGCACAATAAGGTTTTGTTTATTTATTTATGAAGCAGAGTGGAAAGCAGTTCCTGGCTAGTGAGAGGACATTTTGAAGCTTGAAGTCTAGGCTTCAGATATTCTTGTCCATCCCTCTTCGAGGCAAATCAGCCTTCCGTTAGGACGCTTCCTGGAAGCTCCCCTCCTTGCGTTTTCCTGTCTCCATGACTACTTCCTCTATAACAGGAGCCAAGTAGCCGAGGACTGGGCAGATGTGTTATCACTGGCTCCCATCCGCAGTCCCTAGTTCAGCTGTCAGGAGTTCACTGATTAGGAAGAAGTGCAGGTGCAGAGCTGACTCTGGTTAAAGAGCACTGGTCAGTTATGGAAGTGGCACAGACACAGTGTGAGCAACCACACAGCAGCTTACAGCCACCTATAACACCAGGAAATTTGGTGCCCTGTTTTAGCCCCCAAAGGTTCCAGGTACATACATATGTAATACACATATATACATGCAAGCAGAATATTCACTCTAGTATAATAAAAACAAACCTTTCAATAAAGAAAAAATGCATGTTAACAGGCAGCCTATCTTGCTGGTTTTCTCCCTTGACATATAAATGAACTTATTTCATTTGCTAAGATAAAAGTGTTCTCAGAGCAAAGGAGTGTCTACCTATCTGAAAGAAGCAATTGAGTGCCTGGTTTCATGGGTATGTGACCCAGAGGGGGCTGCTTCCTGCACCTTGGCTGTGTCTCTGGCTTTTTCTGATAGATTTGATGATGAGATTTTTAATTCCTGTAATCTCCTTTGTCAGCCAAAGTGACATGCCTTCTTTTTAAAGCACTCCGATGTATTACAGATTACACTGCCATGATTGATGGTTAAATTAGATGTTGGTGAAAAGCAAGTCAGAGTAGCTGGGCTTTTTCCCAACTTGTGGTAGCCTTGCCACAGGCCGTGAATAGATCACTTTGTGTCTCTGAAACTGCTTCCTCATCCTCTGTCAGATTGTAAGTCTTTAGCTAGCATACTTTTTTCCTCTTTGTCTAGCTTGTTTATTACTTTGCCAATGCAGACCTTTCCTCTTCTTCCTAGAAATCTTTCTGTGTCTCCTAAAACTGCTTGGGCAACCTTCCCTTCCGTGATCTGCACAACTCTGAGCTCCCAGGCTTTACAGCACCACACTGGGCATACCCACCTGTTTGATTTGTATGGGGGACTAGACGTTAGACACGTTTCATTTCAAAGACAGAGTTGTATTTGCTGCTGCATTCCCAAGGTAGGCACATAGTAGGTGCTATATATCAATTCAACAAGCTTGGAATAAAGAGGATGCTGAAGAGCCATAAAGAACATCTCGCACAGCCAAATAGCCAAATCACTGGGAACAACCGTGTGTATATAAGGCCTAGCACAGTGCATCATCTTCCATGACTACACCGCATTCCACATGTATAAGTTATGTTCCTGTTTCTGTCATAAAATATCCTGACAAAAGCAACGTGTGGGTTACTCTGTCTCATTGTTTGGGGGGAAGGCACGGCAGCTGACCACAGGACATACACAGTCAGGAAGTAGAGAATGATGGGTGTGGATGCTAGCTTGCCTTTGTATTCATTCTTGACCCCATCTCAGTGGAATGTCACTGCCTTCATTGACGCTCAGTCTTTTTACTCTGGCTAACCTAGTTTACAGGCTGTCTCACAGCTGTGTCAGCAGGGTTGTCTTTGGGGGTGATTCTAGATCATTTCAGACAGTTGTGGTTACAGATGGTCCTCCATTAAGATAGGAACCGTGGACACAGGTTCTTGATGTTCTCTGAGGCACATGTCTTGCAGTGTGTAAGCTGGTTCTTTGGTCCCTGTGGTGAACAGAGGAGAGTAAAAACGATTTGGAGGCTCTCTGGGGAGATGAACTTTAAACGGAAAGTGAAACCTTCTAGCATTCTCCAATGCTATGTTGCTGTAACAAGTGATCCAGGCTTAATATCTGCAAGTCTTTGAAAATAATCATTTCTATTCACTGATTTAAGATGGTGTAGCCTGAATGCCCGTGGGTAGGCCACATGACCCTCCTAGATCAATTTCTTCTCTCTGATTTGACAGTGCACTAGCCAGCATGTTCATATCATTTATAGCGCAGGTGACACTTAAAGTGTTTCCCAGTAGAAAGGGGCTGTAGGAGGCAACTGGTATCTTTGATTGGCATTTAAAACATTTTTATTAGACAAAGTGATTATTACATCTGAAATGAGGCTTTACAACCTTAATTATAACAATCAGGTTAGGAACAACAGCCGGCATTTATTTTGTATATAATGGCAGGCCAGTGAAAGTACTTTGCATGTGTGAACTCTAATTACTCCCCGTTCGTCATCAGCCTGTCATCTAAGCCACAGCTGCAGTGGTAACTTATGAAGCATTACAAGCCACTTTCTTCATTTAAGCATCCTTCCTTTCTGTCCTTGATTGAGCATGTTTTATGACTGAGACACTTCTAGAAGTTGACTCTCCGAAGACGGAGCTGCCTACCCAAAATGGTGCTGCTTCCAACAGGGAGAACAGGATCCAGTCCCGACAGAGACTTTAAGCCAAACCGTGGCAATGCTAGCCCTTAGCAGTGCAGTTCTCCATAATGATCGCCTTTGCTCCTGAGTGCTTTACACCTAATAATATAACAGCCATACTTCATCCTTCCGCAGCTGTGTGAAACATGTAGCTGTGAGATGGGCAGGTGCTGGTCTGAGGCATAGCAGAACAGCAATGACCAGCATGGACTTTGGGGATTCCCTTGGGTTCTGAGAGCATGTGCTCTAACCATGGTCCATCCCCTTCCACTTGTCAAGCTCATGACAGCTTCATCCAAGTAAACCTACTCATTTGCAACAGTAAGGCACAATTTATAGAAACTCTAAACAAGATTGGGAAAGGCTAACAGTATCCCTGGGGTCTGGCTACTATGGTGGAGTAGTTATAGGCAGAAACAGCTTTTGAGGTCCCTGTGTCTACACATATAGTGGTAGTATGATCAATCCATGTGATGTGGGACCAACGCCAGCACATGTAGTACCTTGGTGGGTGTATGGGCTAAACCCTGGGGTTGGAAAGCTTGTGCAGGAGGGCATCCTGCTGCCATTTGCACCTTGTCTGAGTTAGGACCCTAGACTAAACTTCTGGGCATTCTGGGGAAGTGTCTGGAAAGTCAGGTATTACTAAGTTGGGGAATATAAGGCTCTGAGCTTATTCATTGACAGGGATCTTCAGTCTCATCCTGGCTCCACAGTTACCTAGTTTCGTTACTCAAAGTCTCATCTATCAAGTCCACATTTTTCTAGTTTGTGAACTAGGGATTGAACTTAAAAGAATTTCGAAGTATGGTGTGTGTGTGTCTGTCTGTGTGTGTGCGTGCATGCGTGCGTGCGTGCGTGCGTGCGTGTGTGTGTGTGTGTGTGTGTGTGTGTGTGTATTTCTGTGTGTGTCAGTAAGTGTGTCAGTGTCTCTGTGTGCCTGTGTTTGTTTGGATATATTCAGGTGAGGGCAGGTACCCAAGGAAGCCAAAAGAGGTTCAGATGGATGCACAGGGAGTTGTGATCCCCTTCACATGGGTTCTGGTGCCTGGGCCTGTGTCTTGTGTCAGTGTAGCAAGTACTCCTTACACATTGAGCCCCCTCCCCAGCCCTGTTCAGTTCCTAAAGTATTGAGAAATCCTGAACGTGACTAGAGCACGTCATATTGTTTTTCTGGAGTAATAACTCAACAACTTATGAAAAGTGGACTTTTTTTCATAGAAATTAATGTATATAAACTGACATTAATGCCGTGTTAAAATTTATATTTTAATACCTCTCAGCTTTATAAAATAAAATTACTATTAAATATTTCAATATAATCAGTTGAATATTTCAAAGACTTTATTTGCATGTAAATTATATGTTTGTGTATATGTGAATATATGCACATGAGTGCAGGTACCCATGAAGACCTAAAGAAGGCATTGGATCCCCTGGGGTGGGAGCTGTTAGCTTTTCCCAGTCTCTACCCAATATGGGAACCAAACTCGGGTCCTTTGCAAGAACAGCAAAAGGATCATCGGATCATCTCTCCAACCAACTCTCTCTCTCTCTCTCTCTCTCTCTCTCTCTCGTGTGTGTTTGTGTGTGTGTGTGTGTGTGTGTTCAGTTACTACTTATTATTGAAAGAGAAGGATTTTTCTCATCTGTCATTTTCCATTATATTGTAAAATGAGTAAAACAGATTAAATATCATGATTTTTTTAAGTTCCTTATTTTTGGAGTATAAGAGTAAGTTCTTTAAAAGTTACATCTTTTAAAGAGCCATTTAAAAGATGTGATGTAACAGTAAGAATGAAATTTAGTGGTAGGCTGCTTGCCTAACATGCCCAAGTTACCTACTTCTTATTTATCACTTTTACCAAATTTTATTTTGTATCTTAAGAACAACATTAAAATTGTTTGACAGTTTCTTTTACTCCCCCCCCCCCCGCACCTCCCATCAGTCCCACAGTGGATGTTCTGAGCGATGTGATATCTCCCAGCCAGATTTAACAGTTCTGAAAGGTGTGTAATTCAGGAAACTGGACCTTCAATTTTCCTGACCCGATAGAGCTACTGCACCATTCTCATAGAGTCAGGGGGATTTCCTGATTAGCCTATAAACTTGTCCTGGCCTTTTCAATTGAACATTATTTAAATTGCTGGCATACAGTGGAAATGCTGTAGATTCAGTTTTAGACTGGAAATAAAGAGAGCTTGCAGGAAAGCAAGAATCCCCTTCCCCATGCAGGTGTATTATGCTGATGGAGTACTCTTGTCTGTTACGTGTGCAGAAGCATTACGACGATAAAAAACACTGTGCCTTTCCTAATTAGAAAGGACTTCAGGGCTGACAGTGCTCAGACTCAGCGACTTGCTTTTTTTCAAGGCAGGGTGTGCTTTGCTAGCACTGTCTTAATTATTGGTAAAGCACTATGAGTTTACCCACGTGGTTTGGTGTCAATGTCAGCAGGGTGGAAAAAACAAATAGCATCTCGAGTTTTTATTATCGTGACAACATTTTGACTTCATGAATCCTGGGGGTTCCCAGGACACACATTGAAAGCTGAGGCTCTGAGCCATTTAAAAGATGTAACAGTAATCTGTGGGAGAAAGATGGAGCATCCCTGGGTCAAGCAGCACCAGGGTGGGGCAATTTGTCTAAATTGTGTTCTACATGTGCACACTTCTCAAGAAATGGATTCTCCTCTCAGGCTGAGCTAGTCTGTCACCGGGAGCAGTGGGAATCCTCCAGTATAGAGGGATAGCATTCCCCAGTCTCACTTGAAAGTAGCTGTAGTAAGTAAGGCCAGTGCCATCTCCTTCCCCACAGTAGGTGCCATTAGCCCTGAGGTGCAGGGTCCCTGTGGGAATGCAGGTGAGCGGAGAGCCAGGAAAGGCCAAGAGGCAGCATAGCTGGGGTGAGTAGGCCGGCCTGACTTCACTTAGAGCCACTTCCATCAACTGTTACAACCTGATTTTGTGGCTTTTTATTCAATGTCCTCCTGAGGAAATACCATTAAATATTATGAAAGAACTCTTAGGTAAGGAAGGCTCTTATTGAAAGTAGATTGAAATTTTTTAAGCTATTTACCCTTAAGGAATTTCAGATCTTCACTTATCTGTGATAATGGAAAAATAAGAATACTCCCAAAATTTCATTTGAAATATTACTTTTCATTTATTCTGCTTTATCTATAGAAATTTTTCATTGTTATTGTAAGGATTAATGACTCTTAGTAGAATAGAAATACTGATCAGGGAAGTTGCTCTAGATCAATTGCCTATGTCACATAATAAGAATTTATCAAGTATTACCTTAAATCTTATTATTTGATGATAATATATTCAGAAAGATTTTCCTTAAAGAGACAAATTGAATAATTGGAAAATCAGCCTTGTAAACTCTATTCCAAAGAAGTAGTGCTTGGTCATCTGACCTTGAAAGGGCAAGCAGCAGTGCTACTGCCCAAAGCTGTCAGAACAACAGGAGCAAGGGATAGCTACAGAGATCACTGAGATTTCATTGGGGTACAGATCGCTTCCAGTCCCCATGCTCTTGTCCAACTGCCAGGATCCCTGATTCTGGAGTTCTGATGCATGATGTAATCACGGGGAGCAGTGTGATGGCAAGGCATTTGTCACCTGTCACATTGGTCTGATGATTAAACAGTGTGTCCTCCTTCGCAGACTTGCAGAATTAGGACTCAAATGATTAGTAAATTAAACGGACTAAAAAGAAAAACACAGAGCTGAATCAAACTATACATCCGTTCCACCCACCACCACCCCCTTCCTTGAATCTTACCCCATGAACTCTCAGAAAGGCTTAAAAGATGCCCAAAGAAAGAGTGAGGAAACATAAACCCATGGGGTGGGGCAAGGGGCGGCAAAACCATATTCAATAGCAGGTACTATAAAGAGTGAGCAGCTGGGGAGGAGCCCTCACACAGGCGGCCAGGGTTGAGGGAGTCTTCTCTGCTGCTTCCAAGAGCTGCTTCTGAAGCAGTGTCTGCCTGGCTTGGTCTCCGGTGCCCACCAATGCAGAGCAGTAGTGTCTGCGTAAGACCTGGCAGCACCATGCTCCAGGAGAACCATGACAACCCCCCCCAACAGATAAGTAATTTGAATATCTAGCACTCTGACCCCTTTCTACCACAAGATTGTATTTTAAGTAAGGGTGTGTGAGTGAGTATGTGCATGTGTGTAGATGGGTGTTTTATTGACAGACAAGCAAGCTGAGAGTCTGAGAAGCAAGAATTCTTGCATTGCCAACATTTGCAAAGCTTTTTTGAAACACCAGACTCAGCATACTAAAAATGGCATACCTTGAGAGAATTCTCATAGAATGGATGATTTTGTAATTAATATCCATGTGGATAAGAAGACATGCCCCATAATGGCCAAACCAGCTCTGAAGTGGGATGGAAATGGTAAAGCTAAAAAAAGCATTAGGGGAAAAAAAAAAAGATACAGAGGCCAAGAGATGGATTCAGCCTCCCACTTCAGAAGGCGCCCAGCAGACTACAGAGGAGGAAAGCACAGTAAGGGGATATATAGTTGTCGGCTAGCATCTAGGGTCACCTGCAAAATGGGCCTCTCTAGGGATGCTGTCCCATATCACTTTGAAATGGGAAGACCCATCGTAATGGTAGACCAGGGACTCAAGACTATATGAGCTGCACAAATGAAGCTGAGAATTAGCTTGCATCGATCCCTGTTTCCTGACTGCTCTGACCATGTTTCTATGATGGACCATACATCCTTAACCAGAATCCATATGAATCCTTTTTCCCTTAAATTGCCCTTGTCAGTGTATTTCATCACAGCAACACTAAGAAAGAAACTAAGGCAGGGACAAGAATTTTTAGAAAGAAGAAAGAAAGACTTCTAAAGACAAAGGTAGTTTTTCTACTCGCTGCAAAGGGCCTGACAGCTGCCAAAGAAGCAGGCTGGCCATGTGTTCTGTATGTCAGAGAGGAGGTGAAAAACTGCTAGCAACAAGCAAGCTAGCCAAAGGGTACTTGCCAGACTCCACAGCTTTGCAGGTATGAGGGATGCAGCCTGCTGTGAGCATCAGGCTGACCCAACTGACCTTCCAGCCTCGGTCTTCTCATGGTCATTCTTGCACAGTAAGGTTAACCTCAGACAGCGACACTTTTGAAGAATAAAAAGAAATTAATATAATCTACTTCAGAGGTTTGTGAAGCAGAGTCTGATATATGGTGTATATAATATGATTATAAATTAAGTACATAGTTATATATTAGGCACCGATGCCTTCCGTATAGTAGGTAAATTAGGAACTAGCTTTCAAGAGTCCACCCAAGAAACACTTTGAAGTTTGACCCCATTCACCCTTCCTGCTTTCCCCCAGCTCCTCTCCTCTGTGTTGAATAGTCTTCGCTTTCCCTTCCCACCTCAGAAGAGGAAGCTGTGTGGGACATCCATAGGCCTGTGCTGCTGACAGGGGCAGATTCCACACCCTGTTTCTTTGTCTGAATTCTCAGCTCAGTGTCTAGCACACACAAAAGTAGCGTTTGTGTTTTTGTGAATGCCTGATTCTACTCAGGATCTAATTTGATTTTGTCAAGATTCTTCTACACTTACAAAGTAACAAGCTTTCACCCTTTCTGTCTCATCCCCTCAGAACGGGAGGAGGCAATAGATGCCTCTTGTTTAGCATTACCACTCATAACATTGTGTCTTCCCAGATTGTGTGGGTACGTAGTTTCTTTCAACTATAATGATATCATTCATTCATTCACTCATTCAGTATATTAAGCTAACAGTCAATGAGCTGTACCTTCTCTATTGTGGACGTTGTTCTGCAGGAAGCTGAGCCATATCACTGAAAAGAGCAGACACACACCCCTTTCTTACGGGTCTTGCCTTCTTACTTAACTGAAAAGAAATGGGGAAGAAGTGTTGTCCATATCAGTTGGAGTGCTGTGCCCTAGAGTGAGACGAAGGATCTGTGTTGCCATGGTGAGGTGGGTTGCAGCACTCTTCCTGCAGCCCTGGCTGGCATGGTGCAAGCATACTTGAAGGTGTGGAGCCACACAGGAGTCTCCAGACTTTCTGTTCTCAGCACGCTAGATAGATTTACTCTGGTTAAGAGTTAGTGGCCCTTGGGTGGGCAGATTGAGGTTACGGTAAGTTAAGAAGGCTGATGTGGTGTGGAGGTCTTTTTTACTTTGCAGTGTCTGTTAGAAGTTTAGATGTTAAAAGGCAGTCAGCACAAAACTATAAATCTTAGAGGAAACACTGTAAAAGATGGTGTAGAATTGAGAGGCTTGGATATTTAGATTTTACTCAAAGAAGCTATGTAAAATCACCAAGGGGTTCGTGAAAATAAGAAAAGAGGACTGACATCTGAGCTCAGTGCTCCAACCTGACAGATCTAAGAGGTTTATGACAAAGTGACACCAGTGGTAGAAAAAAGCCAAGAAGTACCTTGTCTTCCACAGAGCCAAATGTTTGAGGGGACAGGGGGATGGTGAGATGGCTTCCAAAGACTGCCTTGCCCTACCAGAAACAAAGGGAGGAGACCACAGAGAGAGGACCTTAAGAAACAGAATTATTTAGTGTTTTAATGACACGATCCTCGGGCATGCCAGGGAGGTGATTCATTAAGGGGAAAGAAGAATTCTGAGGACCTCCAGAGGGAAGCATTACTTATACAGACCATGAAACCAGTAGACCTCAGGGTTGGTGATCTGCTGGGAGATGTTGTGCATATGTGTTAGGGGACATGGCGCTACTGCAGAGATTGTTTGCCGTTTCTCCCAGCTTGGGCTTCAGGCGGTGAACACGTAGAGAACTATGGGAAAGAGCTGCCCTCAGTTTCCCCTTGTGAAGAGTTTCAGAGACTGAGCTGGGGGAAGGATGAGGTGGTTGAGGCCTGCTGGCAAGAGCATGTCAACATTGAGGGCTTCCTTTGCTGATACAAATACAAGAGTCTAGTAAGATTGGCTCAGTAACTCTAAAGTAGAAATGAGCAGAAAGATCTAACTGCCAGGTCTAGGGACAAAGGAAGTGACTGTCAAGCATTTCTTCTTCACTCGGGGTGATCTGGGAATGGGGGCTTGGCCTTTTGGAGTCTATGTCCACTGCATGCTCTGCCTGGTTACGTCTGGAAGGAGGACAGAAGCCATGAGATATTCCAGCTGGTGCCCTCAACTCCCTCAGAAGAGGTCAGAGAATCGTGCCATCTTGTAGTATTCAGGCTCATTTGTTGATCTGGATAATGGAAGCAAGAAATGTTCTAAAAGTTTTAAGCATGAGCGAGCTCATTCCTAGTGAACTGATGAAAGGAAGTAGGTATAGCGGATGGAGCTGTTGTGAACTTGCCCATCACCACCTTACTGGCACTTTCTCCAGGCAGGACCTATGCTGAGAGTCTGAGATCACATCACTGGGAGCAGGAAGGGAGAGGTCTGGGGAGGTGACTAGGAGAAGCCCACTCCTAACTTCTGGGTACGGGAGGCACTAACCTGTACCTTCTCTGATGGAGCATGGACTATACAGCCTCACGGGGTTGTTTGTTTGTCTTGTTTTTTTCTGTTTGTTTTTATTAATATTGTATGTTGGGCCTTTAAATGGGCTTTTGTTAGTGTTTGTGTCCCCTCTGCGGTGCCATGACTTTTAGATTAGCCATGGGAAATAGGACACATCTTTAGTTAATAGGCATTTGAGGTACACGAAATGAAATGCTGTGGAAGCAATTCTGATGAAGCTGACAGGTAGGAGAATGGGGCACAGCTGCTCCTGCTTCAGAGCCTGATGACAGTCGTGCAATAAATAATCAGAAACTGGGTGAAGTGACAGCAATGTCAATTTAAAGTTTTCACTTGTCAAAACTAAGATTGTCTTATCACCAAACCAACGTTGGGCCAAATTATGGCGCCTTTTCTTATCTTCCTGATCACTGGAAAATGTTCATGACCTGACCCCACGCTGAGTGTGTGTATGTGTGTGTGTGTGTGTGTGTGTGTGTGCTCCTCACAGATAAATTCCCAGCCTGTATGGGTGGTTATTACCAATGATGTCATTTAATGAAGGAGCCAGTTGTTACACTCTTGGTTTATTAGTCTCAGTGCCTGTCTGTCATGTCTGCTCTCTGCTCTGAGATAACCAATTGGGAGTTGCCTGGGGAAAGGAAATCCTTTCAGTTTTGTGAAGGGCAGTCTGAGTTAATCTGTGCACCAATTAAAAATTTTAAGAACCATGATGTTTATTTGTTTAAGGGACCATTATAATATTACCTCAGACTTTGAAAAGGAAAAACAAGATTCATTTCAATTTAGTTTCTCGATGGTGTTATTAGTCCATTTATTCACAATAAAATAAGGTGATCAGACTCATTTGCAGTCACATTCTGTGGCTGCTCCTTGAGGAACACTACAGGATCTAGCCAGCCCAGCAGAACTGTCACTCAGCCATATACATGGGAGTAACTTTACCAGGGACTCTGCAGGCAGAGGCCAGGGTTTAGACACAGGGGTTTTGGCTGATGTTGGACGACATCAGCATTGCCTTTAAACCTTTGGCTGGTCTGAGTTTGTGCCATTAAGAGGAGAAGCGTTGTCATTTAAAGCTATAGTATGTTATATAGAAGAGCCTTGTTCCTTCTCTTGCTTGATGTTACATTTTGTTGTCTTTCTGGGAGTGGAGGTCTATCACTTTTTTCCCAGGTAATTCTTCTTATTGTAAATGTTCATTGTGCCTCAGGGAAACTTAGGCCTACCGAAGGAGGAGAGAGCAGAAGCCAGAGAAAAAATAATGCTATGTACAGTTACTGAGACTATGTGCCATAGTCCCTGGGGACCCTTACATCTGGGCTGATTGTGGGAAGGGGTCATGTGAACTCTAGGGGAGCAAAGGCATGTGGAGCAGTGAGCAGCTGTGGAAAAGAAGCAAGATGCCTTTGTCCTGTGCATGGCCACAGAGCCTTGATTGTAGGTGCTACTGCAAGCAAGCAGAGCGCCCCTCAGCTTCTCCAGGGAGGCCCATTGTCATATGACAGTAAAAGCAGTTTTAGATTGGGTGGGATCATGCCCAAGAGAAGTTGCCAATAAGTCAGCTGGTCAGGTTGTGTGTGTGTGTGTCTCTGTGTGTGTGTGTGTGTCTCTGTCTCTATCTGTCTGTCTGTCTATGTATATATATATTTCTTCACATGTCCCTCCATGCCTGCTGCCAAGCCTCTGGTATAGGCCAGGATGAGAAATGATGACAGTCACCTAGGATGGGAGCCAGCTTGATTATGAATGAGAGAACTTCTGTGACATTTAGGCTCAAGTTTGAGTACAAAGTAGGTTAGAGGGTGAGAGAGCACCTCTAAGCAGAAGGAGTGGTAACAGGAAGCTGAATCTCAGTGGAACAGCACCTCCCTGAGGTCTGAGGGGAGCCTGTAGATTGAGAGGAAGCACAGGGTGGGGGGTGAGGTGTGGATATAGCCTGCAGCTAAGGTATTAGATAGACTGAGCTGTGCTGTTACCAGTGAGGTTGTAGGCTGTTTCCTGACATCCTTACCTGTAACTTAGATTGACAGCTCTCTACCTTTGTCCCAGAGCATGTGTTCCTTAACAGCAAGCAAAAGATACCACGCTGCTAAAGGCATGCAGTGCAACCTAGGCTCCACTGTACTCGGTCGTTAGAACTTGAAATAATTGGTGGTGTTAGTTTCTTGCAAAATTGGTGGGAAAGAAGGAAGCCTCAGGGGATGATAAATGGAACCTAGCCTCTTCCTCAGATACACAAAACATTCATGGCTCGGTATCCCAGCTTCTATCTGTAAAAATAACCAGAACCATCTACAGTTCAAACGTGGTACTACTCTTTTTGTGGTATCTGCACAGTCTTGGCGATTGCAGGCTGTCCTTGCTGTCTCAAGGACATGGTAGATTAGAACCTAGACCTGCCTGTCTATTAAAGGTCTTGTAACTCCCCTGGGATGATTCATCTGCTCTCCTGTTGCACATTGTCCAGGTACCCTGCCTGAGGTTTTTGCCACTCTGATGGTAATATAGCAATGCTGATGGAAAAAAGCAGAAGCTCCCAGGCCTCCAGCTTAATAGATGAATGAAGGGCCCTCAGCCGTCATAGTACCAAGTCCTGTGGAAAGTACACAGGAGTCCAAGAAACTGTCTCGGTGTTTTGGAAAGCCTAGTGCTGGCTGTCTCCTACCCCATCCCCCACAGCACCTGTTGTGAACCCAGCCTTTGTTGTTGGCTTAGAGTTCTCAGCCTGTCTCTCTGAGGACTCCTCCTGCCTTTCATGCACTGTGGGATGATTGGCCAGATAGAAGTGCTCTGAATGACAGACCCGGGAGTTAAGGGTAGAGCTTTGGATAGTCAAAACGTCTGTCTTCTTTCAGTGTTCTGTCATCTCAGGAATTAATTCCACTTTATCCCATTCTATTTTTAGTTTATGTAGTTTTGAGTACTTCGTTGGGTATGATTTAACCCCACAGCAGAAACGTCTTGTGCTAACAGTGTTTTCTTTTGTTCGTGCAGTGGAGCTGATTACTATGATTATGGGCATGGACTCGGCGAGGACGCTTATGACTCCTATGGTGAGTGGCCATAATAATACGAGAGAGAGGGCAAGTGGCCATGGACAGACCTTAAAAGTCCTGATTAGAAGACGGAGCCACACGTGTTTCAATGATGAATTCATTTTGTGTACGGACCCTCTTCCTCCTCAAATTGGCTTTGTGTACACCTTGCCATTTCCAGAGGTTCATTTAATAGTTAAGCCAACTATTTAAAGACAGCACACTTAGGTGTTTTGTTTGGGTTGATGGCCAGTGCTGACCTTCTCACTGTTTTAACAGAATAAGCTGCCAGACTGCAGACACCGGCTGACATGGGTCCTTTTTGAAGTATCTTTGCTGCTTGCAATTAAAGGAGCTGACGCCTTTGATATTATAGCTCGCACCCTTCTCCCACTCCCAACTTTATATTTTAATTCCTTCCCAACCTCAAGACCTCAGAAAAATTATCCCAAGAATCAGTTCATAAAGGTTATAAAAGCTGAGCCTGGGAGGAGGCACGAGGGTCTCTCAGGCTCATTAAGAGGTAACTCCTCTTTGTTCCTAGGGAGCCTATAAAGGTGCTAGGCAGTCCATGACCACAGTCTCAATATGCAAAAGGGCGACAGGTTTAATTAACAGAATTGACGGTAGCACAAAATGATAGTAAGAAATGCTTTTGCCGCAGGGCAGAGGGATCAGGGAACAGGAAGCCTTTGTTGGTGGCAGAGCAGAGCGCCAAGAATGCCTAGTGTCCTGTGCACTTGAGGCAGGATCCTGGGAACTTGACTCTGTGACATTTCCCTGACCTTAAATGAAAACCCATTTTCTGGGGCACTTTGAAGTGCATTTTATATCCCCTGCCAGGGGTTGGGGTGGCCAGATATTGGCTGTTTTTTATTTTCTTTTGTGGGTTGCTTTTTTTTTTTAAATTCATAACACTTAAGAGAGATGCATTGGCTTGGTGAATGCTATCTACTTAAGTTCGTGCGAGTTGGCCAGAGGGAGTGACGTTGATTGCATGTTTGTATCAGAAGAGGTCATTTTAAGCATTTTTCTCTCACAGCTTTTTAAATTGGTCTCTGGGGACACATGGCTTTTCGATTGCTCTGTGTTACAGCAGGGACTTAACTGTTTGCTGTCTGAGAACTGGGGATACCTCCATGAAAGTCCTGACACCGGACACTGTTGAATTTCAGGAGGTAAAAGTGGTAGAGTGTCTTTGGGTACCACCAGTGTCCAGCATGCACGCTGCTCATGATGTGGTTGTCATTGAGGGAGTCCACACCAGTGTGCCTCCTGCAGTCCCCGTTGGGAGAACCTGGAAACAGACTGCGGACTTCTCTCTGTCTGCCCTTTCCACTTTGGTTTCTGGGTTGGTTTTTTTTTTGTTTGTTTGTTTTTTGTTTTTTGTTTTTTTTTTTTTTTTTTTACAAATTATTACTTACTGTTTTTGTCTTTGTTGTTGGAAGAAATTAGAATGGTCCTTTTTCATTCTCTTCAGAGTTTTGTTATAGGGTGTTGGATTGGCTCCAGGAGGGAATTTTTCTTGGAGTTAGTTGCTGTTCCCAACACAAAGGTCACTTTCTTCTCAAGGCCATCTTGTTGCTGATGACATGATCATTTTGTGTTGTGTTCACAATATTTTTAAGAAAATCCCCTTTGTGTTTCTTTTATTAGTCCATCAGAGACCTGTATCTCCTGTATGACATTCACCACTGGTTCTGACAGATGAAGCTCCTGGGACCTCATGACAGTGGCCTAATTATGATTCATCTTCCTGATTTTAGGGCAAGAGGAATGGACTAACTCAAGACATAAGGCTCCTTCGGCGAGGACGGCGAAGGGCGTCTACAGAGACCAGCCATATGGCAGATACTGATTGTACTGTCTGATGTTGTGAAATAGCCAATCTCCACCGTCCTGTATACTGTTCAAAGTAATTTTTTCTATGACCAATCCCTTTTTAAATAAATCAAAATGCTTAAAATCTGAATGGATGGAACTTAAAGCCACTTTGTTGAAGCATCCACTTGGCAGGGAGAAGAAGGACATGTAAAATTTTGTTATTTGCAGTCTGTATATGAAAACTAGGTTATGAAAAGGAAAAAAATAACTTTGATTAACTAGTGTTAAACAAAAAGATAGGTTTACTAAATATGTTAATCCATTCTTTAACATAAGTCTCACCTTTCATTTTAAAGGTTTCCATAGAATTTAGTTATTTTATCTTTCAGCCATATGCTAGTTTTTTTTTCTTTCTTTCTTTCTTGCCAACTTGCGTAAAAAGGGAGCCGATTACAAGTGCAGACAATGTGGTATTCTTTTGTAACTGAGTCCTGAAATGTTCTGTAGTGTTAGGCAAAGTCTCCTCTTGCTTGATACTAAATAAACTTTTGAAAGAAATTTTGTGTGTGTGAGCTAACGATTTCATGTTTTTTTTTTTCTATTTAAAAAGTCCTTCATAAATAGCTGTAAACAGGGAAAGGGTTCCTCTAACAGCGCTTGTCATAAAAGGGTCACACTAAATATTGTACAGCTTCCTTTAAAAGCGGTATAAAATTAAACGTGCCATGGTATACTCACCATAGGTTCAGATGCGTTCTAAAGCGTCCACACGGTATCAAGCTACTTACTCAGGTGGCACGTTAAACCCATGCAAATCAAATCTGACTTTAAAAACTGGTTCTAAAATAACTACTGGCTTTTCTGAAAAGGATGTGATCAGATTTCATCTTGTCGAGCGTTTTTTCACTAGTGCAACTTTGGATTTTTTATGAGACTTTTGGTACCTTAATGAACACCTCGCTCCATGCTGGAAGCATAAACAGAGAGCTTTTAAAGACATTCTGACTTGCCTAATTGAGGTCGCACTCGCCAAGGCTGAGGATGTGTAAGCCTTAAACGGTCTTCATTTTCAAAGGTAAATAAACGAAATAAGATTTTAATCTCACTTAATTTATCTTAATATATAACTAATAAAGCCAGGGAGATTACAACTTAGCCGGTTTCATTATCCATTCTAGAAAGGTTTTAAGATCACCTAAATTCTCATTTTAAAAAGTTTAATTTGTTTTAGTCATCTAAAAAGCCTTAGTCTAGCCAGTTTAATTGGGGCCAATTCTTCCCTGTTAAACAACTGTAAAACCTCATAACTAGTCGTGTGTAATACATCTTTTGGTTAATAATTGAGGGCATTCTTAAAAGTGACAAGGGTTTAATAAAGTTATTTGTTAATCATTTGGCTTAAGTTTTAATGGTAGATTATGTAAAATGTTTATCTTTAGTTTCAGGGGGGGGCTCCTTATATTTATTTTGAGTAAACAGATTTCTTCTTTTGTTAGGAAATGTCGACCACCTTGGACTGTCAGAGGAGCTCCAAGTGATTAGAGCAGACAAAGGTAAGCACCTTTTGTCCATGATTCTGAGTTGCTGAGGAGATGGGGGACAGTGCCTGCTAATGCAGGTGAAACACAGTGGCACCGCCACCACTTCCCTTGTGACAGCACCCTCAAGTCCAAAGGGACCTCCTGGGGCAGCCAGGGGACATTCACAGCATAAATGGGCCAGAGGCTAGAAACTGGGGGCACAGGCTATCAGCACCTAGGTTCCTGGCATGATTTTCAATGAGAATGGAACACTTTAGTTGACGGTCTGCAAAGGTTTTCTGAGTCCGTAAGTTAATGCAGTCTGCCAAACTGAATGTTAAGTGAGAACCTTTAATTTTTACACCTATGTGCGAAAGCAAATAGTTACAGAAATACACAAGCAAATTTTCAAAGCCTGGCCTTGGAGAATGGTGCTTTGTACTTCTGAATCTTGAAAAATTGGGGCTTTTATAAAATAAAACCAAACCAGGTGTTTCCTATAGTTCTTTCTTCCTTCCTTTCTTTCTTTTTTAACTCTGAAGATCTGTAAAGCGGGTATCTGTAAAAGAGGGATGGTTGAATTTGCTCTCCCTTTGCAGACAAGCACCACCACTCAGGTCCTGGGCCACATGATCTTTCTGATCCTTCTCTTTAATGGTGTGATACTTGAGGGTGTTCTCGTAGGGTTTGGTTCTTTGGTTTGTTTTGTTTTTGTTTTGGGGGTTGTTTGTTTGTTTGTTTTGTTTTTGAGATTCACTGTTCTTCTGTGGCCCTGGCTGGCCTGGAACTCACTGGATGAGTATACCACCATGCCTGGCTGGTTGATCTCAAGTGTTTATATTTGAGTTCTGGCACTTAGCTGTACACATCTGGGCAGGTGTCCCTTCCTGTCAGTACCTAGGAAATGATGAGCCATTCAGTACTATAACTTTCAGTACTATGTGATACTCCCATAGGCATCATTTAACAGACAGTGATACAGTCACATAGAGCTCAGTGGCAAAGATTGAGTTCATGTATGTAATATAGAGGAGAAGCATAGGAACTTTTCTTAATAGTCAGAATTAACCGAAACACTCAAATTGCTCATAGAAAGAAAAGGAATCTCTCCTAATAGAGCAAAATGGTGACGTTTATTCAGTTTGTTGTTTGCGTGGGTTTTTATTTTGTTTTGTTTGTATAGGGGAGGAATGTAGCATGTCATAGTGTCAGCTTTGGGGTTCCTTTCTTTCTGAAGTACTCTTGTTTAGCAATTGGCATAGCAATAATTAATGTGGCCTTTTCTTTTTCGTGGCTTGCACAGCAAATAGTTTATTATCATAAAATTCTGTAGGTCAAAACTGTGACACAGGGCTACAGGCTGCATGTTGGCAATGGTCCCTTGGATAAGCTCTGGGAATACCAACCCCTTCCCTGTAGGGCAATGTGAAGTACACACACTCCCTTGCTCTCTCTCAGGCTCAGACCCTGTACTGAATCTAGAGTGTGTCAGTCCTCAGGGACGCTTCTTCCATCAGGACTTGTGAGTAGGCAGAGGGTGGTCTTCTAACAGCCAGGAATTGTGGAATGTTGTCTCTATTTCAGTTTTCCAGAGCCCATAGCTCTATCAGACTGTGAGTGGAGATTACTCCAGGAAGTAGGAGCTGTTCCTGTGTGTTTTGGGTGTACCTACTGGCTGCTATGTTAGTAACACTTGCTTCTCTGTGACTTGTGACTTAAAGGGGATTCCTGACAGAGCAGTAGCTGTCACAACCAGCAAGATTCAGAGCAGAGTAGGAGCAGGAAGGGGGCAGACACAGTCCCTGGATGGACAAGCCCCCAGGGACACACTTCCCCCAACCAGCCTCACCTTCCAGCATCCCATCACTTTCCGATAGTCTGTTCACAGTTTGCATCTCTCTCGGTGGATTAAACTGTTGATTCACCAGAGCCGTCCTGGAGTGAAACCCTCCCTAGTGCGCTTCACTTCTCTCCTGGGCAATTCTCGGGGCAGTCTGGCTGATAGTCAAGCATCCCACCTACTGAACAGTCTCTTGCCCGGTCACCACTCCCTCCCGCAAACCTGATTTCCTCCTGCTGCTCTAAGAAGTGTCTGTAGTGGCCCCATACTGTGCTGTGCTCATGGGTTCTGTTCCTGGACTGTGTCTTCCTGTGAGTGTTCTCATGTGATGACATTACAGAGGGTGAGTTCTGTCCTAGATGCAAAATTAGATAGTGGGATGTAGTGACTTGAAAGATACAGGACCCTTCATTTTAAGTCATTTGAAATCTGATCGTTCTAGTGAATCAGTATTCCCTGTCCTTTTGCACATGGGAATTGGCCCCAACCTTCAGGACTCAGTTCAGTGTCCTCTCTACTGTTAGCTCTTCCATCATCCTCTCTGAACTCAGCCCGGGTCCCCTCTGCTGGTAATTATACTGCAATCCTCTGCCCTCTCTAAAGAGCTGATTTTGTGACTGTTACTTGATTTCAGTATTGATGTCACTGCATAGTAGTTGCAAGCTGTATCAGTGGCCAAGCATGTGCTTATCACTTCCTATAAGCTGTTTCATTGAATTCTAATTACTATAAGTGTTGCCATCTGCATTTTATAGAAGAAGCAACCACGCTTCAGAAGGTGAGGTCATTATGTTATATCTAAATCCTCATAACTGATAGAAGCAAGGTTTGAATACAGCTGCTGGAATCTGAAGCCTTGGAGTTTTCAAACACTGCCTTTTTCTGGTCTTCTTGTTACACTGGTCTCATCAGAGACCAGTGTCTCTTCTTACAATGAGGAGCTGTCTGCTACCTTCTATCCTGCCAGTCATCAGCCAAACATCATGACCGTCCCTGCTCCTCCCTTCCCCATCCCTGCCCCACGTTTCTGCATAAGGAGATCCATTGGCTTTTCAATGAAAACATCGTGTCCTGAACATCATGTGTTTTAAGTATTACAAATCAAATCACCTTTAGTATTCATGTGGGGTTACTATCTTCGCAGTATCTGTCTGGCAACAGGTGGAAAGCATATGGAAACAAAGACAGTTCCTGCCCTTGAAAGTGTCACAAGTCTGCTGTGAAAATTAGGAAGCAAAGTGCCAGCCAGCATAGCCAGGGACACATACAAGTAAGATGCTTTGTAGATGCCTGAAGACGGATGGCATACCCGGGCAGGGTGCTTAGAGAAAGAGGAAGTTGGCAACAGGGGCTTAGGGCCAGATGAAAGAGGATACCTTCACAGGACAGGACACTTTATAGGAGTGCCCATCACCCAGCATGGTAACCTTGAGTGAAACCTCCTCTAGACTGTAGGGTCCCCACCCATGAAATGAACATGACCTAGATATCGGCCTTGATAGAGCTCTGCAGGTTCAAGCATGCTCAAAACAAGGTCAAAGGTCTTTCATTCTCTTCTGTTGCTGTGTGTTCTCATAAGGCAGTGTGATCCTGGAGCAGTTGGCAATCATGTTAGATGATGAAAGGGAGAGATGAGCTAGGCTGGTAGGTAAGGGACAAGACTGGTGTGCAGGAGCTCCCTCCAGCTTGCCTGCTCTGCAGACAGAGACCACACCTCCATGCACTAAATTCCACCCAGAACTCAGGACAAACCTCCTAGAGCCCAGCAAATGAAGAGTGGAGAACTCAGGTGCCCTGCTGTCTCCAGGTTGGCTCAGCACACAGCCTCAGGCAGGTTTAGTCAGTCAGCATAGAGAGAACCGAGCCATGCCCAAGGCACAGGTAGGCAAGCCGAGAGGCCCCTGTGGGGAAAGAGATGTCATGGAAATAATTACAGTGCAGATAATCCTACTTTTCTCCATCTAGCTCAAAATTACATAGAGATACTCATCATGCTGTTACAGAGAAAGGTCCCATATAAAACTGATGGCTTTGAAATACAGTCAGAAATCCAACTGCCCCTAAGTCACTGTTTTCAAAATCTGCAGTGAATAAAATAAGGTTTATGTCCTCTATGCAGTGTTCTATAGGGACAGGAAGGAGAGAGCTCATTCTTAGCTTTAAAGTGGTCCCTGTCATCCTAACTCTGTGACCCTGTCTGGGAAAGCTGTAAGTCGGTTCCCATCCCATCCCACCCTCTTTATCTAATGGGAAATTGCAGTCACTTGCAGATGACTCGAATTCCTTAGGAGGACTCCTAGTTCCAAGAGCTCACCCCACTTCCAACCCTGACCTCCTTCAGAGATCCCCACCCAGGCTGAATTCATTTTCAGTTCTTCCAGTTAGTGCTCAGCTATGTGTGGAACCCTGCATGGTCTTGCTGCTGTTTCCACCTCTGCCCGCAGATGAGGTTACTCCTCGCCTGCGCACTGCGCGGAAGCCTCACTGTTGTTCCGCAGACACCTCACTCCTTGTGACCCCTTCCTGTCTGTCCGCTATCTCCCAGATATCATGTTCCATTGCCCCATTGGTCCAGCTCATAATCTAGCACTTGCCTATCAATTTCAGTAAGACTTGAAGCACAACACACACACAGGAAAAGGAAACCTTCTTCCCTGGCCAAAATCTCTGTACCCAGTCACCACTCAAAAGACCCTTGAAACGTTCTGAATTCTGACAAATGCTCTGTGACTAGGTATTTCACCTTCTTTCCATCATCAAAACAATGATACATCTGTGATACAGTGCATGGTAGATTGAAGGAATGTGGTAGCTTTGTATCAGATAGGAAAAAAATGTATCAGGATTTCTTTGGTCTTCTTTTACAACTTCTTAAACAGGTTGTAACGTGTGTGTGTGTGTGTGTGTGTGTGTGTGTGTGTGTGTGTGTGTGTGGAGAGAGAGAGAGAGAGAGAGAGAGAGAGAGAGAGAGAGACCACTCAGGTACTGCTGCTTCTGTGGGGTTCATGGCATGTGGTACATGGTGGGCTGGAGGCATGTGAATGAGCAAGGAGAGATAGGGTCTCGAGTTCAGTTTAGATTGCCTTCTGTGTGCCTTACAGCAGGGGTGAGGTCCTCACCCATCCTGAGACCTGTTCTCTCCTTCCAGGAGCCTGCTTACTTTTAACAGATACTGTTGAACGTCAGGCTTTGTACCAGTCATTAGTAAAGGGCCTCCCTCCAGGAGCCCCTGGACCTCTTGGAGAAAGCAGGCTTCACAGTGTTCTTTGCCTATCTTTCCCTCTTTTCTGCTTCTCTGGATCCTGCTGGCTTGCCAGAGGTCTCTCTTTCATCTCCAGCCAAAAGAGTCCACTATTTCTGTTAGAGATTACCGGCTGACAAGACTCAATCCAGGACCAATTTTGAACCCCTGCTTCATTGTGTGGGTTGTCTTTTACCCCGACAGTAAGCTCCCAAGCAGACTTAAGCGAGTACTTTATATTTTATAAATTTGAAGCATCTCAAAGTCACTGGAGAAATTATCTTTGATTAAAGGTCGGAAGAGATGCCATATTAAAAGTATTTATTTCTGTGTGTTAGTCCTTCCATACACAGTTTGCATCAGGTTCTTCAATGGGTCATATGCAGGTAGTCCCAGTATGTTTGGGGAATAAAAGACTCAGAGACAGTGACTGCAGAGGTGGTGTTGGGTGAGGGTGATATACTGGGTCTATGGAAGCAGGCAGGGTTGAAGCTGAAATGGGGTTGTGAAAGTCAGTCCTGCATGTCTATAGGGATGAGAGACACACTGGAGTTTACAGGCTGACATAGGTGTGAGGTGCTGAAGGCACTGGCTGCATGGTCTTCTTGTGTGGTTGGAGACTTCTTAGCTATCACTGGAACATGACAGGTTGCCAGGAGACATGTGGAGCAAGATGCTCTAGAAAGACCAGAAGGTGCTAGGTCTCTGCAAGCTATGAGCCTGTCACTTTGTCCCCTAGCACAGGTGTGTGCAGTTGGAGCATGACACAGGGACCCCACATGCTGGGGCTGCTGTATTCCTTCTGAGTGTCACCTGGGTGTGCTGTTCATTACGAAAGGGGTTATTCAAACGTGCAGTCTCTTTATTAGACAAGAATGAAAGGCAAGTGCCCAGAACAAACCCATGAGAAGTTTACCGTCTATTTCCCACAGTTGGGGTGACACAAGCATGGCCTTTCTGAATTCAGCCCTGAACACAGTGCACCACCAATGTTTTCTGCCCTCACTTCAGCCAGTCTCTGCTGCACTGCTTCTCATGTATGTCCTGTGTGTGCCAAATCCCCGCCTGGGTGCTCTGGCCAGAAATCCACCATTTGGCCCACATGTTATCATTGTTGCTTTGTCAATGTGTACAAATGATCTTCATCTTTCTCTTTTCCAGGACCTGCTTCTGGAGAGGCCGCTTAAGGACACTCACCTCACCATGGTGCCTACTCGGCAAATGAACCACTGGCTCGCCAACGTGACAGTCATCAATCGATTATTGTTGTTTTGTCCCAGATTTGTGTTTTTGGAATGCTTTTATGAAACAGTGTGCTTTTTTTTAATTTTAATTTAGAAGGTTTTTATTTCTTCTTAAAGAAAATTCTATTTTGTTGTGTGAGAAACAAAAAAAATTGCTTTGTATTGTAGCTAATAAAGGCTCCCCATCAAAATCTCTTCTATTTTAATATAGATGAAGACCAAAAATCTAATTATTTCTACACAGCTCTATAAAGCTTGCATACTCAAGAGCCTTGTACAACTCTTGGTCCTCACAAGACTTCAAGGACCTACACAGATTGCATATGTGAGAATGGCATCCATCTCTCTTATGGGCCAGTCAATGGGCTAGGCAAGAGAAACCTGTCCTATCCCAGGCTGTGATAAAGGCCTCTGTAGGGGAGGTACCTGGAGCAGAGCAGGGACTTTGGTGCTGCCTGTGATTTGAAATGGAACACAAAGGTCACGGTCTCTGTGTAGTGCCACTCTGTTCCTTCTTCCATTGGTTGCTATTGTGTGTGATTTTCACTCTGTGCACCCGGGGAGCGTGTGTTTCATGCTGGATGCTCACACAGCAATGCTTCCTGATCCTGGAATTTCCAGAGCAGTCTCACGAGTCGTCGAGGCATTGCTTTCTTCCCGAATATGTTGGTTTGGGATGCATCTTAGATTTGGGACAATGTGTAACCACAGAATAACTTTGAATCGTTTTAACTTTTTTCTTATCCTTTTATTATGCATCCCTAAAACACAGCTGTCTACTCCTAAAGTTCTGACCTTTATATTTATCAACTATCCACCTTTCCATCTTCTGACTATGTGGTATGGAAAGCTTGTGCTAGAGAACACAGCAGTGCCCTTTAGCTCTCAGGCTGCTTGTAAAACACGGTGGGAGCAGCAGCGTGGGGACAAGCTCGGGAGAGCCATAACAGTTCAACATACCCTTTATTCCATTCAAACAAGTAGCAACCTCAGACTACCAGGCTATGATAAGATAAATGAGAAACTCTTTGCTCCCTTCTTACTTGCTGACTCAACTGAACCTCTGGGGCTGTGAGCCTTCCAGCTCAATTCTGGTCTGTCACCGTGATTCCACTTTTGATACCTAAATTCTGGCCTGTGACTTTACCACCTTCATTAAACACATCTGTATTTACTAAGAACGAATACATGCTACTAACTACAGGGACAGCAGAGAATAAACCAGAGGGAGTCCATTCCAGTGGAGACAGGCCCCCCACCCACAAAGGGGTGATGGTGGAGCTGTGACAACAGGAGAAAGCCCCACTCCACCAGACCTGGATAAAGAATAAAACAACGCCTTACCAGACCAATAACAAGTAAACAAGGGAGTTTCACTGAGACCTTGGGTGTTCAAAGTTGCTGAGATGGGACTAGTCCTAGTGCTATAAGGATGGCAGGGATGCTCATGTAAGAAGTCGAAGAGTGAAAAAGAGACAGAGAAGAGTGGAACTAGGGAGCTAGCTAAAGAGGATACAGCATGGAGGATTACCTTTGAGTTTAATGGATGCCATTAATAGGATGAGCAGAGAAGTTAAACCAAAAATCCAGTATGTATTGCCCTGCCTTGCCAATTATCAGGCAATAAATCAGGTAGTATTCTCAAAATAGGCTAAATCTCATAAAGGCCATGGAAAGGAAGAGAAAGCCAACATAATGCAGGATGGCAGCAGTAGCCAGATTTCAGGTGAATTTTGAGAGGAGAGCACTTAGCACTGCTGGTGAGATGGAAGAAATCAGCTGAATGATACAAAGAATCTGGTCCCAAGCCACTGAGAAGTACAGTCGTTCTGAGCAGGGAATATTGGTTGTAGGAGGAGCAGGTGATGCTTGTGTGAGCTGCACGTTGGAAGGGGACAAGCTCAGCTAGAGAGAAAGGCCTGGCGGACAGCCTTTAGATAGAGTTCAATGATGCTATGCTGTGAGGATGGATGTCTGAGAAGAGACCCATGGATTTCTAAGTCAGTGAAGGAGCACACCAGGGAGTTGCTATGGGCTGAGAGCAAATGGGGTGTGGTAGTCCAGACAAAGGATCTCAAGGGAAGAGGTTGTTCCCTCATGCCAGGTGGGCTAGTGAGCCCCAGGATTGGTGGCCAAGAGAGTGAAGCAGAGGCTTGGATCAAGAAAGGAGCGTGGGTTTGCCAGCTCTTAGAAGGACTTCATCAAGGCTAGAGAGAGAGAGCTACAGAGATGAGAGGCTTGGAGCCCTGTGTGGAAGGCAGTTGTGGGGTTACCTTCCCTGGCAGATGGTGAGAGGTCTTTGCTCAGGTATTGGGCTTGACACCAGCAATACAGGAAAGACATTGGCAAGGGTAGATGCAGCGAAGTGGGATGAAATTGCAGCCAGCTGAGCCAATGCATCCTGTGTCAATTCTGTGTCAGTAGGGCTCTACACTTGGAAGAGTCTTCATCCTCCTGTCTTAAGGCTGTATACCCAGTTACTTCACAGCGCATATGCCAGCATGCATACTCCGGAAACTCCGCAGCTTACCAGTCCGCTGTACATCTTCACCTTCTCTCCCATGTGCCTTTGTGGTTAGGGGATGGCACCTGCTTATCTCTCTCTTAACTTCCTGCTCAGCCAATTATCCAGTAAATGACTTCTGAGTTCATCTTTACACGCAGTTGCTACTTGTTTGAGATTTTCCTGATAAGTAGAATGAGGAACTTCAACTACAGTGTAGACATTTGGGGTATCACATTCAAGGAGACAGGATTTCTTAGCTCCTGCTTAGGCTTTACTTTGGAGAAGGAGCTATGGGTCTCCTCAGTTTGTTTTCAGAAGGAACAAAGTAGGGAGAAAGTGGCCCTGGGATCCCACTGTCTTGTTGACATGAGAGCTGGTAAGGAATGGAACTGGGAAATCTGGTTCTTGGGGCCTCTGGCATATGTACTAACACCTGCATAGCTAGGCAGCAGCAGAGCTTCCACTCAGCACCCCATGCAATGGGCTGGAGTAGGTTACCTCAGTATAGCCAGTTGAGGACATCCCAACTTCCCACAGCATCTTCCTTTACACCACCGGGATGTCATTGCTGCCAAGTAAACATCAAATTCACAGCTTTCTGTTCTACCTGTGCTACCACGCACTGCCTCCCTTCAGACTCTAATGCAGATCTCCACATGGGCTGGGTTTTCTATGTGCCCCTCCTGACATTTCAGCCAGCCAGCCATGGCACACCAAAGAAATGACAATTGGCATAACTCACCAGTTTTCTTCATGGAAGAGGCCTCCAGCCACTTCCAGCGGCAGCAGTAGTGGATAAGCGCTACACCTGAAACCCATCAGAGGATGGTAGTCATGGATGACTTCCTTGACTGGCCAGTCCCTGCAGTCTTTGGGTACCTCCTTTCCAAGTACGCAACCCAAAATGCCCCACGCTGACTGTCTATACAGTGGAGGCCAGGAGGTTCGCATGCTCTTTCTGCTTCTGCACATCTTCATGGAAAAGGACAAGGGAACCTGCTCTAAGCTGTAGATATGAACAAACTCCAGTCACTTCCCAAATGTATCTGCTGGTGTCACACTGGCCTTAGGTTCTAGTGTTTGAGTTTTGGATGTACACCACCCTGGCAAGAGAAGTGGACTATAGGACAAGATAGATGAACACAGGTGGTTGGTATCCCTTACTCGGTCTACAGCCTGGCCTCTAGTAAGTGTCCTTGGAATGTCTGCAGATCGAGAACAGTCACCTGTCCTTTTTGCAGGGGAAGGTGCCAGGGGGAGTTTCTCAGCATAGAGGATTCAAAGGAAGTTTCTCCATCTGAAAGGCGGGCGACTCACCTTCTCTTTGGCTGAGTTAATTCTCAGAGGCTCCGGGGTCCCTGGCTTGACATCCTCTCATCAATGGCTCTCAAGCATGGAAGGCTGAAAATAACCTTTCTCTGGTTTGGTTTTAAAAGGATCTCAGCAGCTCCCTGTGGTTTTAAAAATAACAGCTCCTGGCTCTTTTCCAAGTGCATTTAACTACATTAGACCCTAAAGCTCTATGTTCAAAGTGACAGTCTCATGGAGTTGTGAAAATGTGGCTGTGGCTGTGCCAAAGATTTTCTTCTTGTTATTGGAGGATCCCTGCCTTAATGTGATCAGGTTGGCCCAGGCTGGACTCATCAGATAGATGCACTGGCACAGTGCTGGTTTTCATAGGCCCTAACGGCTTCTCATCCTGCCCTTGGTGGAGATTTACATTAGTGCCTCACTTTGGCTCTGCCTGGGCAGTTTGCTCTGTCCTTTTTCCTAATTGCCATTTGTCCCCCTACTTCACCTGTCACTGACAAAACATAACCATATGGGTAAGAAATTCCCCTCCATCCTAACCACAAAGCCCAGCTTTCTAAATGCCTACCCCTGGCCCTGGCCCTGCCCTTGCCCCTAAATACCTGTATTCAACATACACCACTCACTTGAAGACTTCAGAGAAGTCTCCTGGTGCCTCCTTGTCCTCACTGGAATAAATGCCTCGTGTATGAGTTACTAGCATTGGGGAGTAAGTCCAAAACTCAGAACTAAATAGCAGAATCATTTATGGTCCAACCTCTGGAGATTGGGAACTGGGACCCCCTTCTTTCACAGAGTCTTGGGAGGCTTAGTGGGACTCTGGGCAGACTCAACTGGGCTGGCTGTTACCCATACCTCTCCATTCCTTGTCATGTTGCTCCTCCCACAGCCTGCCACAGAAACCTCACAACTTGGTAGCAGCTTCCCCAACACAGCTGGTTTAAGAGAGAGCCTTTGAGAAAAGGGAAGATGAGAGAAACCATAGATATTTCAACCCTATCTTCAGAAGTGACATTACATCACCTGTGGTACATGCTGTTGGTCACAAGCAACCTTGGTTGGAGGTAATCACGTAAAGTTATGAGCAAGGGGCAGGACAACTAGGGCCATCTATAAGCTGGCTTCCTACTGACCTGTCCATCACACGTATGATTAGTATCCTTGTCCTCAGGATAGGACAGCAGAGGCTGTCTTACAGGCTATGGGAAAATTATGGCATGTATGCTACTCTCTTGTAGTAAAATCCTGAGGCATGGTGAGAACTGGATCTGTATCAGCTATCACTTACAGTAGTACTTCTCCCATATCCACATGAGATATAGCATGTAGGTATAGCCATTCTTCAGCATCAGTCCCACTCACCTCAGATCCCTAGTGTCTTAGTAAAGGTTTCTATTGTAAAGACAAAACACCATGACCAAAATGCAAGTTGGGGAGGAAAGGATTTATACAGCTTATACTTCCACACTGCTGTTCATCACCCAAGGAAGTCAGGACTGGAGCTCAAGCACGGCAGGATACTGGAGGCAGGAGCTGATGCAGAGACCATGGAGGGGTGCTGCTTACTGACTTGCTTCACATGGCTTGTTCAGCCTGCTTTCTAATAGAATCCAGGATCATCAGAGCACCCACAATGGCCTGGTCCTTCCCCCACTGATCCCTAATAGAAACAATGCCTTCCTGCTGGATTTCATGAAGGCCTTTCAGCAACTGGACCTCCTTCCCCTCTGATGGCTCTCACATGTTAAGTTGACACACAAAACCAGCCAGCACCCCAGCTTCACAGACCTAACTGAAAGCTCTGCTATTTCTATAAGATCCTGTTGGAAGCATCATTTGATGCGTCTTCAGGTCTCCTGGATTTAACTTGTGACATCTCTTTGTGTCCTGCTTTAGACTGCATTTCCTGGATGTCTAACTATCTCTGCACCAAGATCTTTTGATGCTGTTTAATTGTCTCTAGAGTAAACGTCAAACTCCCTACGCTCTGAGAACCCTCTCCCTTCTGGGCCAGCTTACCTTCCTGATGGCTCTTCAGTCTCCCTCCTGAATTCCTAAGTCTGCCTGTGCTGAACTCTCACCATGTATACAACCAGATTTATATCTATCCTAGTCTTCGGGGTTTGTTTCCCTTCCTCTGGAGTCTGCAGTCTTCATATCTGCAGTTTACACCATCATGAACTCTTTCCTTTTCTTCCAATATGCTTCCCAACAGTGTGGCACTGCCCCTAAATAAGTTATCTCTGCTAGAAGTACTTCCCATGAACTTTCCTTACCCCCAGCCTAGCACCTATGGAACACTGATCACAGCATCCCAGCACCCACATTTATATCCGTGGGGTGGGTTTCTAACTGCAAAATGTAGTGAATAGAGGAATTTGTGCCTGTTATATACTTCCTTGGGCCCACTAAAGTGTCGCATATTCCCTAGACCTACACAAAGTCTCTCTCTCTCTGTCTCTCTCTGTCTCTGTCTCTCTCTCTGTCTCTCTCTCTCTCTCTCTCTCTCTCTCTCTCTCTCTGTGTGTGTGTGTGTGTGTGTGTGTGTGTGTATGTGTGTATGTCCTGCACTTAAAGAAGGACAGACTGATGCACCATTATCCTTCCCTGAGTCCCCAGTGGCCTAACATGGATATGAGGTTGAGATGGGGTCAGATTGACCCTATTTTGTGGTCTCTTGGAGGATGTTGTTCTCAACCACAGTGCAAGTTGATGCATTTTTAGAGTCACAGTTGACTTTACAAACTGAAGGTCATTTCAGCTTCAACAGTGACCACTGCTTCCTCTTCACTGAATCCCTTCCAGCTCCCACCTTCATATCCTCTGGGCCAGAGCTGGAGCTGCTCATGATGGCTTTCAAAACAGCCAGCCTGCGGGAAGAGTTGGCCATCCACTGGCCATAATTGAAAGTCAGTTCCCATTCTATTTAGGAGGCATGTCTAGCCCTTAGGTCCTTCAGGATAATACCTTAAAAGAGAAGGAAGTACTATAGGAACACACACAAATTAAAAGCACACCTTCACAAGACCAACACTGTCTTGGACCTGAAGTGAAAAGTCCTGCTCAAGAACAATGGTGGCTACCATGATAGAAGATTCTGTGCAAGGAAGAAGGGTGGGAAAAGTGTCCAGGTGCCATTCTGCAGAGGTACAAGCTTGCCTTAACAGTGTTTCCCTCCAAGACCAGTTAGCAGACTAGGAAACTTTGTCGTTTTAGAAACTGCTGCTCCCTCCCTGTGGTGCCTGCCTGTGTCTGTTGTTCATTGTCTTTAATTCATACCTTATCCTGTGATGTTTCCCCAAGTCATCCAGCCAAGAAAGTGGTCCAGCTGAAATTGAAATCTGGCACGACATGGGTCCCTTTAGCTGAATTTCCCCCGAGGTAGTAGCTTCCAATGATAGAGGAGGATGGCAGCTGTTCATGCCACTCACACTTGTACCATGTGATCCATGACACACACACACCTCCCCGTCATTGCTGGGATTTACTCTCAATTTCTTTGGCTGACTCATGATGCCCTTGCCGACTGAGGACTTGGCTCTCCTGACTCTCTTCATTCCACTGGGATCCTAGCCACATTGGGAGCCAAGCAGCACGCTGGAGCCAAGCACCAGCGGAGCCCAAGAGGTTCTTCTTTTTCTGCCAGTATTGGACACTGGCTGCCATACGGAACATGGCTTGCCTGGCTCTTGATTTTGTATTTGAGAGCCGATTCTCAGAAACCAGGCTGCTGTGGTTTGGTTTCTGTGGCTGTGATAAATATCACAACCTAAAGCAAGTATGCGGAGGAAAGAGCACCTTTGACTCTAGATAACAATGCATCGTTAAGGGAAGATAGGACAGAAGCTCAAGCAGAAACCATGTAAGGAGACTGATGCTAGCCTTGCTCCCCAGCTTATGCTGACCTGGCTTTCAGAAGAATGAAAGTATGCCACTGTTGCTCATGTAGTCAGTCCCTCATTCATTGTCCACTGTGCCCCTCTGGGGTCCAACCTGGGTGGAATACAGAACATTCCTTTCTTAAGCATCTCTCAGGCTCTGCTCAGGAAGCAAGAAGAAAAGGTAAAGAGGAAGATAGATCCCAAACACCCAACGCTGTGAAATCCAGAATCGGGCAAAGAACATCGAGCTCTCTCATTTGATATTTCAACCTAGAAAAGGCTGAAATCTCTTCCAAATGTGATTCACTTATCTGCCCTCCACCCTGCCTTCCAAACCTTGTTGTCCCAAACAGCCTGCAGTTAGCCAGGGGATGGCAGTGTCCCAAACCCCAAAGGAAACTTCCTATAGTGGGAACAGAGTAGATAGTGAGATGGCAACTTCTCCCCTTTGTGGTACCCAGAGATGAGCACAGGGCTGAGAATATGGTAAACTAACTCCCACGTATGTGTGGGGACCTGTGTTCAGGCTCTCTACCCTCAGAGTCCATACAAAAGGCAAGTGTCCATAATTCCAGCACTGGGAAGGCCAAGAAAGGATCTGTGCAGCTCAGGGGCCAGCCAGTCCTAGCTGAAGTGCTCTTAGTGTATTGAGAGAGAGCCTATCTCTGAAAAACAAGATGGAGAGAGATTCAGGAAGGTACTCAGTAACAACCCCTGACCTCTGCACATGGGCACATGGCACACACACATGCACCCACACACAAAGAGAAGAAGAAGAGGAAAAGGAAGAAGAAGAAATCGAGAGAGAGAGAGAGAGAGAGAGAGAGAGAGAGAGAGAGAGAGAGAGAGAACTGCAAATATTCCAAAGAGGAAAACAGAAGATGACAAATCAAGGCAGCTGAACTCTACTTCCTCCGTTCTCTAGCCATCCATAGTACTATGAGTGTCAGAAGGAAGGAAGGAGCAGTATTATCTATGAAATTCCCAGGGAAGTCCACCTAGACATCACATCTGTGTCTGTGCCTGTGTCTGTGAGGGATACAACACTGGAGAATAGCAATAACATAATAAGCAACACTTATTGAGACCATGAAGGCCCAACTGAGGTTAGCCATTCCTTCCAGCCTTTAACTTCTCCAACTTAAACTCAAGGGTTCAGCCATATCACACAATGCTCCTCCCTACATTTTTTGCTCTACAAACCTATTACACTGAACAATTGAAGTCAAATTGTAGACACTTCAGGAAACTCTTCTCTCTTTTGTTAAGCAGAGATTAAACAAGATGCTTATATTTTGGCTTCCATGTGGTCATGACCATGTCACTTCTGGCTCACACAGTGTGGAAGTTTGTTTCCCTAGTCTGCATGGACACCTGCGTTTCAAATTTACCTCCGTGAAGCAGTGACCTGCATCAGTAAGCTGCCTTCTGCAGGAGTCAGTTTCCTGGGGAGTGGAGAGAAGTGCTGTCTAGGAGTGGGTTCCCATCTTCTGTGAACCTCACCAGGCCCAGTCTCTGCGTTTACTGGAAACTGTGTGGAAGTGACCAAATCTGCTTTTGGTTTGATGTCCCAGGTTCAAGCAGTGAGGCCTAATCTTCACTATTTTGCAGGAAGAGGCAATCCAATTATCTAGCAAAACTCGCTCCACATTCCAAGCTCATCACTGTATAAGGACAGCTGTGCAGGGGAAGGCCAAGGTGAGGAGTGGGGGGCCACAGTGGACTTCAGATTCAGCAATTAATTGGGCAAAATTTACAATCGAAGGGCTGAAGAGATGTCTCAGAGGTTAAGAGCACTGAATGTTCTTCCAGAGGACCTGAGTTCCAATCCTACCACCTACGTGGCAGCTTACAACTGTCTATAAATCCAAGATCTGACACCATCACACAGACATACATGGAGGCAAAACACCAATTCACATAAAATAAAATCTCCAGTGAAAATACGCATCTGGCAGATCCCTGTCACCATTGAACTAAGCACAGGACCCTGCCTCTGCCACAGAGTTGCTGGGGCTGCAGAGCCTGCTAGCAAGCTATGCATGGGCAGGCTTCACATTGTGTGTGCATGGTAAGATGGGGTTATTGCATCTCAGTGCAGGAATGCTCCAGAGGCAACACTGCCTCCGAACTAAGATAGAGCAGGCCTGGACCCCACACTTCTGGACTATTCACTTATCCCCAGTGACGGTATCCTTTGTGGACATGGACACAGCTTACCGCATCCTGGACCTGTGCTTTGGAGACAGTCCTATATCCCTCTGAGCTTCAGTCTCCCTCAGCTGACAAGCTGGAATGACATTAGCTTAGTGGGAATCATAAGAATAAATGAAGGAACACCTTGCCAAGGTCCTCAAAGAACAGCTAAGGGTTGGGCATTATCCCAACAGCATCCCATATGAAAAGTGCCCTTCAATCTCCTCCAGCCATGGAAATGGGACAGAGAGGATGGTGTGGTAGACACAGATGCAGGAGGAAGGGGAAAAACAGAAGAGACTCAGCCTGTGGAGGACACATGCAGACACCTGTCTGATCCATAATGGCTTTCTATCTTTAGATGTCTGTTTGTGACCTGCTTTGCAAATAGATGCTTCACAGAACCAGAGTCATTCTGGTGGGCAGGAGGAAGGGTGACATAAAGGACAGGCAGGTCAGCAGGGCTGCGGCCTCCCTATTCTCTAAAAGAACAGATCTTATGAGAAGAGTGCCAGAAAGGTCAGCTGTGAGGGCAAAAGAGATTACTACAGAATGGAAACCTAGATCCTGTCCCTTCCTGGGGCCATTTTGAGGGCCTCATTTGATCCAAATCAGTTTTCTGGGTCTTGTAAGAATTGCAGTAAATATAACCAAAAAGGTAGGAAAACTGGGGACCAGGGAGATAGCTCAGTCTGAAGAGAGCTTGCTTTTCAAACATGAGAACTTAGTTCGATTCCCAACACCCATATAAAAAGCTATCCATGGTCGCATTTGTAATCCTGGTACTGGGGAGGCAGACACTGGTGGGTCTTGGGGCTAGTGTAATCTAATTGTAAAGGTCTTTAAAGGAAGACATTGTGAGGATCTCTGTTGGAGAGAGAAGACATGCAATGTGTCAGTGCAGGAAGGTTCCCTGAGCCAAGGAGCATAGCAGGAGTTGTGGGGTGTCAGGATGGATTATTTCCTATAGCCTCTAGAAGCAGCAGGCTACTCCCACTTGGGTTGTAGCTCATGAGACTCATATTGAACTTATAACTTGCCGAACTAGATCGCAGTCTGTGCTGTGGCCAGCTTGGCTGCAGCAGACACAGATACACACATCTATGAGGTATCTGCAGCCCTGGGTGTACAGGGAAGAGACCCATTCTGGAGTTTGGCTGCCCTGCCTTGACGCCCCTGCATCTGCTGTGAGCTGGAAAGCCTAGGTGCACTCTGCAATCTGTCACTCCTAATTTTCTGACCTGGATTTGCAGATAGATTTTTGTTTTTTTAAAGGCTGTTTAAGAGGAACCTCAGCAGGAGATAAATGGTAGGGAGAAGTCAGGACAATTTATTTTTCATTTTCCTAAACTACCAACAACATTTTACATTGGATGGGAAGAAAGCATGCTGTCTCATTGCCTCTCCAGAGAAATGTATTGTTCTTATTTGGTGCGTAATTGAATTCATAGAAGTTGGTGGACTTTTATGGTTTTAACTGACTGAATTCTGTCTTTGGTGCTCACCTTCTCCCCCCACCCCCCTCCTCCCCATACACACACCTCCACTAAAGGATTGAGGGTAGGTTCTGACAATGCCTATTATAACACAGGAGGATAGAAGGGAAAGATACGAAAATGGAGAAAAGGTTACTGAGGTTGAAGAAATGATATAAGGCCAGGATGGGTCAGACCCCTTGCCATGCTCCAGACCTAGAATGTGTCCTGTGGTCAATGAGGGTCCTCAGGAGTGTAGGCCAGAACATCAACAGCTCCAGCCATCATTGATAATGCTGCAGGGCTCTAGCAACCATGCTGGAAGAGTACACCTTGTAGCTTGCTATAGCCTCAGCCATATGGTCAACGGAAGGATGCTTATGATGACATAACAATGACAGTGCATGCAGGTGAAGCTGTGGTTCTCCTATACTTGGGTAGCTTTCCTGGACGCCCGGGCCCACAGCCCTACTAAGAGGGGCAGGGAAGGTGGGTAGCCATGCCAGTAGTCATGAAGTAGGCATCTACCCCCACCTCCTAGCAGCTGTGGATCAAAACGGGATCTGACCAAATTCTAGAGCAAGTGTTCTTTTGCCCCCAAGACATTCTTGGAACAAACCACTTGGCCTTAGTGCCCTATGCCCCTCAGGAGAAGGAGAACAAGTCTAGACACTGTAATTGATGCTCAGCTCTCAGACCAAGTCCAACTCAAGATGAGCCCTATTGTCTCAGAGGCCATGTCACTCTTGGAGACCTCTGAACCCTCATCTGTACAATGAGCTGCAAAAGAATGAGTTCAGAGTCATGTAAGGGCCACACGGGAGAGCAGGGGGCGAAATTCTTAGAGCAGGGCTGGTGAATTTGTTACGATTTCGTTGTCTGCTTAGTTACCAGGAGAGTTGGAAGGTCAGGTCATCAGACTGAATGAGAACTTTCATTTTAATAAGTTACATCATAGGCTAAGAGAGATGCTAGAGCTCTAACCATTACTTCCGTCTCCCTTTCTTGGCCTATCCCAGCAAAGTCAACTGTCCACGTGTCCTTGGAAGTCTGACATTTTGGTTTACTTCTTGAGCCATGCTTAGCAACCACTCTTGGCTATACAGAAGACTCTTTTACAGGGGTGGATAACCTTCAGGAAGTAGTCCTTTGTTGGAAAGAAAGAAAAAAAATGGATACTTTTTGAACACCAACAACCACTACACAGGAAGATGCTACATTGATCTCTACAGCATTGATGCCCAAGCTCTTAGTTCTTACCTTGGACATGGAGAACTGCAGTTTTTGCATCAGTTCCCTGACCATCCAGAAGCTAAGAAGAAATGCAAGATTGCTCAGGTTGGGAGGAGCACCCGACCTTTCTTGTTATTGCATGTGCTCAGCCCTTTCCTAAGGAATCTTACCAATGTGAATTGGGTTCACTCTGGGGGAGAACCAGGGCTCTAGAACTCGCTCTGGATATACTCCCTCTCCAAGCCCTGAGAGACTCCAGGCTGCAAGCAGGACCCACTCTGACCTGATAGCATCCCCTATAGTGCATCAACAAAGGGCTTCAAATCACAGCCTCCACTCCCCCTACTCTCTCATACTGACCATATCCCTGACTGTCAGTATTGTCTTTATAGTTCCCCCTAACTGGACAGAAGGCAGCCTCAGTGGTGACCTACCTACCCAGGGAAACCCATAGAAGACAAAGTAAAACCTAATAAAGCTGGGTCTCCTTCCCAGTGTCATTTTTCAGGTTCTACCTGAGTGCATACTCACACTGGTCAATGGCTTCTCTTGGCTTTGATCATGCCTGTGGAATGAACAGGTTTGAATAGCACAAACTTAGAGACCCTGTAATTTCTACCACCTCTAATCTTTCTATCAACACCCCATTAGGAGGGCCAATAACAAAGAACACCTCACACCTTTTAGACAGTCTCATTAATAATCCAGAGTCCCCTTCCATCTCATGTGGGTACTGAGGTATATCTACAACAGCACACCCCAGAGCCTGGTGAGACAGCTTCCTACATAGAGGTGAACAAGGGCATGAAAGGGGACAGACAACAGTCAGGGCACTTGCCTTGAGTGACAGACACAAAGAAGGAATGAAAATTTGCTTTGGAAAAGATGCTTGTATCTTCCTTATTTATTTATATGTTTATTCATTTATCATTTATATTCTGTCTACCTCTTAGAAAGGATTTGAGAAGTCTTACAATATTAAAACCCATATAACAGAAACCAAAAAAAAAAAAACCCTACAAAATAAAGATCATTTTAAAGAGAGGAAAAAAAAAACCCTATGTACACAGCCCTTAGGCTGAAGTTGGTTCTACTCTGTGCTATTAATCTAGTTGCAAGCTACCTAGAGGTAACATGGAGAGGAGTGGATAGTGCCAGTCAGGATTGGAAGGAATAACTCTGGGTCCTGCCCCTATAACTGCCTATCAGCTCTATGCCTGAGTTTGCCTCCAGAGGCTAGTGAATCACTAAAGAGGCTGTTCTATAGCAGGCATGAACTGCTTAGCCCAGTGGTCATCAACTGCTATGGTGGGCTGTGGGTACACACGCCCCAGGGGACATATGACTGCTAATGGTTTACAGACTGGGGTTTGTAGATTGGTCTGTCTTGTTAAGATAATTGAGAACAGCCTCCAGAGCATCTCTGCAGCGACAACCAGCACACAGTGGCAGACAGACTGCTCTAAGAGGAGGCAGGGTTGAATTTGGCCTAGGGGCTTCTAAGCTTGAGGAGAGGAGGAGAGGAGCGAATAGCTTTGGGGGTCAGCAGAGACTCCTCATCCCAGGTTGGCCTCAAGAGAGCTGTGGAAAAGGCGTTTCTGATGAAAAGGCATTGAAAATGGTTGCCTCTGGTGTGTCTTTTAGGCAGAGGAGGAGAAAGAAGTGGAGGCTTTGTAAGGCTGCTTCAGCACCAGGTGCTTGGCATTCTTTCACCATATGACCTTGGGGTGAGCAGGGACCCTTCCAGTATAAGTTGAGGTGCTGGGAGGGGAGATGTCACTAAAACCTTATTGAAGTGCCCTGGAGATAGACCTTCGAATCCTCACTCCTCATTCAGGTCCCAGCCCAGCAGACAGCTAGCGTGTTTCATGCTGGCACTAAAACACAGCCAGTTGTGCAGGGTGCTGAGTTCTGTCTATAAGGATTCTATTCAGCAGGACTGGGATCAAGCCAGCCATTTATAGCCAAATAGTTAACATGATGGCCAGTCTAGCTGTGCTGGTGACCCTTCATGTTGATTCTTTGGTTTGTTCATCCAGGGAGCAGGAAAACATCTAGTGACAGGGAACTTGTTCTCTCTCCTGCTGTCCAGCCCACTGGCCAGTCCCTGATGCTCATAGCCTCTCATCTCACTGGTTCTGCTCACGGCTACTCAAAAACAGGTTCAACCAAATTAATGTTTTCAGTTCTATAGACCCCAGAGGTTGCTTGGCCAGAGAACACTGACTTTTGGCTAAGACTGGGACAAATGTCTGATGTTTGATCATTCATTGACTCCTAGGGATGAATATGTCTTTGCGGGCAGTACAACCTACAGTCGTCTTCTGCCAACAAGGAAAAACAGCTTGGTGAGTTTAAGGACCCTGCCAACATTTCATAGCAGGGACAAGCATCTCACTGTAGGCAGTCAGTGAGGTCCTAGCTTCGACAATATTATCTGTATTAATGCAACCTCACCTGTACAGGCTATCTTGCTCCTTTTGTGTGACAGTCATTCTGTAGCCCTCAGTAGGTGGTTTCCATCTCAAGGAGGCCTGAGTCTCAAAAGAGTCACATCAGGGATAACCATTGTGTGTGTCTGAAGCCTAGCACACATAGCCAAAGATAGAACAATATGCATAGAACATTAGCACTGACAACTAACTCTACTGTGAGGGTAATGTGAAGCCACAAAGAGTGGATTCCCGTCCTTGCTGAATGGAGCAGCCACAGAAGTGAGAACTCCCCCTTCTACATACTATAAACCTTTGGTGGACACTCAAGTTTGGAGTCAGGCAAACTGAAAGGTGGCAGGATGCTGGGAGGAACACATCAAGCACAGCTTTGGGAAAAGTAACAAGTGGGTGTGGACCATCCAGGTATTTATGATGATTTGGGTTTAAGTGGCCCCCAAAGGCAATGTGCTGAAGATTTAGTCACTACTGACAAGCAGTACTCTTTGGCGATCACTAACAGAATGCTCTTGGAAAACATCTTGAGTCACTGGCTCCATCTCTTCCTCATCTCTACATTCCACCTGCTAGAGGATGCTCTACCCTGAGCTCCATGCAGTAGGTTCTCTAACTCAACATAGATCTAACCAACTGTCGCAGGTACTCCGAGCCAGCGGCGACAGGAACGACACAGACACCAAGTCGGGTTCACACAGCAACTTTACTTCAGGCTTTTTCTTTTACAGCTCCCTTCCCCAGCAGCTTCTTCTTAGGGCAAGGGCTAAACTACTCCTATTCTACTTCTACTCTCTCTACTTCTACTCACGGCATGGGCTAAAACTCCCCACTACTCTACTTCTGGCTTCTACCTAGGGCAAGGGCTAAAAAACAACTCACCTCACTACTCGAGTCTCCTCCCCTTCTAGCTCCACCTCACCTCATCCAATAAGAATTCACACATGCTCCAGGTATGAGCTTAGGTCGCTCACAGTTAGGCTGACAGGTCTGGATCACGAGGAACTGTCCAGCCTGGCAGGCAGCCCACGCATGCAGCCTCACTGTGCATGCTCAGGCAAGGCACTAAACAAGTGGGTTTCACGGGGCCTGCGGCCACACCCACTTCCCACAACCAACATGGCCAAAAGTCCAGAGACTGAAGTCTCTGAGACCATGAACCCAAACCTACCTCTCCTCCTTTAGGTTGACAACTTGACCACTTTGTCACCAGAATGAAACACATAATAATCACCTTTGGCAGCAAATGCATCCCCAAATTCATCCATATCAGTATCACTTGAGTTTGTCCTAACAGGGGTACTGGGCACACTCCAGGGCTTCAGAGTTGGTGAGCCTGGTGGAGCTGATATTGCTGGGCCAGAGTCAGAGAGAGTCTTAGATGAAGGGTGTATCAGGGCACTCAGCAGGGTATACTTCTGTGCCTTCTAAGGATGTACATCTGAAGAGGGACTGACAGATAGAGAGGGAGACTGTGAACATGAAGTGTGATTGTTAAGCTCCCCCTCCTCCAAGCCACAGTGTCCTGAACAATGACTCTGGAGTCAAGTACGCCTTCCTCTCACACAATCATGATGAAACTGGATCCTGACATTTTTCAAAATCGCTTAGAGAGTGAGAAAAGAGAAAAGAAACATAAGAATCTGCCCAGTGCAGGAAAATTCCCACTGGTTTCCTGTAGATAAAGGCTGCATGCTCTCATGGAGAGCTGGACTTTAGAACAGCAGTGCAGTTGCTGGGTGTGGTGGCGCACACCTTCAATCCCAGCACTCAGGAGGCAGAGGCAGGCAGATTTCTGAGTTCGAGGCCAGCCTTGTCTACAAAGTGAGTTCCGGGACAGCCAGGGCTATACAGAGAAACCCTGTCTCAAAAAACAAAACAAAACAAAACAAAACAAAACAAAACAAAACAAAACAAAACAAAACAAAACAAAAGAACAGCAGTGCAGTAGTCAAGGTAGGGAAACTGCTCAGAAGTCATGGAGTACAGAGACACTTGGCACTGACATGCACTCATGAGCATTGTTCTGATGAAGTTGACTTGCAACATGCAGAAAGAGAGGTCCTATGAGACCCAAAGACTCAAGAGTCCCTCCATGGTATCTCATTGATGCTTTGTATGAAGTTGGGTATGGGTTCATTTATGATTTCCATTGCACAAGTGGACAGGATTCGAAACTTGGGGCTTGAATTGTAACTGAGCCCGAGGTGTACTTACACCATAAGCATCTGTGGTACTGCTAACATGGTGAAATAGTGGCAATAGTAATTCTTTTGCCAGAAGTACAAGTTCGAAAATTAGAAGTTTTTCTAACTGCTGAACTTCTACCCTAAGCCACCTGTGACTGATGATTCGGTTATCTGCTTAGGTGTACCTATGATGATGTGGCTGGGGAAGGTCACCTCACAGTTTTTGAGCTTGTCTTTTCATGAATCACGTGTGACTAATTCTGTTTACTTTTGAGATTGATGGGAGAACTGAATGTCACAGCTCACATGAACACATCTAACACTGCCTTGGTAACTAAATGGAGAGAAAAGGCAGACACAATGGAGAGGTACATGTGTGGAAAGCCTGTGCTGGCCTTACTATGTTGTGTGTATTGTCTTTTTTTTTTCATAGTTAAAGCACTGACTGTAAGCCAGACACTGCCCTAAGAGCTTTGAATTTCTTCACCTGATCCTGATTGGGCTATGTATCAAGCATAACTCATCCTTTTTCGTACAAGGAAGATGCTGGGATCTCTGTTTCACATTCACATCCCATCTTCCTGCTTCCACATATCCCTGTCACCCCACAGTTCCACCCTTCCTGGTTGATTATGCACTGGAAGGCTGCATGAAGCATTCTTTGCCAGAGTCACAGCTCACTGTATGGTCAGTGTCCAGGAAAGGATGTGGCTGTGTGTTACCAGCAGGCAACCATGCCTCCCCACCTAGTTCTATCTGCAGCCACTTTTCCAGTCCCAGTTTATGAAGACGCATGGGCTTCATTAGTCTGAGCCCACACTCTAATTCATCATCATCCACACACCTTTCAGAAAACCCCATGTGTTCTGAGAAGAGTGGACATGGTGTCAGGCAGCGCTGTTCTGATTAGAAACAACAAGCGAGACTTAGAATCGATCCGGGCATTGGAGTCTGACTCCTTGCAGAAGTTTCCCAGGCAGTGACTCTGAGGGTGGGATGACCAGGTTGTAATGATGATGGATGATCCAGCCCTTGACTCCGAGCTTGAGGGCGGGGAGTTGGATCAAGGTCTAGAGATCTAGTGAGATGCTGCCTGAATCTCTTTTCTCCAACCCTACCTGGTGTCCCCACAAAGGATCCCTCAAAGAGTGGAAGGGGCAGCTTTAACTCTGGGTGACAAGGATAAGCTGGAGGGCTTGCACTGATAAATGACAGTCACCTGTCTATCTGCAGCTGGAAGTGTGGTGGTCCAACATAGATGGTTATGGGCTAGCTCATCAGCAAAGGACTCCTGTTTAAGAGAAGTTTAAGCTTTGACAAAGCAGCCGATGAGGCCCAGATGAGGGTGAGGGAACAGTTTCCCTCCATTGTCTACACAGACTAACATTAGGACTCCTCTTAGGTGAGTGCACCCTGCCCTTCTCCAGAAACATAGGACATATGATGACCATTCCAACTCTCACCTGCTTCAACTGTTGAAACAGATCTACAGTTAACTAGTTATCTGGTTGAGGCCACTGAAACACAGATCAATTACATCTCAACAGTGACAACTGACAGGACTCAAGCCCAGTCACCCACCCAGAAACTCAATCTCTCCAGTTCCTGGAATCTCCGAGGCATAGTGTTATATGATATCTGCAGATGGAGCAGGCCATCTACCGTGACTCCAGTTACTCCATGATTGTAACATGAACCCTTCCTCTGTCTACTTGTCTCTTTAGACTATGACCTTCTTTGAGGAAGAAATCATATCTGGGGCTCTTTCCAAGCATTTAGCTCAAATCCTCTCTAAGACTGAAATCTCCTGGTGTTAATTGTAGGGTGGGGGAGGTAAGTGCTCAGCATTTCTTATTAGACTGTAGAGCTATGTCTGTCCATGAGACCGATGGATACATGGATATAAGGATAGACAGACGAATAGAACAATATTTATTTGGGAATTGGCTCACCTAAGTACAAAGGCTAATAAGACCCCAATAGCATGCCATCAACAAGGTAAAGAGCCAAAGAGCCTGATAGCAGAGTGCAATTTAAAGCCAATGTTCTCAGAGTTGAGGAAGTTGATAACACAACTTTTAGTCCAAGGAGGAAGGCCAAAGGACCCAATAGTAACTGTGAGAAGTTTCTGAGCCCAAAGATGGAGACCTGACAGCACACTAGTGCTGTCACCCAACAGTACTAGTGTGTGCATTCTGGAACAAAGAAATGAAGGAGCAGAGATTATACTTTTCCTTTTTCTTTTGGTTCCTTCTGGGATCTCAGCGTACTGGTTGGTGTCCAGCCACATTGCAGATAGATCATTCCCGTCCACCGCCAAGTCTTATCCCATGCCACTCTAGAAACATCCCCATAGAAAACTACAAATGATGTTTTGCCATTCACAAAAATATGCCTTTATCCAGTTACCTATAATGAACTATTTTGCATGACACCAACAGGAAATAATGTTGACAGAATTCTCAGTAATTAAAGGTAAATTAGAAGTTTCTTCAAGTCATCTGAAGAGGTGAGTTTACTCCTGACCACAGAGACTTGGCTCAGTGGATATGCAGAACTTGGTGCTGGTCACACAACCATTCCATGTCCACTGCAACTTGCCCAGCACACGGATCACCCTGAACTCTGCTCAGTAATCACTCTGATATTCCATTGATCAGGTTGGATGCTATGGAATCACAAAACTGTTGTTTCAGGTCAATTTTTTTTTTTTTTACTTAATGACAGTCTTAAAGTATAAGACTATCAACACTCATGGTCTCATTAGAGTATGTATTTGTGATTATTGTATTTTATCATTATTTGTTGTTAATGTTTCATTGTGTCTAATTTACAAGTGAAACTTCACCATAGTTGTGTGCACATATGAGTAAATATCTTGCAGTCATTCATCCCTTCATGGCAGGGATCTACTCTGAGAAACACATTAGTAGAGGATGTTGGCACTGTGAACATCATAGGATATTTATACAGACTAAGATAGCTACAGAGATCAAAAGATGGCCTAGTCGGCCATCACTGGAAAGAGAGGCCCATTGGACACACAAACTTTATATGCCCCAGTACAGGGAAATGCCAGGGCCCCCCCAAAAAATGGGAATGGGTGGGTAGGGAAATGGGGGAGAGGGGGGAGGGTATGGGGGACTTTTGGGATAGCATTGGAAATGTAATTGAGGAAAATACGTAATAAAATATATTTTAAAAAAGATAGCTACAGAGTTACTAGGTGATACAATGGGACTATTGTTGTATATATGGCTCATCATTGGCCAAAGTGAGGCCATGCAAAACAGGACTCTGTAAAAAGGATTCACTAGTATCTGACTTTTCAGGCATTCTTTAGAGGTCATGGGATAAGTTTCCCATCCATCGGGTGGGATTCTACTTTTATGTTTTATGATAAAATTTGCTGATGTTTTCTAGAAGACACAGAGTGAATAGGCAAATGTACATGTCATGTATGATGTGGTTTCTTGGTCCTTTTGAGGTTCTTCTTCCCACAATGTGCTTTAGATATAGAAATATGCATGTCTACAGTTCTATAAGCACTGAAATCTTTGCACTTCTTTGCCCTTGATTGGACTCTTCCCTGCCTAACTGTTCTTTCTCACAGCCTTTCCCACCTCTTCAACTACTTGAATGTCAGTCACTCTTGTCACCTGGGCAATCTCAAACCCTGGAGCCCCTTGCTTGTCCTTGCCTGTCATCTGTTGTGGATTGCCTTCTCTCTCTTTCACAGGATTCTAAACTACTAAAAGACCAGGAGCCTTGTCCTCTGAGTCACCCAGCTTCTCTATGCTTCAAACAGTATGGCTGAACATAGGCATAAAAATAATGGTTCTCCACCTAGATCTGAGCACTCATATCTATCCTTTCTGCCAATATTTAAGTAAGATCTTCACAAAGATCTCCGTATACATTTTATAAGTTAAAAATATGCTTACCAGCAGGATAATGCAGACCTGTGAATAGCATTCAAAGAAAACAATAGAAGTCTAGGACAGTCATGTTTCACAATTGCACAGCATGTAGGAAGTAGAAATAGTCTGGCCTTTAGTCAGGAAGATCCACATGTGTGTCCAAAAAGTGGGAACTCCAGTTCACTGAGGACAGAATAGTATGACTCTTTGCTAACTGCAAGAAATGTGGTAATATTTTGCCTTAGTAACTCATGACAAGATGGAAATGATTTAAATCTTTGAGAATTTTAGAACATCAGCTCAGAGGAAACTGAGTTGTTCTCATATTTTTTTTTTTTGAGTATTACTTCCTTTTCAATCTCATAAAAATCTAATGTTAGCTTTCGTGCCCCTGACTATACCATATAGTTGAATTCCTCTTCATCCTGCCCAATGTAACTGTTATGTGTATGTTTAAGAAAGGTTGGTAATGGGACTGTTTATATGCCCTTGTTAATGACTTTTTATATATCCATTTTCTGGGTGGACGTGCTTCCCACTGATCTTGGTTCAAGTGCTTTCAGTGTTCCTCCTTCTGAACGATCAGCCTTCTGTAAGCTCTGCTTTTCTGCTTGGAAAGCTGTAAGCAGTCAGAGGAGCAACCTCTATATAAGACTATGGTTTGAGCCTAGATAAAGGTCATGTAGCATTCTGGGCATTCCACAAAGTAAGGGTTGGGACTCTACACCATGTGCTTCTGTGTGCTCTCTTCTTAAGGAGGGGGATGAAGGAGATTCTTTGTAAATGGCATGTTTTCCTAGGGAGGAGGATGCTGCTAGATCTTTGCCAGTATTTTTTGTAATTCATTCTTCCTAACAGTGTCTGATTTGACATTCCTCTGAGATGATGTATTTAACCACCATGCATCATTTTTCCCTCTGCACAAAATTTACTGGGTTCTTACTATGTGAATGAGCCATAATGTATTTATCTAAAAAAAAAACAGAAGTAGGTAGTTCTGAATTCTAGAGTTTCCATGAAGATCTATCTTGGGAGCTGGGGACAGTCACTGTGGAAATAAATGTCCCTTATAGTTGTAGGCCTTTGAGTACTTGGTGCCCAGGTAATGGTGTTTGGGTAAGTTAAGAGCTATGGTACAGGCCTTGCTAAAGGAAATATATCATTGGGGTGGGATTTCAGAGTTTTAAAAAAGCCTCACCTATTTCCACGTCACTCTCTGCTTTGCCCTCAGGTTCTTTCTCCTGCTTCTATACCTGCCACTTGCTGCCATGCCTCTACTTTGCCATCATAAACTCTTATCCTCCTGGAGCCATGAACTGAAGGAAACTCTCTCCTCCTTAAGTTGACTTCATCCTGGTGCTTATCATAACAACAGAAAAGTAACAAACTCAAGTGTCCTTACGTTTGGCATCTGTCTCACCAGATGCATGCTGGACACATTTCCTGCCCAAGTAGGGTGGATATGGGTATTCCAAAAAGTTAAGAGGTCTGCTTGATTCTCCACTGGCATGAGAAGACCATCAATAGACATGTGTCCTGTCCCTTTATGTCACTCCCTTCCTCAAGACCTGCTAGTAGAAACCCAATATCCATGACAATATCAGGCCCTTTGAAGCTCATGAACTCTACTCCTTTCTGTCTTTCTTTATTCTGAAAATGATTGTTCATATGTGTATATAAAATAAATGCCCCTTGACTAATGCACACACACACACATATGAATGTATGTGTATGTATGTATGCGTGTGTGTGTTCAGATATTTATTTGAAGTAAAAATGTCGGTATCTTTTAAAGTGTTATGTCTATCTATTCTTTGAAACTTTCATATTATGTATGCAGTTTTTCTGTGTATATCCACCTGTTATTCCTCTCCTCCAACTCCTCTCCCTAAGTCACCCCCATCTCATCTCATTCTCAACTTCATATCCTCTTGTTACAATTATTTATTTATTTGCTTACTAGTTTTATTCATTTGCATTTGGTAATTCTTCCTTTTTCCACTCAAGGAGTGGTCTTCTTAGTTTTTTGACCCTCTGAATCCAAGTAATGGTCCCTGGGGCCAATCACTGGGGTCTGAGGGACTTTCCAGTGGCTGTGCTACTAAAGAAAAGGGGTTCTTCTTCCTTCCAGAGCCATCGGCTGCCAATAGTGATTCCCCTGATTGTGATGCAGCCTTGGGATCCTCTCCTTGCATGCTGAATCTTTAACTGTCTTGACCTTATACAAGTCTCCTGTAGATAACCACTGTGCATGTGTACAGTAGCCATGCCATATCCAGAAGACAGCAATGAACAGGATCTCTTGTCATCCTCTGGTTCTTACATTCTGTCTGCCTCATCTTTCAACATCTTCTCTGATTCTTTACTGTTGGTGTTCAGGGCTTTGATATAGATGTTCTACCTATGGCTGAGCACGGACAATTGCTTATTCTCAGCACTTTGGATAGTGATATGTCTCTGCATTAACAAGTGTCTACTGCAGTAAGAAATATATATGTATAATATTTAAAAGGAATATAAATGGAGTTATCATGTAATAGGAGAACAATGTTTCCCTAGACACTATTGACTATCAAATAAAAAATCCAGTTATGACTAAGAGAGGCTCCGTAGATCTCCCTGAATATTATAGTCTATTGCTATTTCTATTGACTATCCTCCAGAATTTTATGGTAAGACCCTATTGCTGAAGAAAACGTGTCTGAGTCATAGGATATGAAGAAATCAAGCTGGTACTAATTTGTAAAGTAGAAGGTACTTCTCCAAAGAATACCATGGGCAATTGCTCACTCATGGTAATCATCCCTCTGCCTCATCCTTCCCCATATCATCCTCTCCCATTCACCTCCATTACACTTAAGGAGTTTTGTACTGATCTTCACTATCTCTCTAAGAGTGCCTCTATGTCTTCCACACAAGTATGCTAAGCAGTCCCTTAAGACCTGTGTAAGTTGTTCTCATGGAAACAAAATTTAGAGTCAGGGTAGTCCCTACACAATCCTGTTTATCTTAGCATTGGCTTTAGTACTAGTGTCACTAATGTACTAGTGGCAGAGGTGAATAGGGAAACATGCATCATATCCTATCAGTATCAGAAAAGGACACATCAGCAGAAATGAAACCTGAACATTTGGAAATTTATTTATTAAATTTTTCTTTTGCTTTGCTCTGGTTTTAATTTCCAAACTCCCTTTGAAATTCCAGTCCAAATGTTAGTTGTATCATACAATACGAAAGTAAATAAGGGAGGAAAGTCAATATCCAATCAGAGTTTTGAAGGGACATGGTGCTTTATTTTAAAAATAAATGAGAAAGGCATAAGTAGAGAAAAGAAACAGAAAAACAGGATGGAGCATTAAGTTTGAGTACTGAGCAAATGTTAATAATGAATAAAGAAAATTGCTAGTATCGATTTATTTCTTATGTTGGAGAATCAGATATAAGACTAACTCAACTTAAAATTTTCATGTTGAGCTAACTCAAAATAGTGGATATATAAGTTTAACCCTGTTAATACTGGAATTTTCATATTATACACACTAATATATATGAATTTGTGTGATAACTTGATTAATGTCTATTTTCTCTGCTGATCTGAAAATTCCAAGGAAAAAAGAAAGACACCTGTCTTCTCTTTCTTGAAGACAGCAGGATATTTACTAAGTTGTAAAAACCAACCAACCAACCAACCAACCAAAAACAATAATAAAAACACAAAAAACCCTTGTAAAAACATGTCATTGAAAGAATATAGAAGGACCAGAAGTGGAGTTATAGGTCACTGGGGCTGTGAGTAGGGAGTTGACTCTCTTACAAGGTCAGGACTGGTCAAGACTCCAACACAAACGTGGCAACACTGAACAAATCAATGTGAGGCAGAATGAGGTCCTTGTTACCAGCATCTCATGAAGACCTGAGAATTTGCAGGTGCTACAAGGTACTTTTTTTTGGAAAAAAAGAGATGTGAGCCTCTAATAGTTTATTAGTGATTGCTCTGGAGTTCATGTGTATGGTGTTAAGTATAGGTAGAAGGATTCAGTCATTGAGGAAGTAGTCGTATTGAGCCTTGCCCTAGTCTACCTTGGGTTCTGAAGTCCAATGAGTACGTTAGGGTTGTTCAGATGTGAATCAAAGGAGATATGCTTTTGTATTTTTATCATTGACTTACTACTGGATATGGGATAGCCAAGGAGATACCTTGAGCTTGGACAAAGTAGCTTCCTTTAACCAAGGCAATTTCACAAGAGGATTGTCTGAGGGTTTTTATTGCTGTGAAGAGACACTATGACCATGGCAGCTTGTATAAAGGAAAACATTTCATTGGCACTGTCTTGTAGTTCAGGGGTTTAGTCCATTGTCATCATGGAGGGAAGGGTAGTAGTGTGCAGGCAAACATGGTTCTGGAGAGGTAGCTTTACAACTCTATTGGCAGACAGCAGAATGAGGGAGTAGCCACTCTTCCTGGCTTGAACTTCTGAGACCTCAAGGTTCACCCCTCAATGACATACTTCCTCCCATCAAGTCATATCTACTCAAACAGGGCTATACCTTCTAAAATTGACACTCCCTGTGGGCCTTTGGGGGTCATTTTATTCAAACCACCACAAGGATTATGAGTTTAGCACCTTAAGCAACAAGATCTTCAGAACTGAAGAGGCAACTTAGTCGTTTCTAGTACATCCAGTGGCTGGAGGAAAGATGCTGCTTCCTACTATGTGGGTTTTGGGGTAGGAGAAGACCTTGTTCCAAGCAATGTCAGGAATGATTCCTGTTTCTTAGAGACCAAGACCCCACATGTTTTGGGAACATCGTTGTGATCTCAAACATTAATATATCTTGGAAAGAAAGACAGTTTGCTCAAAATCAGAACTCTAGTCTTAGATGGGGGAGGGCAGGCAAGGCAAGTGCTTTCAGCGATTGTTTAGGTTCTATAAAACAAGATGACATCATGCTCCATTTTCATGTTGGAAACAATAGATATCTGTTTTTGAAGATCAGGAAAGTAAGAAAAGTAGGGAACTATGTAGTTCCCTGAACAAGTCCTACTGTAGTCTTCTTAACTGGAAATACTTGTCAGAACTTGCGAATATTTTCTTATTCACTTTTAGTGTTCAGGTAGTCATCTTCATTGAGTTAGTTAGATCTTAATCATAATTTTATGCCCCAGCTGTTAACTCTGTTATGTAGTAACCATTGGTACCAGATGCATGCTATTTTACCAACTGGATGTACCATAAGTTTTCAAACCAAACAATTTGAATATTTTCATATTATTCCAATACAAACAATAATGTCATCATTTTATGTGTGAGTTGCAACAGATGTACAATTAGTTATTTTATTAGGAAAAAAATTAAATTACAGAAGAGCCAGAGTTAAATGTCTGACATTTCTAAATGTCTAAAGGCAGTAGACATTTCTGCTGTCTTTGACTAGAAGTTACTTTGAAGGTATTGATTTGTTTATATGCGCAGAAACATGTCAAAGGTACTTTGTTATGGCAACACCAACGAGCTAATTCAGGGTCTTTGAAAGCACACTAAGAATAATAATTAAGTACACAGACATGTGAGAGAGTTTGCATGCTGCTCTGGATTCTAAGGGATGCTTTGGTTCTTTGAATGCAGGACTGAGGTGGGAGAGGCAAAGGCTGCTGCCATCTCTATGTTTCTAGGTCACATTTAAGGGGGAGGTTTCAACACTATGGGATTCCGGCTTCACTGAGAATTGCCTGTCAGCCTTCTTTCCTGTCTGTGACCCACCTTATAACATGGAGCTCCAACTTATCAAGGTATAGTAAGCATCCCTAGGGAAAGGCTGATTTGGACACTGCCTGTCTAGTTTTTTTTTTTTTCCCCAAGCTTGACGTACACACTGAGTATATGAGAGAGCTACTTGTATTGTTTGTAATCACTATATTTAAAGGAGGATTTCTCTGGATATCTAGGGTTACAATACTGGTGGAGAGAGCTACCCTGAACTTAGAATTACTTGGACACACTCTTGACATTCCCTGAAAGACATGTGTGCTCATACCTAGGACAGTTGTATGGCTGGGTGTGAGGAAGTAAAACAGGACAAATGAACCACCTTTCTTATTTCCTTTGGCCAGTGAGATACTTATTATCAGAATGTATTGATTATCGGAATATTCAAAAGTGTGTGTACATATAGGCAGCACTAGCTGGAATTAGTGGGTTATGAACAACACCCCCATCCACCTAAAACCCTAGAGAGGCATGCAGCTGGTAATAAGAGTGCTGTAGAAATATATGAAGAGTTGGAAGGGGAAATAGAGATAAATATGATATTTCATTGTACACATGTATGAAATTCTTAAAACTGAAAAATATTTTAAGTACTGCATACTCACCCTTTTCCCGTTGGAACCTAGTTCCTTGAAATGTAAGCTATTGATTGACATTAGCTATTAGCAATAGGGGTCTAGATCATGAGACACCTCATGGAAATTGGGGTGCCTGGAGAAAGTGAGGCTTTCTGGCCAAGTTCACAGCTAGATAGGTCAGCAGATGTCACAGTTAGGATTAATGTCACCCAGTCAACCCAAAAGGATTTTTCCTGGCCCAGAAAAGAACTTCTGAATCTCTCCCCTCACTCCCACGAGGCCTGGGAGCAGACACAAAGGAGGGTCCCCAGTCTGCATGCCTGCTTTTCTTGTTGAGGATGAAGCATGAAGAAAATGGTGAATGGCTGCTGAGATGAGCCATTACACGTTGGGGTTATTTTCAATGAAAGAATAGATAAATACGCAGTTGGAGTGGCCTGTGCCTTCTGAATCCCCCAGGTTTGCCACACGCAGGCAGAAGAATTAAATGAATGGTAGACAATCACTGTCTTGGCTCTCAACTTTCTGTTTCACATGCTCATGTTTTATGGAAGTGGGAAGACTTCAGCACTCCTCACTGGTGATTAAATAGAGACAGTTCTCCCCAGGGGTCTCATTTTCCTCACTGTCAACAAGAAGGGTAGAGGCTAGGGGTTCTTTGAACAAAGCAGGTCCTTGGAATATTTATTTGGTTGCCAGTGTTCTACATACTACCGAACACGCTGTCTTCATACTGAGACCTCAGGAAAGAAGAACAGAAAGTTTCATGTATGAACACCTGAGTTTAGATTCCCAGTGGACATACAATGCTATGGAATCCAGTGACATCCCCAAAGGTCTGTCGCCTCTTGGCTGATTCAGCAGTAAGCCTGTAAGACAATCAACAAAGAGTCACTCTTCTCCATCTGCTCTGGATACTTCCAGAATCAGGATGAGCTTTGACAGAGCCAGATGGAAGCTGGATTGGCAGAAATCACTCTCTGGGATAGTGCTTTGCCACTGAGAACTCCAGTGTGACATAATGTTACTTCCCAACAGCCATGGACTTTGGTAGTTTCTAGTATCAGTGGATGACTAATGTTGCTCTGTGTGACAGTGGACTTTGCAATAAACATGAGTCGGTTTAGAATTTTCTGGGAGACAACTCATCTACCCACCTGTATACACACAAACAGAAAGAATTGCAGCATAATGTTTTTTAACACATGGACCCATGGTGAAATAATTATGGTACCATAATCATTTCATAATCATAGTTAACATGTACTTCTCCTCACATGTTTTTTTTCTTTACTGATGAAGCCACTTAAAATCTACCTATCTATCTATCTATCTATCTATCTATCTATCTATCTATCTATCTATCTATCTATACTGGAATTGTGACTGTTTCAATCTTGTGTGGGTTTTCTCTTTGAAACCACAGCCACTGTGAGTTTGTGAGTGTTATAGCCATATCCTGTCCAGAGATAGCATTTCATGGCACTCTGCACCATCCCCTGACACATTCCTTTCTGTTCCCTCTGTTTTTAGATACAGGGTCTCACCATACAACTCTCGGTGGCCTAAAACTTACTATGTAGACTGAGCTGGGGTGGAAGCTCATGAGACCCTACTCTTTGGTAATTAGCAACTGATAGGTAATGGGGAAGAAGGATCATCATTTTTTGGATGGCATGTTCCTTTTCTAATGTATGACCCCCTCTCATGCCCAGACGGGCATCACTAAAATGAGCTTAGTTTATTATTTTCATTTTATTTAAAATTTTATTTGTATGACTGTTTGTCTAAATGTATGCCTGTGCACCATGTGTGCAAATAATGTATAGACCTAAAACTCACAGAGATCCCTGTCTACCTCTGCATCTTGAGAGCTGGTATTAAATGTGTGTGCCACTGTGTTTGTCTCTTTTATTTCCTGTGCCTCTGTTTTGTTGTTCTCTGAGCCTTAGGGGTGGATAAAGATGTTCTGTTTAGGGCTGAACCCCCATAGTCACTCATTATCAGCATGTTGACCAGTTATAAGTCTCTGCATTGATTGCTGCCTATTGCAATGAGAAGTTCCTCTACTATGGTTGAGAGCAGCCAGGTCTGTGGTCATAAACATAAATATTTATAAAGCAGTTTCACAACATGGCCATTTAGCAAAATAACAACCATAGTTCCCTCCCTTAGAGCCAATAATCTCCCAGTCGTGGGCTTTGACTAGATTTACAGCACCAGACATGAAGACTTCCTGTGGAGCAGGCATCAAATCTGATCAGAAAGCAGTGGGGTTTCCTATAACAGTCTTGGCACTACTACATCAGTGAGCTCCTCTTGCCTGATTGGTCAGGATTTCAGCACACAAGGTCCAACACTGGGTAAGACTATTGCTGTCTTTTCTTCCATAGCAGCCTACATGGAATCTTTTGGTACTATGCAGGTTACCTAGTAAGGAAGAGATCTATCAGTAGTTCTTAAATCGATTTCTCTATGTCCTGTAGCTAGTGTGTGTGCTATCTTTAGAATACAAACTTACTCCACATGGTATATATGCACAACTCTTTATCCATTCATCTATTGACAGACACTTTTCATGTTTCAGCTGTTATAAATAATGCTGCAATGGCCAAAATGATACAGAGATCAGATAACTCAATAGCAATAATGATGATGATGATGATAACAAAATTAAAGAGGGCAAAGGACCTGATATGTGTATCATGAAGTGCATTTTAAAGAACAAATGATCTCCCAAAGGCTCCCCATCCAGCTGAGTGCAATGCGGACAGACAATTCTGCAACTGAACCTCCTGGCTGAGCGGCTGGGAGGGGGAGGGGCTTGCATTTATACACATCAAGGTGTTAGAAACAGAGTCTCACATCTCCCTATGGGTAAGAGTGAGCACTGCAATCATTATTACAGTCTGCTGGTGTTGTTTCTTAGCCCATGTCAAGAACATCAATTAACTGAACTCCAAAGCTCCTGCACTCTGCAAACTTCAGTCACTGGGCAATTATCGAGTCTCTCAGCCTGGCAATTATTTTCTTGCTGGCCTCTTTCATGTATCCAGCTCCCTTGGTGCACTTGTGCAAGGTGGGGACCAGGTGACCTGCTATAACAAGTTTCATGTCTCAGGGCCTCAGGGAGCTTGCATAGGGACATAGTGATATCCACAGTGGAGCTAGAAGGACAGGCCACAGTGGGCCAGGAACCTGAGTGACAGGCAGGAGACCAGAGGCAGGACTCGGCTTTTGTGCTTTGGTGTCTGTGGTCATTGCAACAGCCTTGAAATAATGGTGGCAGTCTTGGCGGAAATGGAGCATGGACTTCCTAGCAGGGCCCAGGCCTATTCTACTGTGAACCCTTAGTTCCTCCTCTGAAGACAGACAGAACTACTCACAGAACAAAGGGTTTCTCCAAGGCATTCTCTCTGTGTGTCTCTCTTTCCATCTGACACACTCTGTTTCTGTCTCTGTCTCTCTGTCTCTCTGTCTCTCTCTGCCTCTCTCTGCCTCTCTCTCTCTCTCTCTCTCTCTCTCTCTCTCTCTCTCTCTCTCTCTCTCTCGTGTGTGTGTGTGTGTGTGTGTGTGTGTGTGTGCATGTCGGGCACAGGCTCAAGGCACACTTGGACACCACATCATTGGTACCATTGCAACCTTAATCTTGAATTTTATTGCCGCAAGTTCATTGTGCAAATGGAAATGTGGCCTCTCTCAGATGTGATCGTTTCAATGTGCTCATGTATAAATGCATAAAAAGAAAGATTCTTTTCATACTTCATCTACTTCCTTGTCAGTCTCGGCTTCATTTTCAATTCCCTCCTTTAGTGCCCTAATTTCCTCCTTGATGGATTGCTTGATTCCATCTTTGGAGGCCCAGCTTGCTGCCACGGAACAAGCTGGTTGTTCTGTCTCTGTCTCTGTCTCCCTCCCTTCCTCCCTTTCTCCCTCTTTCCAGCTCCCCTTTCCCCTCTCCATCTCCTCTCTCCTTTATAAAATCCTATCATCAGCAGCAGCCTTAGAATGTGGAAGTTGTACTGAAGCTAGGAGGCAGAACCCCCTCCTGCCGCCATCACCGTCACTCCACTGGCTCTGGGCATGAAACCCGGAGTAGATAATTCTGGGATAGGAAAGCAGATTGTGTGCAGTAGACCATAGAATTCTTTGTGCTCAAGACCTTCCTTCCTCTGATAACCCATTGGACTTCCTTCTGCAGAAAAGCATTGTCTACTTACTCATTAGTTTTCTGTATTTCTAGTGCTATTTGATCACTTTATGCTGTTGTACCATCCATGACAACTGCTCTTCCCTTCTCAGGATTAAAAGAGGGATGCCCAGTGACTTCCCAAGAAGCAGCCACTAGGTCACAGACTTGGATGAAACCTGTCTTCTGCTGTGTACCATGTCAGTATCTTCTGCTAAAGTGGGCCTCATAATTCAGAAGCATAAAGCAGTTTATTTAATACTTTGGATCTGAGAGTATTGATGCAGTGTTCTGAGGGGGCCAGAGCACTCTGCTCATTTTACAGGCAACCCTGCTATTTATCTCTTGTGAGACACAGGGAAAAAGACATGGATGGGTTTGAGACTTATCTTTAAGTTGGATATATTGGCTATGTAGTGCTTATGAGGCTGACACATTGACATTGCTCTGGCCTCTTGCAATTGTTTTCTGGAGCTGTTGTAAGAAGCTCTATCGTCTGAGTGGCATAAATAAACTACCTTATACTTCTAGAGACTAGAGACAAAAGTCAAAATATTTGGAGGACCACTATCCCTGAGAGAGCAACGAAGACATGTCCTTGACCCCTGCTAGCTCCTAGCAGCTTGCTAGCCATCTTGGACATCTTGTATTATTTGCCTTATAAGCCACAAGACTCTACCCTTCCACCTTCTCTGTTTCTTCTTTCTTTCTTTCTTTCTTTCTTTCTTTCTTTCTTTCTTTCTTTCTTCTTTCTTTCTTTCTTTCTTCTTTCTTTCTTTCTTTCTTTCTTTCTTTCTTTCTTTCTTTTTTTTTTTGTACATGTATGTGGCTGTGTTCTCTTTCTTTGGATACCAAACAGATTGACTGAAGACCACCCCCAATGATCTTAGTTTTCACTAGATTTCCTTTCTAAAGGCTTTCAGAATGGTCTTTTTTGCTTACTCTTCTGATGTGAATGCTAATCTCTTCCCGGCACACAGAACTATCCTCTAGGATATTCTCACAGAGGTGTTTCATCAGCTAATGAGCACATGACCTTCACCCTCATAAAGGGTTAGAGGAAACTTGGCACAAAACCCTATTAGATCTTCCTTAGAACCCATACAATTAGAGGACTTCAGGGTGCTGATCCAGCTGAGGAAGGGAAGGGTTACATGTAGAGACATAATCAATAGCACAACCCTTTCCCAAACTCAGAATGTCGAAAGACTTGTCAACCTTGAGGCCTGGGTCTAACGTATGTGATATAATGGAAGGCTTAGTGTCTTAGTTAGGTTCCTATTGCTATGATGAAAACATAACCAAAAAATCAAGTTGGAGAGGATAGTTTTTATTCAGTTTACACTTCAAGATCATTGGAGGCATTCAGGACAGAACTCAGTCAGGGCTGGAGCCTGGTGGCAGGATTAATGCAGAAGCCATGGAGGGGGTGCGGGTTAGTGACTTGCTTCACATGGCTTGCTCAGCCTGCTTTCTTATAGAACCCAGGACCATCAAACTGCAGATGGCATCACCCATCATGGGCTGGGCCCCTCCCCTTTGATCATTAATTGAGAAAATGTCTTATAGCTAGATCTCATGGAAACATTTCCTCAACTAGGGCTCCTTCCCCTCTAATGACTCTAGCTTGTTTCAAGTTGACAACAAAATCAGTCAGTATACCTTGATATGATACAAATCTGCCATGTAGCTTCTTCCAGTCACCATCCCATCTCTGATGAGCTTGCACAAAGGTGACTGGGAGATTACAAAGGAAGGCCTGCTTGAGTTCCTGTCCTGAATTCCTCCAATGATGGTCTATGATCTGGAAGTGTAAAGTGAATAAAAGCTTTCCTCCCCATCTTGCTTTTTTGGTCATGATGTTTTTATGCACCAGATTCAGGCAAGGCCAGGTCAGGGTTAGGATGATTAAGCCATTAGTCTAGTACCTGTGAGGGCTGAACGGGCTAGAGCATATCTAGAAGGGCTGGGCTGCTAACTGATGAAGGACACAGGATTATGATATGCCTGCATTCTCCTGGCTAGAGTAGCTCTTTAAAGGGGGTCAAGAAGACAACACTCATGATATATACAGAGGCATGACAGTTTTAAGTAGCAAAAAACCGATTCTCATCAGGAAGCAAGATTTGCCCCCAGGTCTTATGAGCTCGTGTGCCAAGATGCAGAAAGCTGTGTAGTTTGTTAAATGTTAAAATAAGTGGACCATATGCACTAGAGAGAAAGGCAGATGTCGCTAAAATTTACATTTTTAAAAATTCAGGCATCAGAGTCCCATGCATCCAAAAGACATCCGCTCATGATCCCTGCCCATCTACAGACTTTCTAAATCTCATTTGTACTCAATGGGGATCCTTCAGAGTAACTGTAGTGAGATCCTTACCACAGCAGCATACTCCTTACCTGCTTGCTTCATTCATTCAACTGTTGGTAAATGTATCCAAAGATGCTCTGGGTCCATTAGTGTATCAGAGATCTAGTAGTCTATACAGGAAAGATGTGAAAGGAAACCACATGGGTGATGTTAGCTGACTCTTCATACGCACCTAAATTCAGCAACTGTGTTCTATGTGATAAAAGAATTCCATGGAAAAGAACCTAGCTTTTGCTGAGTGATATGACAAAGTGGAGGGGAAGACTGGTACACAGACAAGGTAGGAAGGGGAAGAGCTTTTATAAGGTGTTATGGAAAAGCTTAGGACTCCCAGGGTGTGAAAGCAAAGAGGAGGGTGACCAAGGAAGGCTTCCTCAATCACTCACCTTCTGAGGTCCCAGTTAGAAGTCTAACCTGACAGATTGAGTTGCCTCATCAAGGCCCCTAGCTATGTTTTCCTGTCTTTAATCAAGTTGAACCAGGCTTTCTAAAATGCCTCTCCCCAGGAAAATCCTAGGAGTCTATTTGTGGAGGAGATGCCTGATGGCCTGGGAGTTCTCCTCAAGTTCTCCTATGGTGCCTACAAAATAGCAGTCATTGCTGCCAGTTGCTTGGGTGAAAATATGGCTACACGGCTGGAATTGATTTACTACCAAGGGAAGGGGCATTAATCCAGCTACAAATTCTCTCAGCTAGGACATAAGGTGGTAAATTACAGCTAGCTAGGCAGCAGCTCCAACTCTGTGTTGTGTGTGTGTGTATGCGTGCGTGCGTGCGTGCGTGCACATGTTTTAATAAAGGAAACCCTTTCAGTTCTTAATTGATAATCACATTTTCCCATCTAAAAACCCTAGCAGATGATGAAATTATAAGAACATAAAGCACAGAAATGCCTTCTCCTGGCCCTTACTGACACTTCAAAACACAGTTAATGGAGTGAGTCTTTTCTGTCTGTAGTCAGGACATCTCATGGTTTTGAATATCAAAAGAGAATTAACTCAACCAGAATAATTTATAGAACACCCATTGCATGCAAGGTGTCTTTCTAAGAACAAGGGTTCGTGATCACAGCTGTTAATATTATTACCTCTATAACTTACAGAATACCTCTCATGTACTGAGCACATTACATAGACATCTCCAAATTTTAAACAACTCTGAAAGGCTGGCTTCTATTTTCTCATCTACTAATGGTGAGCCATTGGCTCTCAGGACATGAGTAGCTTGTGCATGGCACAGGCATATTTGAGCCATATACAAAAATATTCTGACAATTTACCCATGCTAATTCATTTCTTCTTTTCTACCAAGAAAAAGCCAGAATTCTCATTTTGTTAGAAGTGATGACCTGCTAAGAGATTCCATATTTTTAGCCACTCTGCAGTTGGGATTAGCAACTTTAAAATTTAAACAACAGGCCATAGAGGCAGAAGTTGTTAGACTCCTTGAGTTCTTCTTGCAAAGGATATTACTTAACTGAGGAATCTTCTTTTATTCTTTGCTTGCTTCCTTCCCAGTCCCTGGAATGAAGATGTGTTGGCTACAACCTGGATATGTTTGTTGTGTATACAGAATGACTGATTCCCAAGTTACTGCCAGCTGCAGAGTGTGCTCCAGGGTCCCAGGTAGGCCTCCTGCATTCTCCCCGGAACTTTAGTACTTTCCTGGTGTGGTCATTTGATTATGCATGGCCCAGGGAGTGGCACTATGCTTCCCACCACAATGAGAACAGACTGAACCCCTGAACTTATAAGCCAGCTCCAATTAAATGCTATCCTTTATAAGAGTGACCTTGCTCATGGTAGCTCTCCACAGCAATGGAAATCCTAAAGACACGTGGGGCCTTTTTTCATGAGAGTGCCTTCTCTCTCAACAGACTCCTGGCCAGCTCTACACATGCACAAGAATCCTCAACTCAAACCCCAACTCCTCCTTTGCTGTGAGGTCACAGGTCCTTATTCATCCAATTATTCACGGTTGCCTGCTTCTTGGCTGGCCTGGAAGGAGTAGGACCATACTGTGTAAAGTCCCATGCAGAGAATCTTCCCATAATTTGGGGCTATCAATTGTACGGAAAGTCTATAGATGAACAAGTTAGTTTAATGTCTTTGCAGATAAGAAACGGGTATCACTGGCAAGGATGTGGAGAAAGAGGAACACTCCTCCATTGCTGGTGGGATTGCAAGCTGGTACAACCACTCTGGAAATCAGTTTTTATATATATATATATATATATATATATATATATATATATATATATATATATATATAATATATGTATTTATATGTATTTATAAATATATCTATCTATCACATTATCAATGAAGAAGTGCCTGGCACACACTAAAGGACAAGTTAAGTATATGGATAATTCAGTAGAATCACTTTGATACCCGTTTCTTTTATATATATATATATATATATATATGTATTTATATATATATATATATATATATATATATAAATACAGAATGACTGATTCCCAAGCTATATATATATATATATATATATATATATATATATAAATACAGAATGACTGATTCCCAAGCTATATATATATATATATATATATATATATATATAAATACAGAATGACTGATTCCCAAGCTATATATATATATATATATATATATATATATATATATAAATACAGAATGACTGATTCCCAAGCTATATATATATATATATATATATATATATATATATATATAAATACAGAATGACTGATTCCCAAGCTATATATATATATATATATATATATATATATATATATAAATACAGAATGACTGATTCCCAAGCTATATATATATAAAAGAAACGGGTATCAAAGTGATTCTACTGAATTATCCATATACTTAACTTGTCCTTTAGTGTGTGCCAGGCACTTCTTCATTGATAATGTGATAGATATGGATAATTCATCTGCTTAGTGTGTGTGTGTGTGTGTGTGTGTGTGTGTGTGGGCGCACGCACGTGTGCACCATAAACACACATGGAGGTGAGAAGTGTGGACTCTCTCTTCCCTCTGAGATTGGAACTCAGGGGCACAGCTTGGCAGCTAGCACCATAGCCAGCTGAGCCATCTCTCCAACCCTCAAATGAAGGATATAGCTCTAGTGTTATCAGGTTTAAGTTCTGGGGAAAGAAGATTAATTGACATGCTAACAGGCACAGAGTCAGTAATTAGTGTGTCTAGACAACTAAAATATGTTGATGGAAAGGGTTTTTCTCCCAGTTCCTGAGGGCTGCATACAGTCATGGAGGTGCTTTGCCTCAGGCTCTGATGGTGCCTTCTCATGACCTTCTCTGATGTGTCTGTGTCTTTTTGTTTAATAAGGATACTAGTCATCAGATTTAGGTTACTCCCCTCATGTTAAAAGTCGCACAAGATTAATAAGTCGTTAATCACTGTTACCAAACATAGGACCTCAACATATTTCTTTCAGGATACACAGCTGAACCCACTATGCTGAATTCTTTTTGTTTATGTTTGGCAGTGGCCAGGGTGTGAAGCTGTGCAAAGCTTTCTCTGTATGGGACAGGCAGTGCAGGAAAACACAAGGGCTGTGTATTGGCCAGTTTTGTGTGTTAACTTGACACAAACTGGAGTTATCACAGTGAAAGGAGCCTCCCTTGAGGAAATGCCTCCATGAGATCCAGTTGTAAAGCATTTTTTTCAATTAGTGATCAAGGGTGGGAGGGCCCATTGTGGGTGGTGCCATCCCTGAGCTGGTAGTTTTGGGTTCTTTAAGAAAGCAAGATGAGGCCAGCCTGGTCTACAAAGTGAGTTCCAGGACAGCCAAGGCAACACAGAGAAACCCTGTCCCGGAAAAAAAAAAGTAAGCAAGCAAACAAACAAACAAAAACAATTAGGGATTAAAAACTTCTTTCACTGGGTAAAAGTTTAATAGCATAAGGTTATAGCTCCAAGGATCAGGTAACATAGCTTTCATGGAGAATACTTGTCAAATTTATGATAATGAACTATTATCTTTTCAATGAAGAACATGGTTGTCAAGCAAAATTATATTAATCTTTAAAATGTAATGCCAGATTTTTTTGTGTGTATGTATGTATGTATGTATGCATGCATACATGTATGTATGTATTTCCTTATGACCATTTGAACAAATTATAAAACTTGTGTGGTTTTTATGGATAGACACTTGTTTCAAGAATGAAAACTATATGCAAGCAGACATGGAAAATATACAAAGTTTTAACTACCACCAAAAGAAAGAAAGAAAGAAAGAAAGAAAGAAAGAAAGAAAGAAAGAAAGAAAGAAAGAAAGAAAGAAAGAAAGATGAGCAAGGCAGGAGAAGCAAGCCAGTAAGTAACACCCCTCCATGGCCTCTGCATCAGCTCCGGCTTCCTGACCTGCTTGAGCTCCAGTCTGGACTTCCTTTGGTGATGGAAGTGGAAGCTGAATATCCTTTTCCTCCTGGCTTCTCGGTTATGATGTTTTGTTCAGGAATATATAAGAGACTCTTGGAATCTGGGCCAGGGTAGGAGCAAAGACCACAGAAGTCGGGATAGATTCAGGATACATTTTGGTGGCAGAATAGATAGGTCCTGATGGTGTGTATGAGTGTGGCTGTGTAGATGTTACTGTATCTGTAAAGAGAGATACCAACCATGGCACCTAAATGTTTACCCCGTGTTCCAGTGAGTTACGACTGGTAGAGTTGAAGGGAATCAGCAGAGAGACATTCTTACTAGCATTTTGCTTGAGTCACATTGGAGCATCTAAGGTCGGGAAGATCATGTTAAAGTTTCCTCCTAATAATGGAGCCTTCCAGCAAAGCTGTGACAGTGTTATGTGCAGTGCTCAACTCTTGTCTTCACCGTCAGGGCTCCGTGGTTCAAGTGGGCTACAGTGGTGATGATGTAAACACCCCTCAGGTTTGGCTCATTTTAAGCCAGTCAGATTTGCAAAGGATAACGGTAAAAATGTTCCAAGCATCCAAACTGAAAGCTCTTCATCTAATTCTGTGTCCCCCCTGAGGACTGGGGTTGTGTGCGTCAGCCTTCTCAGTGCCTATGCTGTCCGACTGAAGTTTTCTGTTCTCTTTTGCAGAAAATGAAGATCCTCAGGCATCCGGAGCCTTGTGTGGGGGAGCAGGGGCTCTTTCTATTGACTGTGTGTTGCCTTAATGGCCCAACATTGATCTGAGCGATCGACCTCTGGGTTTCAAATAACTGACACAGTTTCCAATGGATCCAGATAATTAAGACTTCTCAAATGGCAACTAATAATTTGCATGTACAGGGCAGCCATCCTCCGGGGCTTGGGGAACCCATGCTGGTGAGAAATGAAAGGCAAACCCCATCCTGGTGGTCGTCTGAGCCTTGCTAATGGAGTCTTAGAAAAATCGTTTTGCCCTTCTGACCTCTCTCACCAGTGTTATCAAGTGACCTCGGGGAGTTGTTTTCTCTTATTGGAAAGCACTCAGGATCTGCTGGAAGCATTACAAGGTGTGATGCAGTTCTGTTCTCTGCCTTCATCCCTGATGGCTCATCAGGGGCTCCGTGGAGTACCTGGAACGTCCATTCCAAATGCCCTCTGCCTCCAATTCCTTCCTTCTCAAATGTGCTTCCTAAAGCCATGTCTGGTCCTCCATTTCTCTGTATCCTGTGTCCACTGCATCACCGCTGACATCAAAATTCCTATGAGAAATGACACTATCTAGACACACACGTATTCTCTATCCTTACCTCAATACAAGTTGATACAATGTAAATAGACCTTCAGCCTGGACTCAGGTCTAGGCCACTGAGGTGACTGGACAAGCCGTCTATGGAGCATCCAGTGCCCTTACCCGGTGGAACCCACTTTCTTGCACTCTGGTCATCTGTCAGTGAGGGGAGCTTGCCTTGGAAACTGCTGGCCCAAGGGGGATAAGAGAAGAGACTGGGCACAAAAAAGATTGCAAACCAGAGCCTTCAGCCAGCTATTAAAGGACACTCAGGATAATTCAGCTACCCCACAGCCTTCCCATGGGATCAGATTGTGACAGAGGTGTTATTGTGGAATGGCAGCTATGGGGCTTAGAAAGTGGCTTGTTATGTAACACCATTAGGGCAGTAGCAGGCAGATAATCACCTTGCTGGGTGATGTCTTTTTGTCTATGAGCTCATAGCCCTTTAAAACATGCATGTCAAAGGCCACAGCCATGCTCCTAAGTACATCAGAATCTGTCCACAATGGATGCTCAGATATTGTCCTTCTGCAAGTAATTGTGTGAAAAGCAAATAGAGGGGGAATAATGGAGAATGGAGGATTGGCTGCACTCACATGTCTCATGGACGGCTAGCTGGACTTATTGAGTGCTAACTGTGGGGAACAGTGCTATAACACTTGGAAAAGCCATTCTTATTGGCTGTTAATATCTCTGCCAGGCAAAGAATTGAGCTTAGGGAACTGAAGGGTTTCCTTAAAGCACCAGTCATAGTTGGAAGCTTATTTTCTTAGTCTTATTTCCAACATTGGAGAAAGAGCTGATTAGCTTTTGTGGGTGGGAAAAGAAGCCAGAGTTGAAGGACTGTTCTGTGGGTTATCAAGCAAAAGAGGATGGAGCATGGTTTTAAGATGGTCCTGTTTACTTACAAACTATACCAAAATAATGATGGCATGAATGTTCTCTCTGGTCAATGGGGATGTAAAAGGCTAGGGTGAGAGAGTTCTAAGTGGGTACAGAGGGTTCCTTGTGCCGAACAACAGGAGAGCCATAGAGGGTGGGTGATATAGTGCTGCGTAGAGCTCATGGTGTGCAGACAGAGTCCATTCAATTCAGACCTCAGTCAGTATGACTGCATGGTGGTTAGCTTGCTCCTTGGGTTCATCTGTTCTTCTGAGGGGGCTCTATGTCTAGGCTCTGACTGCTACCCCAGTACACAATGTTTTTGTTTTTTGTTTTTTGTTTTTTTTGTTGTTGTTGTTGTTCTCACCAGGCTCCTGAGGCAGCTAAGTTACATCTGTTCCAACACTTCTACACTTCTTTGTTCACTTTTGGTCTCCCAGGCTGGCTCGCATAGTCTGATGTAGTACTGAACAGTGATAAGCATGTGACAGAGACTGTTGTGAACTGCTCATCAATGTGGGAGGTAGACAACATCATCCTCACTTTACAGGGGACAAGAGCAAGTTACAGAGGTAGCAACTACACACTTATTTGGTTGGTAGGGCCTGAAAAGTATGACTATGAAGATGAAAATTCTCTCTCTCTCTCTCTCTCTCTCTGTGTGTGTGTGTGTGTGTGTCTGTGTGTGTGTGTGTGTGTCTGTGTGTTCTCACTGTGTGTGTGTTTCCATTTTGTGACTTACACAGAACGGATCCCTTAAGCCTCTCACTGTCTCTCTGTCACCTGCTGAGGAAGTCTCCACAGCCATGGCGAGGACAGTCATAGATGAATCTTGTGCAACTGATCTGGACATGAATGGTAATCATGAAGTATGTACATATTTTATACAAACATGAAGGAAGTATGGTATGTGAGCAGCATGTGTATATGTGATTTGTATGATGTATCCATGTGTTTATGGCTTATGTGTATAATGTGTGTGTGGTATGTACGTGTGTGTGAATACAATGCACATGTGAACTATGTAGGTCCTGTGTGCTTATAGTACATGTAGATATAAAGCATGTATGTCATGTGTGCATATCTAGTAGGCAGAGAGATGTGTGCATGTATGGTGTGTATGTGTGTGTGTGTATATATATTTATATATATATATTGATATGTGTGTATCGTGTGTGTGTGTGTGTGCGTGTGTGCACATGTGTGTGCACACATGTGTAGTCTTTATTTTCTCTGTGTGTTTTATCTGGTATGTATGGAATGTGTTATTATGTAAGTTGTATATGTATGGTCTCTGTGCGTGTAGTCTGTGTGGTCTATGTATGCATTTTCTATATGTTTCCTGTTATGGTTGTATGATGTGTGTGTATGGTATGTTTTTTGTTCAAATGAACCTTTGCTGGAATGTCCTATTAAATTGGCTTTTGTCATTGTCCCAGATTTATTGCTTTAATTTGTTTCAGCTCTTTGTACCAAAGAGCTGCATTTGTTCTGTCCTACCTCAGTTTGAACCTGCCTGTGGGGCACAAAAATATACTTTTATATTTCACTTTCTATAGTTTTTTTTCTCTAGTGACCAATGTTAACCAAGAAAATGATTTACCTTGGATTTGAGGGTCAGCAAACTGTTAAGTCATTTGTATCATTGGCACTTCCGTGTTTATGGATAAAAGTGTGAAGACACTAATCAAGACCACTGAAGACCTTGAGACCCCTATGGAGAGACAAGCTGCTATTTTCCAAGGCCTGGTAGCTTCTTTTCTTTCTCCATTTTTTACTGGTTATTTTGTTTACATTTCAAATGTTATCTCCCTTGCTGATTTCCCCTCTGCAAATCCCTATCCCATGGTTCTTGGCCCCTGCTCCTATGAGAGTGCTCCCCCACCCACCTATCCACTCACTCCTGCCTCACTATCCTAGCATTCCCTTACACTGGGGCATTGAGCCTTCATAGGACCAAGGGCCTCCCCTCCCATTGATGACCGACAAGGACATCCTCTTCTACATATGTGGCTAGAACCATGGGTGTCCCCGTGTGCACTCTTTGGTTGGTCGTTTAGTCCCTGGGAGCTCTAGGGAGTCTGGTTGGTTGATATTGTCATTCTTCCTATAGCTTCTTTCTGTTCCACTCTGTCACCTCAGCAGATGTCTTGTACCCTGCTAACTCCCCAACCCATGGCCATGCAGAATTCTCTGGGACGTTTCCAACCAGGTCTTCCTCCCACTGGATCATTTGTGAGGTGGTCATACATAGAAGTGTTTTCCTCCCTCCAACATCTCCACTGAGGCCACTGCTGACATTCCTCTACTGAACCTGAATAAATGAATGAGGAATCATGGGACCATGCCCATTCAAAGTTTTGGTAAATAACATCTTATGGAGAAGCCATGGGGGGGGGGCAGGAATGAAAGAAAAGGGAGGAGATGGGAATGGTGAGAAGGAAGGAAAGGGGGACCTGGAGTCAGAGATCTGACTCCAGAAACAACCATAATGTTCAGTTCTTCTCCATGTGATCCAGGCCTACCTTATTTGAATCTTTTCACAGTGTGTGGCTGGTAGGGTTAGGTCACATGCTGCCATCTATATCAGGGAGGGGCCTGGACACCCGATCCTAGTTTCTAACCTGGTGAGATACATCCTGGGGCAGATGTGACAGGTGCCGAGGCAAATGGGTTTCCAAATGGCTGTGTACCATACCTTGTCCATCTCATCCCTACTCCCATCCCCAGTTGCCTTGAAGCCTGAAATTCCCTCCTTCTTTCTGTTCATATCCATCTCCTCTCACAGATATTTCTCAATGGTCTTCACTGAAGGCAAGTCTGACCACTGTTGCACCTTGTCACCTCTCTGTATTCCTTTCACAGTACCTCAGGGGCCCACATTACATGGCTGTATGACATTTTGATTTTAGTTGTGTTGTGGTCTGAGTGAGATAGGCTCAGCTAACCATAACCTTGGGTATTTGAACTCTTATTTCCTACTTGGTGGTGCTATTGGGGGCAGGTTTAGGTGTGGCAGCCTTGCTGGAAGAAGTTGATTACTAGGTGCAGTACTCACCCTACTTCCAATTTGCTGTCTTTGCCTCTTGAGGAGGTGAGATCTCAGCTTCTTGCTCTAGTTTCTTGTTGCCATGCTTCTCCAACATGATGGAATCTTCTGCCTTTGAAACCATAGGTCAGATGAAATACATGCTTTCTTCTTTAAATTCCCTTGGTCGTGGTATTTTTCACAGCAACAGCAAAGTAACTAAGATAACTGAGGACTCACAGCCCTCACAATAACAATGGTCAACCCAATGGGGCTAAATTCTTCCCTCTCTCTAATGTGGAGTGTTCCAAAATATGTTGGGGAGCAGGATGGGCAAATCTGGAAACCCTTACCTACGAGGCCTTTTCTGTTCACTTATTGTGTATCCCAGCTCCACTGGGCCCTGATGTCAGCAGAGGCCACCTTACTGAGGCATTTCTGTCCTGGCCTTTCCTCCATCTAGCTGATTGCACTCTTTTAGTGCTTCTGGAACTTTACCAAGTAGGACCAAGTTGTACAAAGTCATTCCTGGGAGGTGGGCTTTATGAATTATGGCCTGGCCTGGCTCCCTGATTAAGCCTCCTACTTCCAATCCACTCAGCTACTTCATACTTCTGCTGTTATGTGAAGGTGTCTTCCTGCCATGATGTCTTGGGTCTTCTTTGGGATGAGTGAAATTCAACATCACATTCCTATTGTATTAGGCCTGACTTGTTAAGCATTGCTTCCTTGTGAGCTCACAAGGGTTATGGGTCTCCCTTCGTAACTACATCCTGACCTCAGGTTTTGACAGGTGTTCAGAAGACACACGAGGGATGAGCAAGTGAAAGGTGCTTATGGAATGAAGACCCTGATTATGCTACTCCCCAGAAAGACCTGCAAGTGTGTCTGAAAATATTCTTGATTTCTCCTGACCCTTGCTGTGTCCAGCATGGTTGTGTAAGTGTGTGTGTGTGTGTGTGTGTGTGTGTGTGTGTGTGTGTGTGTGTGAGAGAGAGAGAGAGAGAGAGAGAGAGAGAGAGAGAGAGAGAGAGAGAGAGAGAGAGAGAGAGAATTCTTGCCCCTGGAGCATCACCAGGCTGTTGATCCCCACAATCCCCATATGTGCCGACGACTACTGTTGCCTGAAACTGATCTACTGTCTCTTCTATTTTACTTTCGATCTCTCTTTCTGGGGTGGGAATATACTTTCCCCATTACTCATAGCTAATACATGAAACAGATGTGATTCTCAGGAATGAGGAATGGAGGTGATCATGAGGCTGTGGAGGATAAAGAGCAGAGCTTCTGTTTGGCCTTTAGGGCCATGGGATAGGATCTAGACAACATAACCACAGAGGCCATAAAAGCCTACATGGTCCTTTGTAGAAAGAGTTCATTGCCAGACTTGGCTTTGAACTTGTAATTATGAAGAGATACATGTACTCTCTGGTCCAATGACTGCTGCATTAATTAGCCAGAGTGAACCTGGGGACATCAAAGATAGAGAGTTAAAGTGGTCTCAAGAAGGAAAGGTATGGATAGCAAAAGAAGGAATCTATAGAAAACAAGCAACTAATAGATGGGGCTATCTTGAAGGAGAAAGGCTTGTATATGATGTAGAAACAAATAGTATTAGAAGGAGAGTGCAGGAGGCCATGGGATTGTTAGGATGCGGAAACAGTTTAGAGAATTAAAAGATGACATACAGCATATTAAAGTTACTTTGTTGTCTTACCTACTTGAAGGATTGAAGATGGAAATGCCTACTTTACTTGCATAAAATTTAAACCCTTGTAAGAAATCATTTTAACCATAGTAGTCTGCCACCCTTCTGTTCTTACATGAAAACAGTTACTAAAGACTGTTGTCTGCTGTACCAGAAAACCACAAGAACTGTGCCCAGCTACCCGTGAAGAACAGGCTGTGTGGAAACTGTAAGGAAATGTGCTTTTGCTTTGTGTTCAGTTTCTGTTTTAAGGAAGCAGGGGTTGGAATTAATGATCCAGAGTTCATAAAACTTATGTAAGTTTAAGGATTTCAAAAAATATTATTAGTAATGATCAAAGCCTTGATGAGGTAACTTTACTAAATAAAAGACTGGATTTAGGCTCTCTAGTCAGGAGAAGGCAACAGAATGAAACGAGACAAAGAACGAAAGGGGAGAAGGAGGAAGAATGAAAAGAAGGAAGAAAAGGAAAAGAGAAGACGGAAGAATGATTAGAATCCTCAGAAAAAGAAAGAGCAATTGAACTGATAGTTTGCATACACTACAGACTCTGAGTCATTGCTGGATTAGCACAGCTCCCCCTTCTGCCTTTTTCGGGACCCTCCTCATGCCATGGCTGGTCCTTGGCAACCCTTGTTCAGCCTCTATAGACAAAAATGGGGAACTGGTGGCATGGAGCTCTAACCAGCAGGCCTACCTCATTCTTGTGCACATAAGGGGAAAGTCAGTGCCAGTGGTAAGGAGGCAGAAACTCAGTATGGGGATGAGCTGGGGGCTGGTAGGGCTACTGAATGCTGTACATCCCTTCTCCTTGGAGAGAAGGAGCACACGGCTGAGTTCTCATTAGCTCGAGAATGTGTGAGCACTACCTGAAGGTTGATACTAAAGATGTTCCCACCTAAAGGGACCTAGACTGGAAGTTCCTCACCATAAAGGTGTCTCAATAAGAGGTGCTCTTTAGTTCACAGTGCAATGTGCTCCCACTTAAAGGCACACAAGGTGCAAGTCCTCCCCTGAGATGAAGTAAATGAGGGGCATTTGCTTTTTACTTTAAAACAAAGACGGCCAAGGTTTCTATGTCAAAGGCCAGAGAGTCAATATTTCAGCCTTGAAGTCAGGGTTAGGAGGCCTCTTGCAACTAACTGTTCAGCTCAACTGTTTAATCATGAAAGCAGCCACAGACAGTCAGGCATGAGTGTGCAGTGTTGTGTCTGAATGAAACTTCTTGCAAGAGAGCAGGCTGGATTCTCTGGCCCAATATTTCATCTCTGTTCTACAGTCATCTCAGGAAGATGGTACATAAATCCCAGCACCCAGAGCATCTCATGCTCAGCTAGTAGAAGGTCTGGTCTCTTGTTATTAATACAATATTTTATTAATTTTTTGAGAATTTTATAAAATATGTTTTGATCTTATCCCCAAGTCCTTCAAAACTCCCCTTCCCTTCCCTTCCCTTCTTCCCTTCCCTTCCCTTCCCTTCCCTTCCCTTCCCTTCCCTTCCCTTCCCTTCCCTTCCCTTCCCTTCCCTTCCCTTCCCTTCCCTTCCCTTTCCCTTCCCTTTCCCCTTCCCTTTCCCCTTCCCTTTCCCCTTCCCTTTCCCCTTCCCTTTCCCCTTCCCTTTCCCCTTCCCTTTCCCCTTCCCTTTCCCCTTCCCTTTCCCCTTCCCTTTCCCCTTCCCTTTCCCCTTCCCTTTCCCCTTCCCTTTCCCCTTCCCTTTCCCCTTCCCTTTCCCCTTCCCTTTCCCCTTCCCTTTTCCCTTCCCTTTTCCCTTCCCTTTTCCCTTCCCTTTTCCCTTCCCTTTTCCCTTCCCTTTTCCCTTCCCTTTTCCCTTCCCTTTTCCCTTCCCTTTTCCCTTCCCTTTTCCCTTCCCTTTTCCCTTCCCTTTTCCCTTCCCTTTTCCCTTCCCTTTTCCCTTCCCTTTTCCCTTCCCTTTTCCCTTCCCTTTTCCCTTCCCTTTTCCCTTCCCTTTTCCCTTCCCTTTTCCCTTCCCTTTTCCCTTCCCTTTTCCCTTCCCTTTTCCCTTCCCTTTTCCCTTCCCTTTTCCCTTCCCTTTTCCCTTCCCTTTTCCCTTCCCTTTTCCCTTCCCTTTTCCCTTCCCTTTTCCCTTCCCTTTTCCCTTCCCTTTTCCCTTCCCTTTTCCCTTCCCTTTTCCCTTCCCTTTTCCCTTCCCTTTTCCCTTCCCTTTTCCCTTCCCTTTTCCCTTCCCTTTTCCCTTCCCTTTTCCCTTCCCTTTTCCCTTCCCTTTTCCCTTCCCTTTTCCCTTCCCTTTTCCCTTCCCTTTTCCCTTCCCTTTTCCCTTCCCTTTTCCCTTCCCTTTTCCCTTCCCTTTTCCCTTCCCTTTTCCCTTCTTTTCCCTTCCCTTCCCTTCCCTTCCCTTCCCTTCCCTTCCCTTCCCTTCCCTTCCCTTCCCTTCCCTTCCCTTCCCTTCCCTTCCCTTCCCTTCCCTTCCCTTCCCTTCCCTTCCCTTCCCTTCCCTTCCCTTCCCTTCCCTTCCCTTCCCTTCCCTTCCCTTCCCTTCCCTTCCCTTCCCTTCCCTTCCCTTCCCTTCCCTTCCCTTCCCTTCCCTTCCCTTCCCTTCCCTTCCCTTCCCTTCCCTTCCCTTCCCTTTATTTTCCTCCTTTTCCTCTTCATCCTTCTCTTCCTCCTCCACCTCTTCTTTAGAAGATACTATCTTGTAGCTAAAGACCTGGTCCACTGGCTCCTACAATCTTTCTGAACTCTCATGCACAATTTTCCCTGAGCCTTAGTGTGGAGGTTATGTTCTCAATAAAGTAGTCGGGGATGGGCACTCTGTGGTCAGCTGTCTCCCGCATTTTGACCTGCCATGGGCTTTCTGTAATGATCTCTGTCAGAACACATTTGAGCTTTCATGCTTAGGAAATGCCAGACTTCCACCCCATGCACCTTCCTATTTCCTTTTCTTTCCCCACTGGAGCAAAAGCACACTGAAGCTATTCCTTCACAGGATGTGGCTTCTGGCTTTGACCCATCCTTTTTTCTTGCCATGTGTTTTTGGTCAAGGAAACTCTCCAAGTTTAGGTCACCTATCAGCAGGGATCTCTACGGAGATGTATAGACACCAGCACAGGGGCACAAAGGAAAAGAAGTCCAAGGTTGAGTTGTATAGGAAGTCTGGTAAATGGTAGAGGGACCGGAACTTGCAAACCCTCAGAACCACGAACTATGCGCCTTTTCTGAGGGAAACAGCTCTCTGAATAAAACACTGAACATAAAGACAAGGTTTTACCCATTGATATGGCTCTGCAATTTTCTGGCATCTTTCCTTGTGCTTGTGAAGCTCTGAAGAGACACAAGTGTCACAGGGACTCCAGGTAAGGCAGAGACGGAAAAGCCAGTGCTCGTGGCTGTTAGGTCGAGATGCTGTTAGACACAAAAGTGTTGCATTTGCCTGAGTTAGTTTGTCTAGAGGAGGAAGAGGGTATGGAGACCGATACCATACAAGACAAATCCTTGCTGACTATGGGACAGAGCCACATTGTCAGTCCTTTACTTTACACTTGATAGTGGCTCAAGGAGGCAAGATGGAAAGTATGCAGCCCCAGGAGAGAGGGAGCCCTGCGAACAGGGCCTGTTGGCACAGCTTCAATGGCCTCACCTGTGAAGGTATCCTCAAAGCAGGCAGAAGGAAGTGGGACTGGATCCTGAGTCTATCTGCAGGTGAGGAAAGACCCCCACCCCCTACCTAAATGGTGCTAATTTCTTAGTTATGTCTGTGGAGCCCAAAAACAGCTTGAATTTGTTCTTAAAGGGACAACACCTTCCTATCTCTCCTTTAATAAAGCTGTTGAGAGCCTGTTTTTAAGACCCTGGAACTCAGTGGGTATGCTGCTTTCCTATGTGGGTATAACAGATTACACACACTGAGTGTTTTTAAAACAATATAAGTTCCTTCTCTCCCAGTTATGGAGGGCAGTGCTGCTGACAGGGTGGGATGCTGTCAGGGTTGGATGCTGAAGGCGAAACCAGGGTTTTTACCAGGAATCTGCTGGCTGCCTGCAAGCCCCAGTTTTCCTTGGTTTTCAGATACAGCACACTGAATTTCTGCTTCCATCTTCATGAGCCCCTCTCTCCATGTCCCAAATGCATCTCTCTTTTCTTATAAAGAAAACTTTGATTGGACTTAGGACCAACTTTCAATCAATTCCATTTCATACTGAGCTTCTTGGCTTAATTGCCTCTGCGAAGACCATTTCTAAGTGAGAGCATCGTTATAGGCACTCACAGGGTCAGAACTGGAACATGTTTTCTTAGAGACACAATTAGGTTGCACTACAGTGGTTTGTGCATCACAGAGGAAGCCGTGGCTCCATATCGCCTCTCCCCATCCTCGGGCTCCTTTAATATCCCCGCTTTATTCACTTCAAGATTGTCCCTCCACTTTTTAGAAATTCTGCTTCCTGGGTTTCTACTGGGAGAGTGAATAACAGCCAAAAACACAGCATCCTGGGCCTGGCATTGGGAAGAATTCTTAGCATGGCTGAGAGCCCTGATGGGGCGCCTGGAAGTCAGCAACATCCGATCCATTTGTCACTCTGAGAGCCTCTTGCTCTGAGGGAAGATATCTTTTTCTCAGGGAGTGAGTTTTCCCAGAAAAGGTTTTCAAAATGACATCCTAAAAGCCTTTCTCAAAAACCACACCTAAAAACAGATGCGTTGTCTCTAGCGTGTGGACTCCAGGCAACACAGAAGAAAAAAAAACATAAAAGGAAGTGGTGAGGGGTATGAGTGGAGGGGAGAGTGGTCTAGAACAGATTCTGGGCCAGGTTGGTCCCAGGAGGGACCCTCCTCTTTATCTTTTCCCCATGGTTGGTCAGGACCCTGTGTTTTACATCTGCTTCCCTAACTGAACTGAGAACACAGGTACCAGTCAGAGTTTCTGGGAGTGCAAGGTACAGTGCTATCTGACAATAGCTTATAGAAATTGTACTTGCTGCTATAGGCCACAGCCTCCTTGATTTTTTAAAAATTGATGATGGTGTAGGAAGAAAAAAAGCAAGACACAAAAGGTTGGAACCTGGTGTCTGGCCCAGAACTGCATCAGTGTAGATCTGTAGTGTGTGACCCTGGTGACCCTGTGGCTAGTAGCTTTTGTCAGAGTTTTTTTTTTCCTTCTGTAAATCTGGGGTGGATGGATGATGAATGGTGAAGTGCAATTGAACAGGGATGTGTTGGAGGAGCATAATGGCTGGTTTTGGATTCAGGGGTCTGGCGAGCATGGACCAGACTCCATGTCCCTTGCTAGAGACTCTTGTTCTCTTTGCTCATCAAGGGTGACGTGGCAGCACCCGCCCTCACTGCCTTAGGTTTAGAGGGCATGTGAAAAGAGACAGTAGACCTCTCTATGCACAAAACATTGGACTTTATAAGTGACATACTTGCAAATACACCATGTAAGACATTAGGAAGCCCATAAAGTGCCCCAGGCTAACCCTCCTCTCACAGGGTGCCTCTGAGGACACAGGAGTTCAAGCATGCTTTAGTTCTGACTCAACACGGTCTGGGGCTCTAGAAGGGATAAACAACGGAGATTTCCTGTTTCCTTCCTTCCCCCTAACCTCTGCAGGAGGTTAATGGAAGAGGTTAATCTTAAAACTATATATAATATATAACTACAAGATCATCAAATAGAAATGGTGATCTTTTTAAAACATTATTTTCACTGTTATCACAGATCTCAGATGCAATTCAGTGGAAAGAAGAAGAAAAAGAAAAAGAAAAAGAAAAAAAAAACCAAAACAAAACAAAAAGCCCCCAAAACTCAAAAAACACCTCAATATAATTTTACACGTGAATGTATGTTTATATTAATATTCCCAAAGAGACACAAGTCCCCCAGGTTGCCTGACCTCTGCCCTTTGCAAATTCCCTCTTTTGGTTTCATGTAAGCCTAACCAGTCCTTCAGTGTCCAACTGGGTCAGTGACATTACCCTTTCCCTCCAAGTATCTGTGCAGGGTGGGGCTTTTGTGTCTCCTCCCAGTCCTCTGATGGGATGTCTGAACTTTGCCTGTCTGTGTCACTATCATGGAGAAGCTTATTGGATGGAATTTAGTTACCTAGGACCATACCCCTGTATTCTTGGCCCCCACTGCAGCTGTGCCCTGTGATGCAGAGGGTTGGTCTCCCACCTGCCATTACTATGTGGAAGCCCCAGGGACTAGTCACAGGCTCACACATGCAAATCAAATGTATCTGCTTCAAATTAAGCCCATATTCTTGTCCAGTGGGGGTTGAGTTGTTTCGTAGGCAATAAATATTAATAAGAAAAATAAACCAATCTTTTAGGCTTCTTCCCCCTGGCTGCCACCCCAGGGTTATAAATTATGTACTGCCTGAGTCTGTTTTGACAGCTGTGATAAAGTGGGTTTCAGATTCAGAGAGCGTTGCTCCTGAAAGAATGCAGCATCGTGCATTTTCAACACAATCACCACCACCTTCTGCCCCCTCCTTTCCTGTCTGGAAAGAAGATTGGACTGGACTAGCTATTTTTCTACTTTGGGGTCTTCTCTTTTACCTCTGCCAAATAGAAATGGTGATTTTTTTAAACTTTATTTTCACTGTTATCACAGACCTCAGATGCAATTTAGTGGGAAGAAAAAGAAAAAAACAAAAAACCCAAAAAACACCACCACCACTATCAGCAACAAAAACACCCTTCCTTTATTCTGGACACAATGGGCAAGGGGATATAAATGGCTCTGCAGGCCTTCCTTCTTCAAGACCTGTTCTATCAAACAAACTTCCACCATTACTTACAACCTTAAGGATGAGAAGCTTCTGCTTCTGTCTGGCTCCTCTAGCCTCCCATCATCTCTCTGTTTGCTCCTGTGTGGCTCCAGTCAGGCTGATCCTTGTGCCTAGTTCCTCCTCCATCACTTGCCATCTGGATGGCTTCCAACCTCACTCGTTCTATTGCTCGGTAACCGCTATCTCTCCCTCTGCTGTCATCAGTCAGCCTCTGACTCCTCTTGGGCTCTCCTTTAGGCTCACCTGGTCTTGCCAGTTTCTGCATCAGGGCACATGCCTCTCCACACCCCTATACAAAGAGTTTTCATTTATAAGTTGTACATACGGATAAAAAAGAGACTAATGTCCCAACACCCTCCCAGGTGTACTCTCTATTGATAGTTGAAAGAAAGATATTTCTAACCATTCTACCAAGTGACTGACACATGCTCTTGAACTTCTTATGAATGGAACAGCAGAGTAAACAGTCCTGTGTACTCTTTATCTTTGGACTTACTGACATAGTTATGAAGAAAATCCAACCTATGGTGCTTAGTAGATCTGTATCATTACTAAAAACTCTACCAAGAAGTATATTTATAACATACTATATGCATTTACATGCACACATACTATGTATATCTTATTCATATGTATGCATTACATAACTAAGATGATTTATTCATTCTATTATTTATGGCTAGTTAGTGTTTTCCAGCTTTTTGTATGCTCAAATATAATATTATGAAAAGTCTTCAACCTGGCTTTGGGTGGGTATAAATCTTTACTTCTATTATGAAAAAAAGTAAGTAAGGTAATTTCTAGATCAAAAACTCTCTGTTTTGATCATTGAAGAACTAATACACACCCCCATGACTATTTAAAGGGGTTTAGGTAGTCCATAGCTTACAGTCATTTAGGAGTCTGGGCTTTGGGACATATTTTAAAGTATATTTATATATTTTTTATTTGTACTAGCTACCCATATATTCTGAGAGAGTATGTAAGTGTGTGTGTGTGTGTGTGTGTGTGTGTGTGTGTGTGTGTGTGTGTGTGAGTGTGTGTGTGTGGTGTGTTGCTTGGGCTTAAAATCAGAGCCTTGGGTACACTAAGCAAATACACTGCCACTCAAACCCCTACCACCAATATACATTCTGAATATAAGTAATTTTTTAAGATATAAGCAATACATTAAGTTTTCTAGGCTATGGTTCATTTTATTACTTTCTTGAAGATGTCTTTCAATGAATAGAACTTTTAAATTTTAGGAAGACTACTCTCATTAGAGAAGCTGCTTCTTGGTAGTAAATGACATTCAATAGAGACCCACAACTGGCCAACATGCAGAGAAAGAGACATTGTAGAGTGATGAGCTCTAAATGCAATATCTATATTATATCTCTGCATGAAAAGTCTCAGGAATCATTTGGAAAGAGAGAGCAGAAGATTGTATGGGCCAGAAGCAAGGGATGACTTACAAGGAAACAAGTGTTTTCCAGACACAACCAACAAGTTGTACACATGAACTTACAGAGAATGTGATAGCAGACACAAGAGCTACATCACCTCAAGCTAGAGAATAGTGCAGCATAGAGAAGGTCTGTGGACACAAAGTTCCACCAGTAGCAGAGGAGCTATAACTGATACCTACTAAGAGAAGGAGATATGCACTTTTCTTTAAGAGTATGAATGCTAGTAGGTTGACCGGTTTCCTGGGGGATCCCCACATACCCAAAATTATTTGTGCAGCACAAATAGGACTCAATTGGTTTAATGAAATGCGAAAGAGAACATGGATTTGGGTGAGTACGAAAATGTGAAAGGATCCCATAGGAATTTGAGGAGGGAATAGCAAAAATGACCAAGATACATTATATGACAGTCTCAAAGAATTAATAAAAATAATATTTTCAGAAAAGTAATCAAGCTAAAATGAAGTGATTATAGTGTCCTTTAATCTAGAGTGATGGTTTTCCTTATGAAAGAAGAATTTGGCTATGGGCACAAATCCACAGAGAATGATACTTGATGAGAGACAGAGATCAGAGGATGCTCTGGAAGCACAGAAACACTAAGGCTTCTCATCAGCTCTGAGGACGAAGAAGAGCAGGTAGAAAGGAGTTCATCTTTTCTTAAGGGAAACAACTCTGTAGATTCCTTACTTTTTGGAATACAGACTCCAGAAGAGTAAAAAAATAAACATTTTTTTTTCTGATTAAAGCACCCAAACTTCTGTAGTTTGCTATGGCACTCCTAGAAAATGAAACCATCTACCTGAACATCTTTAGACTTGTCTTATCTGCCGCACTGAGTAGGACGCTAGTCCCAATATCGTACACCGAATAACAAGTAACAAGCCACTTCCAAAGTCTGTGATTAAGATGATCACTTGTTCTTTGTCATAGTTTTGTGGTCTTCACTTGATAGTCTCTGACCTCAAAGGGATCTAATGTGCATTAGAAAAGGGAACAAATTAGACCAGTAATTTAGTCTTCCATAAATTTGCAGAGCCTGGCCTGGCCTCGGAGTGACATGGTTCCTGCCCCTGGGACAGTGCCCCTGTTTGAGCCTCCATGAGTGTTGGTGGCCGCTGTGGGTATAAGGCTTATTTAGGTAATAAGGTACAGATTTTCTGGAACCAGTACTAGCAGTGCAGCACTCTTTGCTTCCAAAGAATCTCATCCTGGTTAACATTAGTGACTCCATGTGAATTAGAAACAGCACAAGTCCAGAAGTTGAGTGTGTGTCTGTGTCTCAGCAAAATGGTAAACACTGGGACCTTAAGGACACTCTTAAGGCTATTGGAAAGAACTCTAAATACATGAGTTCAAAAATATATAATTTCTCAACTATGCAAACATAAGTATACAATATAAATTTTATGAGGGGCTTCATGAATCTGAAGGAACAAAAGCAGCTACACTGTGAGCCAACTTGTTAGAAAATTATTAAATAAGGAGGTTTTTTTTTGGGGGGGAGTGGTGATTGCACGAGATCCCACCCAGCTAAATTTTTTGTTTAAGTGTAGAAAGGCAGGTGGATTCCTGAGGTCAGGGTCAGTTTAGGACAGAGCAAAGTTAGGCCAGGAGTGGTGGAAATGGTAATTTCAAGGTAGGGTCCCACCCAACTAGCTTAGCATCTGTGCTTAATAAAGGGAGACAGATCTCTGGATTCTTTTGCAATGTCTCCTAAGAATCAAAAAGCTAGAGTCAAGAGATGCTGACTCATAGGATAATCAAAAGGAAACCTGAAGTAAATGACTGAATTGATATGGAAATAAAAGATTGGGCTTTTGGTCTCTAAGAGATGAGCTAGCAGAAAGCCATAGCAGTTCTTTAGAATTTTTCTCTGGAGAGAGCTAAACTCTCTGGAGATCTCTAGAGAGTAAAACCAGATCTTCAAGAATTTTTCTAACAGGATTTCTGACTTGGTTGGAAGATCCAATAATTTTTATATCAGTTTTTCTGACTTTGATTAGAAAACCCACGAGCTATTCAGACAGATTTTAGACTTTTTAACTAGCAGAGAGAGCTGTCTCAACCAGAGTTTTTAGAATAGCAAGAAAAAGCTGTCTAGCACAGAGCAGAACACACACACACACACACACACACACACACACACACACACACACACACACACACAGAGAGAGAGAGAGAGAGAGAGAGAGAGAGAGAGAGAGAGAGAGAGAGAGCAGTCTGGAAAGCCATATGAGCAGAACCTAGGCTGCCAACTTGGACCCATGATTAGACTTCGAGTCCTTTGTTCCACTGCTCCCAATCACCCCTTCTCTCAGAACCCCTCTCCATGTCAAGGCTGGTTCTTGGTATAAATTTCTTACGAAAAAACCATTCCCCATCTGATATATAGAATTCAAATATTAAGATAGGTCTGGCAAGATGGCTCAGTGGGTAAGAGCACTGAGTGCTCTTCTGAAGGTCCTGAGTTCAAATCCCAGCAATCACATGAAGGCTCACAACCATCTGTATACAGCTACAATGTACTCATATACATTAAATAAATAAATAAATAAATAAATAAATAAATAAATAAATATATTGAGATAAACCTAAAGTATGACCTATATCTGCTCTCCCAAATAACATCATGTCAACAATATGTATACCTCATAAATTACCACTGAACGCATGGCATAGAGACTCATGGAAGCTGTGCAAATTTACCCAGAAAATCACTCATTGTAAAATCTGAAACATAGAAAATGCCTAGTTTCCAGGTGTTATCTGGGAACTCAAGAAACACCATCATAATAAATTATCTCATTTCAATCACGTTGTAGCAATAAACATTTTCGGTGTGTATAACAGAGCTGATTGATACTACCCATGTAATGGAACACAGACATATTGGACGGATGGAGTTTCAGACACACAAATTGATCCGTACAAGGGAACAGCTCCTCTCTTGGTTAGCCAATCCTGGTTAGTGTGATTAAATATATTCTGTGTTGTGACAAAGTATTCTGTGTATCATGAATGATTTCATCTATCTCTAGTAGTTTATACAGGCATCACTAATCAACCAAGAGTGCCTATCTACTACATTGAAGCATTGGCTCATAATCTTCAATTCAGCACTCTACTCCAGATTGATACTCCAGATAACATCTCTCCATCTGAATATTCATCTGTGTTGCTATCTTAAAGCTAACAAGATCTTAATGGTACCTTAGGCTTCATTTTGGTGGATCTCTGTACAATGAAAAGGCTACTTCTTTAAGTAGAGAAGTTTTAATTTTGAGGAATATTCTTTTTATAAAATTTAATTCTATGATACAAACACCTGTCCACTTTTTCACTTTCCCACACACATTTTAATATTTTTAATGAGATTTTTTGTTTTGTTTTCTGTTTTTATTAATTTATTTTTATACTCCATATTTTATCTCCTCCACTACCACCAATCCACCCTCCGACTATTCCACATCCCATACCTCCTCCCCACCCACCAGTCTCCATGTGGATGTCCCTACTCACCACCCCACCTGACCTCTAAACTCCCTGGGACCTCCAGTCTCTTGAGGGTTAGGTGCATCATCTCTGAATGAACACAGACCCGGTAGTTCTCTACTGTATGTGTGTTGGGGGCCTTATATCAGCATTTTAATATTTTTTTAACTCTGAGATTTGTCTTAATGTCTATATGGGTACCTTTCCACTAGTGAAACCTTGTTCAAATGAGAGAATCTTAGAAGTGAGAAATGGTTCCGTTCATCAATCTATGTATGGGTTCATTTGTCTAGAATATGTTTGTGGTGACTGTAAAGATAATGATAGATAGGCCACATTAAAGAATGTGTTATAGACTAGGAGCTGAAGAACAGAGGTTCTCAGCCTTGGCATGACTGACATTTGAGGCTTAATAATAATAATAATAATAATAATAATAGAGTTTGTCCTTTTCCTTTGTTCTGTACAGTCTGCAGATAATATATAATTGCCATTTTAAAAAACTTTGAACGGGTGAGTTTATTATGGATACTTACAGTGAGATAAAATAAAAGAAAGAATAGCAAGACAGAGAGACATATGGACAGCAAAACAAGATCAACCAGGTGCTTAAGACATCTAGCTGAATCTGACTGGGGTTTTTCTGATAGAGAAAGTCCAGGCGGAAAAGCAGGGAGAGGGAGAAAGAGAGAAAGGAGTTTCCAAGTAAAAACAAATAACATCATCAAATTGAGGACTCACAAACATTCAGCAGAATCCAACCAAGGAGGTTGGGGCATCCAACTGGAGTTTCTGATTGAGCCATCCTATGGCTGAACTTCTGGTGACTGGATTTCCAGCTTCTTTTCCTCACTGCAGGGATCGTTGCGTATAGAATAAACCATCACTTTGTAAAGGATTACCTTCTGGCTCTTTTCAAGGACACAGTGTTTTCATTCTTGAGCTATTGTTCTTTTGCTTCTCTCTCTACAATAGAGTCAGGAAGACTAGCCCATCTATAAACAAGAGTCCATGGAGAGTACTGCAAATATACTTGGGCCTGAAATGGCAGATAGGGCATGGCTTTGCCTTAAAAGCCAGCTACTCAGTGAGTTGAAACAGCACGTGACAAGTTTCCAAAATGATGTACATTATAACCTTATGGGATGCTCAGAAGATTTCTTGGGACATCTATTATTCTACATATTTGTAAACTATTATTTTAATGGTTCCAACAAATTTAAAGTACAATGCAATTCTAACGCCTGCCTATCTCTCTCTCTCATCTATCTGTCTATCTATCTATCTATCTATCTATCTATCTATCTATCTATCTATCTATCTATCTGTCATCTAGCTATCTATTTATTTATCTAACATCATTTTCATCTATCTTTCTCTATATTTTGTAATAATTTAAATAGTGGCAATATATATTTCTGTCTCCTTCTTAAGATGTTGATTCATGCATAATTAAACATATTTATGAGAAAAGATATGCTATTTTTTATACTAGATGGACTGATAAGATTGATAAAGTATGTCTATGCCATTAACCATGACTGCTTTGAGACTGGAGTCCTGACACCTCTCTTCCGCTATTCACAATTTATATGTAAGGTTAATATGAACCACACTCCTCGTTGTGCTCGATAACCAGAGTTCATGACTCTATTCTGACTGTATTTTGGTTCCTGTTATCTGATTTCCCTTTCTTCCTTCCCTCATTTCTTTCATTAGATTATGCAAAATAAATCAGACACAGAGAGACAAATACCAGATCTTCTCTCACATGTGCATTCTAACAAAAGCTGATGTAAATACAGAGCCCGGAAGTCCTCATAAAGCACTTATAATTCTGATCTCAGAGATGCAGCTCCTACTGGCTCCTAATTCAAATGAAGAAATGGAACTACGGTGGGTAAATAAGTTGACAATACCACTGAGTGAGCAACAGAGCCACAATTCAAAACTGTCCTGCTTAATCTTAAAGACAGTGGAAACTATGAATAGTGCTTGAAGATCTGCTCCACGTCAGGGCTGGGGTGGGTATCTGAGCTGACCACCTAGGAAGGACCAAAATTAGCAGGCAGCTGGAGTCAGAGGCTTGCGTTGTCTTACTCAGTCTGGGTCACTGGAGGTCTTGGGTTAGAACACTCAGGATGACCTTGTGCAGCGAGGTAATAGAAAAACACCATGGACTGTGGCAAAAGTAAATGAGAAACACACACAGAGAAGAGTGGAAAATAACAGATGAGAACCAATACAAAAGACACAGGCAAGCATAGAGCAGACCTTAGCAGGGGAATAAGGTCAGCATTTCTCATCACAGCTTCTTCCCACATTTGTCTGAGCCTGTGAGCAGTCTATGATTTGTTGAGTGTTGCTATTTGGGTGGGCTTAGTTTTCACTATGGTTCCCTTCCATGGGACTTATGGAGAGCTATCATTCCCAACACGATGGGGTTCATAGCTCTGATTGGGGACTGAAGTGATGACTACGGAGAATGCTTTAAGGGTCTGTGAGTGATCAGCCAGAGTGCAGGGTCTCATGACCTTCGGATGTTGCTGCTTTGACAGAGAAAGAAGTATGGCAAATGGAAAGAAATTATTGGAGCCCAGGGAGCATATCATGGAAGCATAGCATGGGGGATTGGGATTATCGAGCATCCTGTTCTACTCTCCCTTCAGGTGATCATTCAGAAAGGCAGATCGTTTCCACCATATAGACTGTACATTTGGCCACTCTTTCATTCATGTGGTTGACTAATAATGTTATTGATCACTCATTTATACTGGTCACCTGATGACATTATTAACCTCATATTATTTGAACAGCTAACTTTAGCTTGGGGGTCTTCATTCCATGCTGTTTATTCCTCAGAAAATGCCTATTGTCAACTTGCATTGGTCTGACCAGAACGTAGTCACAGGGACTCCACAAAGAATCTAGACTTGCTCCTACTCCCAGGAAGCTCCACAATAGTGTGGTAATCAAATGGATATTTGTTTCATCAGGCAGTTAGAATTTATGCCCTGCAGAGGGCTCAATCGCTTGTTGATTAGTTTTCTTCAAGGAAGGAACAGTTCTCTCCCAGGTGGCAGGTATATCTTCTTTCATGTACCTTTCCAATGGAAGCTTAGTAGGACATCATGACCTATTAGTTCCAACTCAATTAGCATCCTCACAAAGTCCTCATGTGGGAGCCAGAAAGATAAAAAGACAACACTGCTCTTTATGAGAAATGACATAGTAGAGTAAGTCCAATGGTGTGTGGAGATCTGGGATGCGGTTTGTATCTGAAAAGTCCCAAGGTGTTTGTTAGGCTGTACCAGTAAGGTATTCATGCATAACATGTATTTATAAACCACAAATTTTCAGTGTATCTGTGTGCCTTTATGTGTGCATTTCATATCTCTCTCTCCTCTCTCTCTCTCTCTCTCTCTCTCTCTCTCTCTCTCTCTCTCTCTCTCTCTCTCTCTGTATGAGTGTGTGTGTGTGTGTGTGTGTGTGCAGTATGCCTGTATAAAGTGTAGAGGTCAGAGGACCTCTACAAGCTTCAAGTATCTTTCCTTTGTGCCATCACTTTTTCTTTGAGATAGGGTCTCACCCTGTCCTGGAATGCATCAGGTTTTCTAGGCTGACTGTTCAGTATGCTCTGGGAATCCTTCTGTCTCCATATTGCCAGTACTAGGATGATACCATGATTAGATTTAGAAAAAAATATGACTTATGAAAACTGAACTTAGGTACAAAGGACTATACCAACTGAGCTATTTTGCCAATTAATTCCTCAAACTACTACTTTAAAGGATTAATCACTGCTAACAATGTAAAAGTCGACTGTGCTTCTTTATGGTCTGACTGGACTCATGCAAGCCCCTATGATGAGATACCCTGCTAATCTGGTCTAGACTCATTTGCATTTGGCTAGTTGACTAGACTAGCATGGCCTTGGAATGGACAAAGCTCAGCTTCCCATGTTCTCTCTCTCCTCCCACCAGCCAGGAGTGAGGTTCAAACAGGCACATGGAAATTTTCATTGCATGGCACACATCAAATCAAGTCACAAGCCAGTTGATATTTAAGAACTTAGAAGTAAACCTGAGCTTTTGTAGGAGGATCTGCAATGTTGTGTTATAAAGGTATAGAGTAGACAGTGGGAATTTGGGAAAGTTAAGGTCTTTCTTGTACTCATTAGAACACAGAGTTAAAGAGAGGTTGCAGATTCTCTTTCTGGTCCATTTACTTTGTTTGTAATGTGGCCATAGGCAAATTTTGGAAACTTAAGTGTGAATATTTGACTCTTCTATATAGAGGTGAGGGCTTCGAATTGCTTGAATCTCACTTAAAGAGATGAGGCTTTCAATTTAGCTATAATTCAAGTAGGATACAAAGGATAATACAATAAATAATTTAGTCCATTAGTCAGATGAAACTGGACTCAGAGTGGCGGTAGCTGTTATTTTCCTGATCTACATCATTCCTTCTGTGTGGAGGCAGCATGACAATTTTCCTCCCTTCCAATGGAATTGCTAAGCCTTGCAGTACTTCCTGCTCTGCTTAGAATGGCTTCAGGCAGCACATTACAGGGTAAAAATCACACTTACACTCTACTTCCTAGAATCAGAAAGGCCTAGGAAAGGTAACATCCCATAATGGGTAGGGTATTTGTGTACCTGAACTTCAGTTAGAAATAAGGTGAGGATCCTAGCCTTTTCAGATGCTGGCAATTGGCTTTGGGCAGGTTATTTAATCTTTCTGATTCCCACTTTCTACACCTGAAAAGCAGATATCCAGAATGGTTATCTCTATTCATAGCAATGCAATTTGAATGAAACAATAAACAAAAGTGACTATTTCTAACAAATGTAAATACAGCATATCATTCTAGGAAGGTACTATCATTTTCAAGGTTTAATTACCTTTGTGCTCAACTGTTAAGTGAAAAAAGTTTGATCCTCAAATAAATGAGAAAATAATGCAATGTTTGTTTTTCTGGGCTTGGGTTAACATTACACTGTACAGTATTTTCTAGGTTCATCCATTTACCTGCAAATTCCATGATTTCATTTATCTTTACAATGGAGTGGAATTATATTGTGTGTATGTACCACCTTTTCATTACTCATTCATCACTTGATGGACATCTTGATGGCTTTTATTCCCCTGGCTATTGTGAATTGATAGGCAAGGAACACAGCTGAGCAAGTTCTCTGCTGAGTAGGAGCCATAGCCTCCCTAAGTTTTGGATGTATGTCAAGGAATGATGTAGCTGAATCACAACAGTAAATCTAGTTTCAGCTTTTGAGAATCTCAAAGTGGATTTCATAATGTCTGTGCTAGACTGCAATCCCACCAGCAGTGAAATTAGTATTCCCCTTCTCCTACATACTTCTGTTAGCCTTTGTTATTATCAACTGTTTTCATATCTTGGCCTTTCTGGATGAGGTGAGATGAAATCTCAAAGTGGTTTTATTTTGAATATCCATGATTACTAAGAATGTTGAATACCTTTAAAGATATGTCTTGGGTATGTGTTTCCCTTCTTTTGAGAACATTTTGTTCAGATCCATAGCCTGTTTTTAAATTTTTTTTTTAAATTTTATTGGGTTGTTTGTCTTGATTCTGGGGGTTCTTTGTATATTCTAGATATTAATCCTCTAGTGAATATACATAGCTAGCAAGGATTCCTTCCAAATCTTTGGGCTTTCTTCTTACTTGGTTTATTGTTCCCTTTGCTGAACAAAATCTTTTAAATTACATAGAGTCCCATTTTGCAATTGTTGATCTCAATTTCTGGTCGAGTGGAGCCATACTCAGAAAGTCTTTTTGTGTTTCTTTCTTATATCTTGTAGGATACAATTTTGGTTTTGGCTGGCAGTTTAAACATTTCAGTATTCAAATATAGATATTTTATCCATTTGGATTTAGTATGTATGGAGAGTAATAACTATTGCTCTAATTTCCTTCTTTGAAGATGCTGTTTTTTTCTCCAGCATGCATTTTTGGTATAATTGGGGAATATCAAATGGGTGTAATTGTATGTGCTTACATTTGAGTCTCCTCTCCTCTTCCTGTCCAAGTACTAGAATGGTTTTATTTTTTATTATGATTGCTCTGTAATATAACTTGAAGTTAAGTCAAAATGAAAGATTGTGAAGTGGCTGGGTTTCCATTTTCTTCACCCATAATCAATGTGGGATGAAATTCTCTGAGCCTCTGCCTGATCTTGCAGGCCTGTTACATATATTATCTGGTCCTAATGACTAGTTCAGGGCTATACGAAAAGTCCAATCACAATTCTTCCCAAGAATTTGCCAGTGTCATCAAGAAAGAGTCTATTGATTTTTCATGCCAAGTGTCCCAAGGACCCTATTAATAGGGAGCTATTGGGGCCATTTTGTACTGTGGAGACAACATGAGAGCAATGCCAAACAGAGGCCTTTGGTACTGGGAGGTCAATGGCTTGATGTAAATTCTATATGACTTCTGGGATTCATGTTTATGTGGACAGTGTCTATTATTTATTATGGTTAAAGGGTAGTTGCTTTTCTATTGTTGGAAACTAATGATCTTTAGTCATGGAAGAGGGTTAGAGAGTGTTAGAGCTGGAAGATTGGGAGGCATGTTATGTAATGCTTTCTTCTGGACATGACATGGCCACTGTACTCAGGAACACAGAAGCTATGGTTACATGTGGAACATCTGCGCAAAATCAAGCCAGTTAAAAATTCCAGCAGGAAATGAAGAGGAGGACCTTTCAACCTCCCATTCTTAGCTGAGGCACTGAAGGCAGTTGACAGCTCCTGAGGAATGTAGAAACTCTTCTATTTGTTAAGGGTGGCTATTGGTGAGTTAGTTACCCATGCTCCAGTGGATGACCCCATATTCAGGAATATAAAGGCAACATTAATTGGGCAAAAAATTATACGCAGTTTATATTTTAAAGAAAGGAAAAAAAGGACAGGAAGTTGGGAGGGAGGTATGTTGTGGGATCTCAGGGAAACAGAAGAAAGTCAGACATGAATACCAAGACATACTACATACCTATGAATTCTTCAAATAAATAAATAAATAAATAAATAAATAAATAAATAAATAAATTTCTTATAGTATTAAAATCATTATAAATAATAACATGTTACTTATTAGACTCTCAATGTCTTATTTTTAAGTCATGCAAAAATGGCACCTATTTCCTAAGGTATGGATAAAATGTGTATATTAAGAGGCAGAGGTTTGCATGGGCCAGATCCACCACTGCTGGAGCACCAGACACATTATCTTGGAATCTCTGTCATACCTGGGATATTTGAAAGATTCTCTCTATGGTTTGTTGTAAATAACCCAGTACCCACCATATATTAGTGGCCAAGAAAGTTACCTATGTTTGATGGGAATAAGAGTGTGAAAAATGAACTACACAGACTTCCTACTACCATGACCCACATATACCTATACCTTGCTCATTTTGTAGATGCTTCTGGTTTATTAAGAATCCTATTCATTTCAGTTTCTCAGGACTCTTTGCATCCAATGACACAAGGCTAAACCAGTTGAATCTCCTGCTTCCCTTCGCCCCGTAGCCATTCGAGAGTTGATTGTGCTTTGAGAAATTCTCTGCTCATTTGCCGTCTGTAAATCTTTCTGCCAAAGGCCTAGATACAGTTTTCCACAAATGCTATTTGTCTGTGTATTTCAGTCTGTACTTTTCATTTGACATTTCAGTGGCTGTTGAATATCTACCATGTACCAGGTGTGGTGCTAAGAACTTGGAAAAGAAAGATAAGCAACCATGAATAGTTCAGACCTTCTAAGACATTTAGAGTTCAGTGAGAAAGAAAGTACATAGAATATTTTCAGAATTATTTATGATAAAAACTGTTATTGTATTGGAGCCTCTATTATGGGGCAGAGAGTATGCTAAGTATTTTCACATGACTTATTTCATGAGAATCCTATCAGTGAGAAACCATATATATCAGGCTGTCTCAAAAAATTGAATTCACTCATCTAAATGCTTCAAAGACTTCATGTTTTCTGCTTTATAGCCACTCTACTAAAAATTCTTCCACATCCACCTCTGGGTGTACTGATACACTCGATTGTGGAGGAACATAGCATAGTTCTTTCTTGTCAGCAAGAAAGAACTTATCTTACTATTCCATAGACCTATATATAGCATTGGTTACAACATATTGTAGTAGTTAATCTAGTTTGTTAACTAGATATACTTTGGAGGAAGGAATTGCCTCCCATCAAATCAGATTGTGGCATGTCTGTGGGACTTTATCTTAATTGTTAATTGATGGAAGTGGGCCTTCTCCCTATGAGCAGTGACTTTCAGAAGTTTTTGTGTCTTTACTGCGTGAGGAAGGTAAGTGAATGTGAACCTGAGAGCAAGCCTTCAATCTGCATCCCTGCATCGTTCCTTTCCTTTTCGCATGGTTGAGCTCTTGCTTCAGTTTCCATTGACAAAGGTCTTGTAAGCTAAAAAAGTTTCTTCACCAAGTTGTGGTCATGGTGTTTATGCCATTCACAAGAAGCAAACAGAATACACTCACAGGTAGATGATTGCGAACTCCTAGAAGCAGGAGCAAATCTAAATTGAGCAAGGGCAACAGCCTTTTATTTGTTTAGAGCTTAAATCAAGTCTTTTCTGATCCTTCTCCAGGATTTGGATTGAGCTGGTGTTTGATTTATGAACAGTTGAAATCTGGTTTTCCCAGTACTATTTGTGGAAGATGCTGTCTTTCCAGACTATAGTCTGGAATAATATAAGTTTTTTTCATATATTGTGTCTATACCATGCTGATTTTATGACCATAGTTCCATTGTATAACTTAAAATCAGGTATGGTGATAACTCCCATAGTATTTGCTTATTTATTTATTTTAGGATTGCTTTGTATATCTTTGGTATTTTGTGATTCTATATACAATTTTAGATAGCTTTCCCCTTATGTTTATGAAGCATAGTATTGGAATTTTGAATGAGATTGCATTGAATCTGTAAATTGCCTTTGGAAGGATGGTTATTTTCATGATATTCATTCTTCCAATTCATGAACTTAGATTGTTTTTTGCATTGCCTAGTTATTACCAGTTTAAAATCACTTAAGCCAGATATGGTGGCACATGCTTTCAATCCCAGCACGAGAGGCAAAGGCAGCAGGATCTCTGTGAGTTTGAAGCCATCCTGGTCTACAAAGCGAGTTCTAGAATGGCTAGGACTGTAATGTACAGAAATTCTGTCTCCACAACCACAAAACAAACCATTGAGATTTTATGAAATGCCCTCAGAGAATCTTGTAGCAGAAGAGTCAGAAGTGACCTTTATGACTCCTGATGTAGCACAGAGGATGCTGTGATCAGCATGCTGTCATTATAGGCAATACATCCTTAACTTGTCACCAAACACTATCATTTCCCTTTTTCCCCAGGTGGACAGGCATCCTCTGGGAAATGGTTCATTAATGAATACTGAAAAACCCTTCATTACTAATTTTTTGAGATATGGTTTTTGGTAAGAGGGAGTAAGGCACTGCATTTGTGTGATATGTAGGATATTTGTAGGTACATGATTCAAGAGAAGCTCAGAAATTTGGGCTGAAACTTTTATGATTGGCTAGATAGAGGATAGGTATGGATTTGCAAAGGGTGTAGAGGAACCTGAGTGGTGAGCTGTAGGTAGAGAAAATGACAGGCTGAAGTGAAAGTCTAAAGCAACTGAATGGCAGCGGTGAGCAGAAGTGTGCTCACCTTCATCTCTGCAAACTCTTCTACCGTGCTCTGGACCACAGTCCCTCTCTCCTTGGGATGATCTTATCCAGGATTCTGCTGTTCTTTTGGCATTGTTGATTTAATGTTAATACCTCTTAAGTATTTTATCATCTTTCAAGTTTGATAGAACAATCAACATGAATAAAGAAAATTTCATAATAATTACTGTTTCTCCAGCAAAATTTAAAAACACATGTAATTTCAGGAGGAATCAGCACCTGAATAGAAGTTTTCGGTGTTCTTCCTATTGTTCCATATGGTTCTCTAGGTACAGATATATGTGTTTTATATTCTTTAAGTATGGTTATGCCCTCTTTTAATACTCTCAGGTTCTACAAACACATATTGATTGTGTTGTGTGTTAGGAGTGCTCCAGGCATGAGGGATATGCTACAGAATAGAGAACTCTGCTGTCTTATGGAGCTTCCCTTATAAGGGAACAACAGTGGCTATGTTAGAATTCTAAGTACAACAATGGACTCAGTGGGTGGGATTTCAGGAGGGTGGTTAAGAGGGCATCATTTTCTGCTTGTTTCTACTTCATCACCTGGCCCCTGGCAAACCCAGCTTTACTGAACCTGAAATTTCTACAGGGCTTTCTTTAATAAAAATAATAAAGGTTTTCAAAATAGAGAACTAGATATAAATTGAATATTTTCAATAGAATATATGTCTCAGATGATAGAATGCTTGCGTAATATTCATGAAGCACTTAAGATGGTTCTTGATGATGGTGTCAGCTAGTATGGGGATACATTCCTGCAATCCTAATACTTGAGAGTGGAGGAAAAAATAGAAGTTCAGATGAATCCTCAGGTGTAGAGCAAGTTTGAGGCCAGTTATAAATACACAAGAACCAGTCTCAAGACCCTATTATGTCTGTCTGTCTGTCTATCTGCCTATCTATCTATCTATCTATCTATCTATCTATCTATCTATCTATCTATCTATCTGACATCTGTCTCTATCAATCCATTTATCTCTGGAATGAGAACAGGAGTAACAAATTAGGTATCCCAAAATCTACACAATCTAAAACACTGTCACAAAATGCAAAAAAATAACTAATATAAAAAGATTAATAAGGCACAACTCTCTCTATTGTATATTTCTTCTAAGATTTGTAGCGTATCCTCTTTGACTCTTCATGAGCCAGTTTTATAATGACTTAATTATTAATTTTAATTTCTGATTGAAAATAAAAAGCCTAAAATAGCCTTTCTTCTAGCATGGTTGATTAAGATGTTTAAGCTGATAGTTTACGAAAACTGTTTTCAACCCTTTCAATCATTTTTGGTCATGTCATCTAAGTACTTGGAATTACAATCAATTTTGGAAAACTTCAAGAAAATTATCCAATAAACAATATGTAAAATTTTAGAACAATTTCACATTTCTATATGAAATGACTTAATATCACATTATCTTTAAGTTACTGGTTCCAATTAACCATCTTGACATTGGTACCCTCTTGTATTTGGGTTCTTTGAGTTTCTTGGTAACTGTTTGAAACTGAAGTTTGTTTCAAAGCAGTCATAACTTGAATGTGTTTTTGGTGTTTACCGGTATTTCATCGGTCTACACCAGGTGACACTGAAAAGGCTAGCCTTGCTGCTGTGAGTTAGCTCACTTTTTCGTGCAGTAGACAATCATATTTTGGTAATTTGAGAATTGTTTCTGTTATAATTTGTTTCTAGATGTCAAGATGAATTTGATTGATTTTCACCTTCAAATTTTAATTTTCTTTCCATTAATTTTTAATTGAATTTTATCGTTTTAGTATACAGATATAAGATTATCTAAGAATGTGTTGTTTATAAACATACAGTTTAAGAGCCTATAAATTATCTCTTGTTTTTGGAAAATATTCCAGAATGCTCTTTCAAATTACACTTAAAATGTAATTTATCAATTTTGAATATATTAAAAATTATTTGTGACCAGGCTTTTCTTTTGTGTTTTCAAAAAAGTATGTCAGTGTTTTAAAAATATTATTGGGCTCACAGATTAGTTTTGAATAGGTATATAATGGCCAGACCATGTAAACCTCTGAATTCTGAAAAGGATTTCTCAAATAGGCATGTATGTGTGAATTAACACACCAAGAAATTGATCTTGAAAATAAGATACTGAATTTAGTGGATACCAGAGTCACCATCAGCCCAGTGCTGTAGAAACATATTCTGCAACAAGGGGAAGCAAGGAGTTGCCCAATATACAAGTTTTGACATTTTAACATTTTCAAGTAATTTATTTATTCAAAACAATGGGTTTCATTATGACAGCTTCACACACATATATTTTGTCTTTATTTACTCTCTCCCTGACTGCCTTTTCTCATGCCTTATCTCTGCACATTTCAGGCCTCTTTCTCCTCTGAAATACTTCACCATTTTCTCCAATCACATGTGAACTGATCCTCTGTTGTTAGTTCCTATCTCTTATGTCTCAGTGTACTTTCTGCTTCTCTCCAATATGTATGTATGTATGTATGTATGTATGTATGTATGTATGTATATATGTATGTATGTATATATACATGCAATAAATATGTCTATCTCTATCATTTATCTATCATCTATCTATATTTATCAACTACATCATTATCTATCTATCTATCTATCTATCTATCTATCTATCTATCTATCATCTATTGTCTAGATAAGTAGCTAGTCATCTCTACCTATCATCTTTAAATCTAGATTCTGCCTATGAAAGGAAACATACAATATTTGTCTAAGTGTTACTTGTTTTGCTTAATGCAACACTCTCCAGTTCCAACCATTTCCCTACAAGTTTCAGTTCCATTCTTCTTTATTTCAGAATAAAATAATACTCTGTATATTCATATATACAACACATTTTCCTTATTCATTCATCCATATATGGACAGCTAGGCCATTTCCCTAGCTGCGACAGAAAAAAAAAATTGAATGAGCAGTTGTCTGTTGCTATAGTGGTTTAATTTATATTCCTTTGGGCATATTTATGCATAGATGATATGGTTGTTCTTATTTTAGATTTATGAGGCATTTCCATACTTATTTCATCGTGTCTGTACTATACATTCCCACTAGCAAATATAAAAGAAGACTGAGTAATATAGAAACACACAGAGAGACAGAGAGACAGAGACAGAGCGAGAAATGGAGATGGCATGGGATTTTTAAACCCTTTCCCCCATATCCTTAGCAGGATTTGTTATTACTGCTTTTATCTTTAGTGATAAGCATCCTGAGAGAAGTGAGATGGAAACTCAGTGTAGGTTTTTCCTCTTATAATCTTATTGATTTCCTGTAGTGTTTTCTTCACCCTTTAAACAGTTTTTGAGAATTTTGTAGAATGTATTTTGATCATATCCACATTCTTTCCTGACTTCTCCAAGGCCCACTATCATCCCTATCCACCAAACATAGTGATCTCTCTCTCTCTCTCTCTCTCTCTCTCTCTCTCCTCTCTAACTTTAAACTATAATGTATAGCTGATGTTGCTCATATGCACCTGGATAAATGGTCTTCTACTAGAGTATGGAAAACTCTTAAAGAAAACTGTCTCTTCTTACAAATAACCCCTTCTCTAGGGATGGGATTTCATGGTCACATCCCCTCTCCGTGATAGAACTTTGTCCCCCTTGAGTTTCTACAGGACTTGTGTACGCTGTTTCAACTATTGTTAGTTCCTATGTGCATTGGTATTGCTGTCCTTGTAGTTACTCACAACCTTTGACTCTTTTAATCTGTTTTAGTTACTATTCCTGAGAAGACATCCCATGATCAAGGCAACCTGGAGGAAGAAGAGATTACTGGAGTTTACAGTTCCGTAGAGTAAGACTATAGCCATCATGGCAAGGGAACACTGCAGCAGGCAGTAGGCAAGCATGGTGCGGGAGCAGTAACTGAGAGCCTTCATCTCATTCATAAGCATAAGCCAGGGAGAAAGGGAAAGAGAGAGATAGATAGAGGTAGAGAGAGAAAGGAGAAGAAAAAAGAGAGGCAAAGAGAGAGAGAGAGGCAAGGAGAGAAAGAGGAGAGAGCGAGAGAGAGCAAGAGAGAGAGAGAGAGTGAGAGCGAGAGAGCGAGCGAGAGAGAGAGAGAGAGAGAGAGAGAGAGAGAGAGAAGAACCAGAGATGGCCTGGGATTTTTAAACCTTTGATACCTCAAAGCCCACCCTTTGTAACATACTTTCTCTAATAAAGTCACACCTTCTAATTTCAGTTTTCCTAACAGCTGAAAATATCCCCTTAGGAAATGTACCACATTTTCTTTACTCATTTACCAGTTGATGGACTGCTAGGCTGTTTCTATTTAATGGCTCTTGTGAACATGGATGAGCAAGTGTCTCTGTGGTAGAATACAGAGTCCTTTAGGTATACTCCCAAGCAGGGTATAAAGAGATCATATGGTAGATCTATTTCTAGCTTTTTAAGAAATGTCTACTCTGATTTCCATAGTGTCTTTACCAATTTTCATTCCCACTAACAGTGAATAAATGATCCCAATTCTACACACTCATGGCAGCCTTTGATGTCTTATTTTTATTATTTAATCTTAGCCATTCAGAGTTGGGCAAGATGAAATCTCAAAAATGGTTTTATTTTGTTACTCAAGAATGTCAAATATTTTAAAAAGGTTTTCTCACACTTTTTTTTTTAATCTTTGAGATCTGCTTCGTTTTGTGGACCACTATTTAAATGGACTGTTTCCTTGGGTTTAGTTTTTTATTGTATAACCAGATACTGTTTCTCTCTTGGATGGTAAGGATTGTTTTACCACTCTGCAGGATGTATCTTCACTCAAAGGATGGTGTTCTGTGATGTAGAGAAGTCTATCAGTTTCATGAGTTTGTTTAGTAATCATTGGTCTTAATGCCCAGGCTATTGGGGTCCTATTCAGAAATCCCCTTTCTGTACCAGTGAATTCAAGTATGTGCCCCTTTTTCCTCTATTAGACTCAGAACATCAGGTCTCAGGATGAGGTAGGTTCCTTATCCATTTGGAGCAAGTTTTATGCAGGAAGACAGATAAGGATTTAGTTTCATTTCCTCTACATATAATCATCAAGTCTGAACACCATCATTTCTTGAAGATGCAGTCTTTTCTCCAAATTGTATTGTTGATTTCTTTGTCAAAAATCAAATAGTAGATGTAGAATTGTTGGCTTACAGGTGGGTTCTTAGGTCTGCTCTATTGACCAACATATCTATATTCATGTCAGTAGAATGAAACTTTAACTACTTATAGCTCTGTAGTATAACTTGAAATCTGGAATTGTGATATCCCATTGGGTCCCCAGCCCCAAGATTATCATGACTATCCTGAATTTTCAGTGGTATGTATAAAACAAAGCTCTTCATGCATGCCAGGCAGGCACTCTAACAATCAAGCTACATTCCCAGTCTCAGTTTTATTTTGTTTTCTTCTTGACATGCTTTTGAAGTGGACTCAGAGATTTTATTTTCTATAATAGCATTGTTTTCATAAGACAGGCAATTAGTACTACTCTAGAGCAACTTACAGAGTCCCGAAACAGTTTTACATCAATGGACAGCTGTCAGTCAATAAGTGTTAAATTTTTTCTTGTAGGATTTTCAATAGACTAACTCAGGATATTTACTGTGGGGAAAGGTTAGTTACATCCAATGTAGAATCCACAATACTGTCCTGGAACTCACTCTGTAGACCAGGTTGGCCTCCAACTCAGAAATCTGCCTGTCTCTGCCTCCCAAGTGCTGGGATTAAAGGTATGTGCCACCACTGTCTGGCTAGCGCTCTCTCTCTCTCTCTCTCTCTCTCTCTCTCTCTCTCTCTATATATATATATATATATATATATATATATATATATATATATATATATATATATATCAGAAAAACAATTTCTGTTTGTTTTATATTCTGGATTTCTTTCTAGCAAATATTACTGTGATCATGATAGTGAGAAGACAATTGAGTTTTAGAGGTAGAAGCATCTTTCCTTAAATGGCACTTGTTACAAGAGGCTATCATGAAAGCTCACAGACCTTGTTCCAATCAGTAAACCCAACATAGCTGAGCTGCTGTCGACCCCATGCATATTTCAGATTGCATGGTTTGTCTGCATTGTGATTTCCTTCCCTTCAACAGTTCCTCCTCTTTCAATCCTTTTGTTTCTGCTTCTCACAATCCTTGTCATCATTTGCTGTCCTCTTGCTTTTATACTTTTGCTTATCATGCTTGGGCTCCTTCAGACAATTAGCTTGGCCAGTCAAGTCTTAATTTCTGCTGTGATAGGAAAGCTTTTACAGTGGGAAGATTCTGTCTCCCTCCTCCCTCTATCTCTCCCTCCCTTCTTCCCTCCCTCCTTCCCTCATCTCCTTCCCTGCCTGTCTCCATCCCTCTCTTCCTGTTCCCTGTCTTCCTCCCTCCCCATCTCCCTCTTCCTTATCTTTCTCCCTCCCTACATCCTCCCTTCCCTGTCTCCCTCCCTCCTTATCTCCCTCTTCCCTCCCTCCCTTCCTACCTCCCCTCTTCCCTGTCTCTCTCCCTCTGTATTTCCTCCCTTTCTTGTCTTCCTGCTTCCCTATCTCCCCCTTCCCTTTCTCCCCCTCCCTATCTCCCTGCTTTTCTCCATTTCTGTCTTTCTCCCTTTCTCCCTCCTTTCTTCTATCCTTGAGTAATTTTTTTCTGTTTTTCCTTCTTTTGCCTCTACTTATATGCAGACTTTTCTTTTCATATAATTTATAATTTTGAATATATATTCATTCAATTAATATGAAAGATGCATGAATGGGAACAAATAAAATGCTTTTAAAATTGTTTCCAATTTGCATTGAGCTATTAATTAATGAAACAATCCAATTTTACACACACACACACACACATATCTTCTGCTATGATCCATGAGTGTTAGGAGCTGGAAAGCTGGAGTTGTGTTGTAGTTGTATCAGCTTGGGATGGGTGTCACAAAGTCACTTGTTCCTTTGTGTGTGTTTGTATGTGTGTGTTTGTGTGTGTGTGTGCTAAACAATAATTAAAGAAACAGGGGTCATTAAAGAGAGAGGGAACAAAGAGTGTTGTGGGGAGTGTTGGAGGAGGGAAGGAGAAGTGATGTAGTTATATTTAAACTGAAACAAACAATGAAAAAATATATCCTATAGAACTAACTCTCTCTGGAGACTGGAGAGTATACAATCTTGAATCTTCATGCCTATGCGCTAAAAATGGAATCAGGGTCTGAAGACTTGGGCATTGGTAGTAGCAAGAATATGGCTTTAATGCTGTTCCTGTCTGTCTCTCACACTGCATTGGGACGAAATATCTTTATATCTCCATGGCAGAAATCAAGGACCAAATAAAGCCACCAGTGTCATTGTGTTTGAGTTAATATTATATAACATACAATCCAACGTAAACTTCCCATGGATGGTAACAGCAGGTCCTGACTCAATATCCCATCACCTTCAAATTTAGTCAGTCTTCCCTCAATAGAATGATAGAGACATACTATTTCTTTCTAAGAGTGCAAAAGATACACCCTTGAGAAGAACAGAAGACTGGAGAGTGGTTTATTGCCTTGAAGTGCCAGAGTTCTGAGACCTGCATTCATTCTATTGCTTCTCAACAAATATTCTCCCAATCCACTCCAAATAATAATACCCTCAGCTCCTCCTGATATTGAGAACTATGCAGGATGCAGGAGAGTTGTCACACAGAGGACAAGTGCCAAAGTCACAGAAACATAGGCAGTAGCCAGAACTGTCTTAGGGACAATCCCTGGGGATATGGTGTGAACAGAAGAAAGAACAACCACTAATAATGCAAATGGAGATTTAATATCATAAATAAATGTCACAGGCTAGGAACAAAGTGAAATGTTAGCTGTACATAACCAACTGGATATGATGTCTCAGCTACTGGAGATAGTTTATGAAGAATAGCACAGTTGAGGGAAAAGGAAAAAAGAGCTCAGAGGAGTGAGATCATGGCATGGTGCTTTCCATGTGGGCAGTACTGACTCCATAGAGTGTCCCAGTTCCTTCATTCAAACACTGGAAGAAGTTCCTATGAAAATTATGGCACCATTGTTAAGCTAGCTGATCTCCAATCCCATGTACATTCCTCAAGGTGTGTGAGCAGCTCTTCCTGTCTCTGCAGACAACCTCAGCATCTCTGAGGCTGAAGGAGAGTAATAGTAGTGGGTCCTGTCCCTACTTTAAAAATAAAAAATAATAGAGAATATAGGTAAAGAATTAGAGGAGAGAAAACAGGGAATAGATTTGATCAAAACATGTTATATTCATTTATTCAATTCTCATGTAATAAAAGTTTATTAGAAAAATAATTTATGAAGTATTAAATTCCAATTTCTAAGCTGACACACATATAGAACAAGACCATACATGGGGGAGAGGTAGAGTGTCACAGGCTTGCATGGAGAGGCTGTGGGGATAGTGATGGGATGTGCTTCCTAGTAGATAGTAGATAATCTTCAAATCTATTCTTCACATCTTCGTTATCTTAGCATACAATCTTTGGAGTTAGTCATCTGAGATTGGCATTCTGCTTTTTCCACTTTCTTTCTGGTTGGAAACATTTTCCTACGATGTGTTTTTTTCCCCTTAACTTTAGTTCCTTTCTCTATAAAACGGGGCCCACTAATTTGCACTGAGCTTTCTCAAGAAGATATTATGGGATAACATTCTTATCTAACTGTATCCCATGCCAGCACACCATATGAGCCTAGTAGGTATTTATTAATTCTTTTCTGTACCAGAATTATTATAATTCTCCTTCATAAATTCCTTACCGAAGAAATGAAGATAACATGATGCCTAAGATTATTGGTTTTATTTTTAAACCAAGCTGAATTATGGTTCTATATGACAAGACGACCTACTAATATGCATGCAGCGGAACTCAAGATTCACATGCTCCAGAGGCATCTGTCTCCGTGTCATATGTGACTGGTGCTAGGATTAGTTAGTACTTATCCCGTTTCCTGGGTGGTACTCTCCTTCATCACCTCTCTGCTCCTAGATTCCAATTCCATGCTAATTCATCGTTCATGCCACATAAAAAGTGACACAAGAGTTTTCAAAGAGTAATGCTCATATTCGGCTTTCTGGACATAAAGAGGAAGGATCCTAAAGTCCCTTTTCATTCCAAATATTAATTCCCTCTCTCTTTTTTTTAAATTTTAAAAGTCTTTAATCTTATTTTTAGTTGTGCGTGTTTGTGTTTGTGCATGAAAGTTTATTTTTCCCTTTTTTCTTTTTTTTTATTAGATATTTTCTTTATATACATTTCAAATGCTATCCTGAAAGTTCTCTATATCCTCCCCCCCGCCCTGCTCCCATACCCACCCACTCCCACTTCTTGGCCTTGGCGTTCCCTGGCACTGAGGCATATAAAGTTTGCAATACCAAGGGGCCTCTCTTCCCAATGATGGCCGACTAGGCCATCTTCTGATACATATGCAGCTAGAGACAGGAGCTCTGGGGGTACTGGTTAGTTCATATTGTTTTTCCACCTATAGGGTTGCAGACCCATTCAGCTTCTTGGGTGCTTTCTCTAGCTTCTCCATTGGGGCCCCTGTGTTCCATCCTATAGATGACTGTGAGCATCTACTTCTGTGTTTGCCAGGCACTGGCATATAGCCTCATACGAGACAGCCATAACATGGTCCCTTCAGGAAAATCTTTCTGGCATATGCAATAGTGTCTGAGTTTGGTGGCTGATTATGGGATGGATACCCGGGTGGGGTAGTCTCTGGATAGTCCATCCTTTCATCTTAGCTCCAAACTTTGTCTCTGTAACTCCTTTCATAGGTATTTTTTCCATATTCTAAGGAGGAATGAAGTATCCACCCATTGGTCTTCCCTCTTCTTGATTTTCTTGTGTTTTTCAAATTGTATGTTGGGTGTTCTATGTCTGGGCTAATATCCACTTATCAGTGAGTGCATATCTAATGACTTCTTTTGTGATTGGGTTACCTCACTAAGGATGATATCCTCCAGATACATCCATTTGTCCAAGAATTCCATAAATTCATTGTTTTTAATAGCTGAGTAGTACTTCATTGTGTAAATGTACCACATTTTCTGTATCCATTCTTCTGTTGAGGGACATCTGGGTTCTTTCCAGCTTCTGACTATTATAAAGAAGTCTGCTATGAACATAATGGAACATGTATTCTTATTACTAGTTGGAACTTCTTCTGGGTATATGCCCAGGAGTGGTATTGCTGGATATTCTGCTAGTATTATGTTCAATTTTCTGAGGAACCTCCAGACTGACTTCCAGAGTGGTTGTACAAGCTTGCAATCCCACCAGCAATGGAAAAGTGTTCCTCTCTCTCCATATCCTCGCCAGCATCTGCTGTCACCTGAATATTTGATCTTAGCCATTCTGTCTGGTGTGAGGTGGAATCTCAAAGTTGTTTTGATTTGCATTTCCCTGATGATTAAGGATGTTGAACATTTTTTTCAGGTACTTCTCAGCCATTCAATATTCCTCAGTTGAGAATTCTTTGTTTAGCTCTGTACCCCATTTTTAATGGGGTCATTTGAATTTCTGGAGTCCAGCTTCTTGAGCTCATTCTATATATTGGATAATCATTATCTACCTTCAAGGATACATTGTTTTAAACATTCTGCATTCTTCTTCTATATCTACTTATAACTTCCACAATAGACAAATATGAGTATTGAAGGGACACATTTCTCTCCTTAGAGTCAACAGAGGGTTGCTGTACCAGAAAGGCCTTTTTATTTTTATTTATTTTTTAAATAAAGGTGTACTATAAGAATCTCTAAAGGCAGCATAGGAGGTCATTAAAAACGTTTTAAATTACACTTAAACTTTAATTAGTGTGTTTTCGGGAAAAGCACATTCATGTCACAATTGCATGGCAGTCAGAAGACAACTTCCAGGAGTCGGTTCTCTCCTTCTACCAGATTTCCTTAGGAGGGGCTTGAATTCAGGTTCTCAGGCTTGCAGACAGGTGCCTTTTCCTGCTCATTCATCTCCTTGACCCATAGAAGGCTTTTACATGTACCTGCCTGAGTATCGTGATAGGAGAGAACCTTAGAACACTTTATGTTTTAACTAATGTCTTATCCCACTAGCCTAAGGTGATCTTGGCTCAGGGCATCTTCCTTCCAGAGTCTTCTGTTGCTAGACTAGGACCTTTCCAAGCCAGCATTCTTAGCAACACCTTGCCCCACAAAGGAAGTTTACTAAGAAACTCCACAATTGGGTTTTCAGGTCATTTTCTTTTATGCATATCTTGTTTTGAAATCTGATTTCCTTTATCTTTAACTTATGCACACCCAAAGCAAACCAGTGGGCCCTTTAATACTCTGTCTTGAAATCTCTCCCAGCTTAATTGATCATTTTGTCCAATATCTTTTTATTTTCCATGTCACATCAGGAAAATATTATCAAGTGGAGTTACTGTTTTAAAGGTAATAGTTTAGCTAATTATTAATATGTTGGCTCGTTAAGATTCATTCTCCCTGTGCTGTAGCATGCATCTGTGTTCTGAAGCCCCTCCCTGTCTGCTGGTGTTCTCCACCTATCCACAGAGAGACAGCATCAAACACTTTGGTGTTGGTATGCCCCTTCTTTCCCTTATCCTCTTGATAGCTACAAGTTACACTGCACCTAAGCCAAAGTCAGGTTTATGTCATTGGCAAAATTTTAGGAATTAAAGACACTTTTGGAAAGTACTTTTCAAAACCTAAATGGTATCCTTGAAACTGTTATTGTGTATCTATTTACTCCAAATCTCAGTGGCTTAAAACAACAATTGAGATTTATTACACTTCAAAAGCCCTTAAACCTGATTCTGGGTGTGAATTATGTGCCATGTGGTGGTTTTGATCAGGCTGTCTTACACAGTCTGAGGGTAAGGTGTTTGGAGTATCTGTTTCTGAGAGGCCATGCTCACTCTGTATGGATTATTGGGTCTAGTAGGTGGTGGCAAGAAGGTCCCAGCTCCTGCCATGTGACCTCTCCACAAGGCTGTCTGAGTGTCCTCATTATATGATAACAGTGAGAATGTTTACAAGGCAACTTTGGGTTGAAAGTCAATTTTATTTTGTTTGTTTTTTTGTTTGTTTGTTTGTTTTTCAAGACAGAGTTTCTCTGTATAGCCCTGGCTGTCCTGGAAGTCACTTTGTAGACCAGGCTGGCCTCAAACTCAGAAATCTGCCTGCCTATGTCAATTTTATTTGGTATTAGAATGGCTGTTTTTTCAGACCATTTTCTTGGAAAATTGTTTTCCAGCCTTTTACTGTGAGGTAGTGTCTGTCTTTGTCCCTGAGGTGGATTTCCTGTATGCAGCAAAAGGTTGGGTCCTGGTCCTGTTTATGTAGCCAGTCTGTTAGTCTATGTCTTTTTTATTGGGGAATTGAGTCCTTTGATATTAAGAGATATTAAGGAAAAGTAATTGTTGCTTCTTGTTATTTTTGTTGTTGGGATTCTGTTCTTGCGGCTATCTTCTTTTAGGTTTGTTGAAGAATTATTTTCTTGCTTTTTCTAAGGTGTAGTTTCCATCTTTGTGTTGGTGTTTTCCCTTTATTATCCTTTGAAGGCTGGGTTTGTGGAAAGATATTGTGTGAACTCGGTTTTGTCATGGAATAATTTAGTTTCTCCATCTATGGTAATTGAGAGTTTTGCTGAGTATAGTAGCCTGGGTTGGCATTTGTTTTCTCTTAGGGTATGTATAAGATCTGTCCAGGATCTCCTGGCTTTCATAGTCTGTGGTGAGAAGTCTGGAGCAATCCTAATAGGTCTGCCTTTATATGTTACTTGACATTTTTCCCTTAATGCTTTCAATATTGTCTTTATTTAGTTCATTTGTTGTTCTGATTATTATGTGTCGGGAGGAATTTCTTTTCTGTTCCAGTCTATTTGGAGTTTTGTAGGCTTCTTGTATGTTCATGGGCATCTCTTTCTTTAGGTTTGGGAAGTTTTCTTCTATAATTTTGTTGAAGATATTTACTGGTCCTTTAATTTGAAAGTCTTCATTCTCATCTATACCTATTATCCTTAGGTTTGGTTTTCTCATTGTGTCCTAGATATCTGGGATGTTTTAAGTTAGTTTCTTTTTGCATTTTGCATTTTCTTTGATTGTTGTGTCCATGCTTTCTATGGAATCTTCTGCATCTGAGATTCTCTCTTCCATATCTTTTATTCTGTTGCTTATGCTCAAATCTATGGTTCCTGATTTCTTTACTACGATTTCTATCTCCAGAGTTGTCTCCCTTTGTGATTTCTTTATTGTTTCTACTTCCATTTTTAGGTCCTAGATGGTTTGCTTCAATTATTTCACCTGTTTGTTAGTGTTGTCTTGTAAATCTTTAAGGGATTTTTGTGTTTCCTCTTTAAGGGCTTCTAGCTGTTTACCTGTGTTCTCATGTATGTCTTTAAGGGAGCTATTTATTTCCTTCCTAAATTCCTCCATCATCATCATCATGAGAAGTGACTTTAGATCCATGTCTTGCTTTTCTGGTGTGATTGTGTTTCCAGGACTTGCTATGTGGTAGAGTTTGGTTCTGATGATGCCAAGTAAACTTGGTTTCTGTTGCTTCTGTTCTTATGCTTGCCTCCTGCTATCTGATCATCTCAAGTGTTTGCTGACCTCAATATATCTGATTGGAGCCTGTCCTTCCTATAATCCTGTTTGATTCAGGACTCCTCAGAGTCCAGCTTCCTCTGTGATCCTGTGATTCCGGGATCCTGTAAACCTGAGATTCTGGGTGTGTCAGAGTTCTTGGTAGTCGAGCTTCCTCTGAGACCCTGAGATCCTGGTCTGACCAAGCTCCTGTTATCTTGGGATCCTGAAATTTTAAGATCCTGGGTTACAGGAGGTGTTACAGCTCCTGGAAGTGGTGTTTTTTCTGGGGACCGTGGAGCTGTCTGGTGTGTTTGAAACCAAGGTGTACCATCACTGATCAGAAGGAACCGGAGTCGCTGGTCAGGCAGGGCTCTTGTGTCCTTGCTCCTGCTATCAAAGGCCTGTCACGAGTGGTTTGGAATAGATGTTATATTCTACTCACCAGTGATCCTAAGATTATGGGCATGCTAGGGCGCCTGCAGCGTGAAGAGTCCACCGGGGACCTTGGGACAGTCTGCCTAGTTCTCCCCCAAGGTGGACTGGAGCTGGCTACGGCCAGAAGGCCAAGTATCTTCTGTTTCTGTTTTGTGGACTAGTTTGAGGAGTATTGGTATTAGATATTCTTAGAAGTTTTTATAGATCTCTGCATTAAACCCATCTGGTCCTGGGCCTTTTTTGGTCTGGAGACTATTAATGACTTCTTTTATTTCTTTAAGGGATATGGGACAGTTTAGATGGTTTATCTGATCCTGATTTAACTTTGGCACCTGGTATCTGCCTAGAAAATTGTCCATTTCATCCAGATTTTCCAGTTTTGTTGAGTATAGGCTTTTGTAGTAGGATCTAATGATTTTGGATTTCCTCAGATTCTCTTGTTATGTCTCCCTTTTTATTTCTGATTTTCTTAATTAGGATACTGTCTCTGTGCCCTCTAGCTAGGCTGGCTAAGGGTTTATCTATTTTGTTGATTTTCTCAAAGAACCAGCTTCTGGTTTGGATGATTCCTTGTAAAGTTCTTTTTGTTTCCACTTTGTTGATTTCAGCCCCGAGTTTACCTATTTCCTGACATCTACCTGTCGTAGATGAATTTGCTTTTTTGTTCTAGTGCCTTCAGATGTGTTGTCAAGCTGCTAGTGTATGCTCTTTCAAGTTTCTTTTTGGAGGCACTCAGAGCTATGAGTTTTCCTCTTAGAACTGCTTTAATTGTGTCCCATAAGTTTAGGTATGTTGTGGCTTCATTTTCATTAAACTGTAAAAAGTCTTTAATTTTTTTCTTTATTTCTTCCTTGACCAATTTAACATTGAGGAAAGTGTTGTTCAGCTTCCATATGTATGTGGACTATTGTTTATGTTGTTATTGGAGACCGGCCTTAAACAGTGGTGATCTGATAGGATGCATAGGCTTATTACAATCTTCTTGTATCTGTTGAGGCCTGTTTTGTGACTGATTATATGGCCAATTTTGGAGAAGGTACCATGAGGTGCTAAGAAGAAGGTATATCCTTTAGTTTTATGATAAAATGTTCTATAGATATCTGCTAAATCCATTTGTTTCATAACTTCTGTTTGTTTCACAGTATCTCTGTTTAGTTTCTGTTTCCAGGATCTGTCCATTGCTGAGAATGGGGTGTTGAAGTCTCCCACTATTATTGTTTGCAGACTTTCCACCATTTTTATCTGAAGACAAGAAACTCACTGTCCTGGTACTTGTCAAGTTGGCTAGCCAGTAAACCCAAGGATCCACCCATCTCCATCAGAGATGGAATTATACCTTTTCACCATCGTGTCCAAAAGTTTTTAAAATATAATTAAATGTAGGTTCTGGAGATCAAGCTCAGATCTTCCTGCTTTGTAGCCATGTAGTCTACCAAGTGAGTTGTCTCCCAAGATTCCAGATGCTAACATCTTGATATCAGTTTATCAGACTGAAGAAATGGAAGTTAATACATTTCCAATCATTACAATAACTAGGTCTGTGGAATTCTGTCACAGCATCAAAACATATGGTGAGACAAAACCAACTGCGAAATAAAGGAAACTAGAAACAAGGATGAAAGAAAGAGAAAGGACATGCTATATAACCAAGTGCAATTATAATATTTTATTATATTACAAAGTCTGACATATTCCTATCAAGTGTCTGAACAATGCAGAAGCTGAATAGATGCTCATGCTTATTTCCTAAGTAAGTACATGAGTGACAATAACCCTCCTCATCAACATTGGGACCCTGAAAGGAGACCTCTTAGTTTGCTCATTTATGCTCAGGGTTGACACTTTCTGTTTAAAAGAAAACCTGCTGTTTTGGATACACAGCACATTATTCCATGATATTTTGATAGACACAGTGATGAACCCCATTAAAGAGTCCAATAGAAACTGCCAAGCCTGCTTCCAAGTGCCTTGCAGACCACTTAGGAGTCATCTTAGAATAACTGTAAAGTTCAGAAGCCAAGTAGATGAACAGGATTCCCAATGACTGGTCCAACAGAGGTTCTGGTGACTGGTTCCAACTAACCTTCTGCAGAAGGCATTCCTTCTGCATGCAGGCTCCTCTTCTTCATTTAGATGTTATAGATTGGCCCCATAAATTAGAGCTAATATGAAAGTTGAGTTTTATCTGATTTCAAAGGACAGGCTCTTTTCTAATTTCTTGGGACATACTAACTTCTCTGTCTGTAATATATTTTATACTTGAAAAGCATGAATAATATCCAGAATTTAGTTAACTAATAATAGTGAGTTAGCTTACTAAAATTAAAACAGGATGAATAAAATGCTTTCTGCTAAGTCTGAGACTCTGAGTTCAGATACCTAGAACCTATGTAAAAAGCCACTGTGAGAGCATGGGAAAGACAATAGATCAAGACAGCTAGCCTGATGTAGATGACTCTCCAGGATAGTGATGGATCCAGTCTCAAACAAAAGATGGCAGGTGACAATCAATACCTGAGATTGTCCTCTAACATATGAACATGTGACTACACCCAAATTTCTCTGTTTAGATTTTTTTTTATACCATCTAGGACATCTCTGGGGCTATGTGCTTCTCTAGAAAAACTGAAATTCATGTGAACATGTCTCAGTTTAGTAAGTTGAGAAGCAAAATTTATACAACATTTCATGAAAGCCAAATAAAATGATGATGAGGTTCCAGTTGATACAGCAAACTTTATAGACTGAACATTAAACACTGGTCCAGAAACAGTCAATAAATTTTACCAAATACTGTTCCTTCAGTGAACTTTAGCAAATGGCGAAAAGAAACAAATAGATGCCTTTGATGATAAATAAAACCAGAGATAAGTAAAATATTAAAAACATTTAGTTTTCTTATGCCATATAGTGTCTTAGGAAGCTGTAGTATCACAGAGTGCCGACACAGTGCTAGCCTGTGAAATCTACAACTATTGCTATGGAAACCACTCATCAGACTTTGCAGGGCATGGGGAAAGCATCATTCAGGAGAACATTCAGTGTTCAAATTCTATCACCCAAATGAAAGAGGAAACTGATGGTTTTGGAAAAGGCAAAGAAGAAGAATTGGTCAATAAACACCTAAGGTATTTTTCTTAGGAATAAACAGGGTGCATATTAATCTAATTAAGAACAAAAACTGAGGCACCTAGGCACAAATAGACATTTGAAAATGTAAGAAGGGATACCCGTGGAAAGAACTGGTATTTTAATTGTAAAATACTGCATAAATCTTTGGGGAAAAATGAGAGAAAGGTAAGCAGGCTTTTCCCCCCCAGAGATCATATAATCCCCAAGATGACCTAGATGAGATAAAAAAAAAAGAATCTAAGAAGGAAACTTTGCATGGTAAAAATAGAGAAATTGTCACAGGGCGACTTTTGCCATCAACTTTTTGCCACTGTTTTGTGTCACTGTATCCAAATACCTTGTAATGCTGTTTATGGGGCTAAGGTTTACTTTGGCTCATAGGTTTTAGGGTCAGTGCATGGTTGCTTGACTTCATGCACTTGAGCAAAAGAGCATCAGGGTGACAGAAACACATGGTGGAAGGTAGCAGTTCACATCACAGTGGACAGGAAGCAAAGAGATGTTAAAAGCCTAGGAACAAACTCCCTTACAGAACTCTCCTCCAGGGACTCACTTCTTCCAGCCGGGTTCCATTTAAAGTTTTCTTCCCATAATATGACCATTGAATGGGGATCCAGTCCCTAACCCATAAACTCTGGGAAGGGACAAATTTCATATTCAAACTGTAACAAGCACCAAATCCAGATGCTTTCCCAGGGGGCTTCCTGCCAATTAAAGCACAGACCCTTCCAATGCTCTTCAAAATTCTCCATGGTATCCTGTTTGTCATGAACACACCGTTCAATTCAAGCATAAGCAAATATTACACAGAAATGCAATTGCAAAAATAATAAAAAACCACCCTCATTTGTGCAAATGATACAAAATCCTGAATAAAACATTAACACAAATGCAAAAGTGCATTTTAAAAGGCTCAGCATGACTACCTGGTATTTATTTTAATAATTCAGGAATATTCCATTATAAGGCAATATGTTTAAATCATCATAGTTATGTGTCTTATGGAATAGAATCATGATAATCTTCGAACCTAAAGAGCCACCAGACAAAATGGGAAATCCATTCTTGATTCAAAAGGCTTAATAAAAGAGGAATTCACAAAACTTATATTCTGGAGATTTCTATAACTTGGAAAATGATATTTGTTTTGTTTCAAAGGCAGTTTGGGTTACCCAAGAAGGTTCTAGAATTTCTCTCTAAGTTCAGAGGATGCACACTCAAGAGTACTGTATTTTATTATAATACGTGTTGTGGTCAGGGATATAGAAATTATGTTTTAAAGCTTGGATAAAGGAAATAAAATTAATAATTAAAATGATACTAGAATTTTATTAAAAATGAATAAAACAGTAAAATATTTTGCAATGGCTCAAAATTATATAAAATTAACAATTATATAATTATATAATTAACAATTAATAATTATATAAAAGTATATAAAATTAACAATTAATTATATGTACATAGGCATACAGCTCCTACATTGAAGACTTTCTCTTAAGATATAATCTGGAAGGAAAATATGACTGTCTAGTTCAGTACCATAGCATTTCTTTGTGTTGAACCAGTGTCTTGATGTCTATATTATCATGGAACCACAGGGTTCTCTCTTTACAGGAGTCCAGAATTCCTTGTGATAAAACAAGGACCATACCCACACCTATCTGAAATGTAGGTATATACACACGTAATGTTAGACATTTCAGGACAGGGAAGCAAGCTTCCTACTTGGTATGAGAAGCAGAGGATCACAGCTTGAGAACATCTAGAGCTTGTGGGGATAATACTGATGGTCATAATGAAGAATCTTGGCTGAAGCTAATAAGACACTGAGAGAGCCAGCTATTAGAAGAAAGACAGGGATTCCAGCTTAGGAGCATTGAAGGTAGACCAGTGGAGATATGATGAGATACTTGTTTCTGATATCTGTTATAACCATAAAAAACACCAGGCACCAAGAATATTGCAGATTTGGGGGCTAGAGGGACAGTCCAGTGGATTAAGCACTTTTTTACTCTCGCAGAGGACCTGGGCTTGGTTCCTAGCACCCACCTAGTAGCTCACAGCCCTCAGTGACTCTAGTTCACAAGGATTCTTATGCCCGTTTCTGACTTCCACAGGCACCAGTTGTATGCATATGGTACATACACATACAGACACAAATGAATGCAGACGGAACATTCATACATACAAAATAAAATTAAGAACTCTAAAACAATGTGAAAGCAAATATTGTAGCCCCAAAACTGGACTGATTTTGGGCAGTAGTTCATTTGGCCCATAGTTGGAGGCTAAATCTAACTGCTGTCCTGTCTTTAATATTTAACCTTCTTATCCCATTGCAATTCCTTTTGCTATAATTACTTTGACAAGTGACAGAGAGCACGCTGGCATTTATATCTTCATTCTTACTTTAAAAGCTTTACTTCCTCCCCTTAGTAGTTGTGCTACTAAGTAGTAGTTCTTGTGACCACTAGTTACCTTTAATTCACATTGAATTTCAAATACTTTTTGGTGTAATGTCTAGCAAGTTGTTGCGGGAATAAAAACCCTACAGAATGCAGTCCTAGGTAGAGGCTGATAGAGTGCATGAGATTGGAATGCCACACATTTTGCAGGAGGGCCTCATGCATTTGCTCAGCTCTGAACTTCAGCCTTGTTTTTTTTTTTTTTTTTTTTACAGTGTGTTGGTACTTTAAAGAAACTGTTTTGTGGGCATGGGAAACATAAGTTAGTTTGAGAAATAAGCACGGAAAAGCGATGACAGGTGCTTCCCCAGGCTTGTTTATACAAATATGCAAGACTGCACTTACCCCTTCAGTGATATTTTCAAGCAGTCATCTACCTATTGACATATGGGTTCATTTTTGCCATATGAACCACTCAAGATGGGATACTAAATTCAGAACAACATAAACTAAATTTATACCTTAAACAGTGGTCATAAGCTAAACACATTAAAAAAAAAAAAACCCAAAAACCAAAACCCAAAAAATGTTCCTTAGAGAAGTAGACTTTCACAAAAAATTTTAAAACTATAACTTTGAAAAGTCTTTAAGACTTAAACCTCTACTTTTTGGGGCCAAATCCAGGCTTGTGGTACAGTTTATAACCAACTGTATCCCATCATGTTTGGCAATGTGAGAGTATATCTGTCTAATGGAATCCTGTCTCCAGATTCTGATTGTTCCAGCAAACACAGTGGATGAAGCTAAAAGTGCTTTAAAGAAGCTAAGTATCACTGTGACATAAACAGCCTCATTTTGCCTTAGTTTAGAATATTAAGCATCTATGTCCTGGGAGAGGGAAAGGTACAGAAAAAGTCCGATGTTTGAGTGAAAAATGGGCAATCAGAACAGTTCAGGTAGATTCTGTGTGTTTAGTACCACTGATCTCTTGGAACCCAAATCCTTGCTTTACACAGTCTAAAGAGATGAGAGGATGACTAAGTCTCCTGAGATGTGAGAATGATAATTTGTGACTATGGATGGAAATGAGTTCAGTTTCTGTGGTAGAGGAAAGTTGCTTTTCCAGCCTGTTACCCCAGGTCTGGTTCCTCAGTTTTTAATCATTGAGCTGCTGACCTACTGGGACTCACTTCCTTCTGACTTGAGACTGTAAGCATTACTGGGTCTAGGTAACCTGCCTGAGTTTCAAACTCCTTCGGTGTTTACATCCTCACCTATATGACACAGACTGCACCAGAGGGGTGGAAGGTAAAATCAGATATATAAAGTTGGAAACAGCAAGTGTCAAGCTGGAAACAGCTCATTTGGTTCAGTGTTGGTTTAGCGTGTTTCAGGTGTTGGGTTCTTGGGAAAAGAAGAAAAAGAAAGCTGGCGTGAGCCCTTCTCTGTCATTTGTCAGCTGACTGTGTGGATTTCTTTAATCAGTTTTCTGAATTTGAGCCTCATTCCCTTATCAGTAAGAGGGAGGTAATGCCCTCAATATTTGGGAGACTGAATGAGATCTCAAGAGATTGTTTGGAATGGTTCTTAGCATGGTGACACAGTCAGCTACAACTTTGTCTCCTTTCCTTTCTACTCTCTGGGAAGAACACTTTCTGTGTGATGATGTTTCTTCCAACCAGTGCCGAGTGTGGGCAAGGCTATGTGCTGGGCCTTCAGTGATCATTAAAATGCAAATTGTCTCAAATTTATGCTAAACTCAGAATGGGGAAAACTGGGTTAAAAAGCCAATCTGAAGATGAAACCAGTCAATTTTCCTGTATATCCCCATTCTAAATATTTATAACACTATTAGATGTTTAATGGATTGTGTTAGATTCTAAATACAGTACTAAGTATATTAAATGTAATAAATTTTCATTTAAAAATAATATTTTACCACATATATAGAGTTGTTAGATTATAAAATTCTAAAATGTAGTTAGTATAATTTTGGAAACAAGAATAACAGTTTTAACAGTTTAAATTTTTCTTATGAATTGTCTGAATATCTGTTATTAAATTTTATATTTTTAAACTTAAGCCATTCTATAAATATTTTTACAAACATCTCTCTCTCTCTCTCTCTCTCTCTCTCTCTCTCTCTCTGTGGGGCGTTTATATTAAAAAATGTAGAACTTTGGAGATAAAAATGAAACCACACACTATTTGCTAGTAGAAGAATGCCTTTTCCCCTCCTTCATACATTATGAATTTCTTTTTTTTTTTTTTTTCCAATTTATTTTTTTTTCCAATTTATTTTTTTTAATTAGGTATTTTCTTCATTTACATTTCAAATGCTATCCCCAAAGTCCCCCAGACCCCCCTCCCACTCCCCTACCCACCCACTCCCACTTCTTGGTCCTGGCATTCCCCTGGTTCTTTTTTTTTTTTTTTTAATATTTTTATTACATATTTTCCTCAATTACGTTTCCAATGCTATCCCAAAAGTCCCCCATAGCGCCCCCCCCCACTTCCCTATCCACCCATTCCCATTCTTTTGGCCCTGGCATTCCCCTATATTGGGGCATATAAAGTTTGCAAGTCCAATGGGCCTCTCTTTCCATTGATGGCTGACTAGGCCATCTTTCGATACATATGCAGCTAGAGACAAGAGCTCCGGGGTTCTAGTTAGTACATCATGTTGTTCCAACAATAGGGTTGCAGATCCCTTTAGCTCCTTGGGTACATTATGAATTTCTTTACATGTTCTATAACTTTTATTGTTTTTGATTCATACACCATAGGCAATTCTGAACGGAATGCTTTGCACAACATGTCTGTGCATTTGGCTAGTGATTCCAAGCCTACACCCACAATTCCTGAGCCAACTTTTGAATCATGTGTTTCTAAATCTAGAGGCAGGTTGCCTTCTTAAGCATGGTGCTAATTTACACACACACACACACACACACACACACACACACATACACACACACACACGGTTGAAAAACATGGTTTGCTTCTTCAGCCCAGACAGTCTTCTGAATCAGTTTTGAAAGTTAACACTCAACAATTCCAGTCCTCAGTAGACTCCACCTTGATCTGTCATATTCATGATAATTCTGAAATCCCTTACTTCTTACCCCTGAGCAGGGCAAAACCACAGATCCCACATGGACTATTTCTTCTATACCACTTAACAAATGTGGATGTTTGCTAAGCCTCTTGTTTCTGCCTCCCAGATCTGCACTGTCAAGGTCTCCCATCCCTCATGCAGGACTACCCACAGCCTAGTCTTAGCCATAGTTGTCTTTGCCCAAGGCTTCCTTTTTTTTTTCATATATTCTTATTTGTAACCTCTTCTTCACACTATAAAAAGAAAGATGGTTTTTTAAAATGTTCAAGTCTCTTCATTTCCTAACATAGCCTTCAGTGGCCCCCTACTTTTGATGTCTTAATTCAACAGCTAATACTGTCTTTTAGGCCAGACACTTATCGATGTGGTGAGGACATAGTAATGGCCAAAATGAAGTCACAATTCTTGTTAAACGTGGTTTACTTGACAGAAAGAGAAAATTGTTTAAAGAATGATATCATATGGTTATAAATCAGCATACAGATAAATAGAAAGACTGCAAAGATTAAAATTTTGAAGAGAGACAGATAAGAGGACATAATTGTCAATGGTCTTATTGTGGCTTGGATCTTAAACACCAAACCCTCCTTGATGAAAGTTTGGTTCGCAGTGCAGTAGTGCTTTGGAGACTCTTTGGAGTTGGTGAGATCATAGATCACCAGAGCTTTGCTCAGTGGCTGATAGACTCCTTGATTGTAGCCTAATAAGGATAGGAAGGGGAGCTTGTGTATAAAGACAAATGTGTTGGTTAGTTTGGTCGGCGTAAACTCTAATTGAGGGAAGAGAGAATCTCAATTGAGAAAATGTGCCCATTACACTGGCTGGTAGACTGTCTGTGGGACAAGTGTTTTTTGATTAATGTGGGAGGGTACAGTCAACTATGGGCAGTGACATCCCTGGGCTGGTGGTCTTAGAAGAGTGAGAAAGGTAGTTGACCATGAACCTGGAGAACAGTCCAGTAAGCAGCATTTCTCCATGGGTCTCTGCTTCAGTTCCTACCTCTAGCTTCATGTCCTTTTTGAATTCCTTCTCTGGCTTTCAGAGTGATGGACTGTGACAAAGCCATGTAAGTCAAAACCACTTTCTTCCTCAAGTGGCTTTTAGTCATGGTCTTTATTATAACAATAGAAACAAAACAAGGATATCAAGATTTCCCCGTTTCTTTCTTTTTTCTTTTTATTCATTCACTTTACATCCAGCTTACTGTTCCTCTTTCTAGTCACCCCCTCATACAATTCTTCCCCAGACCTCTTTCCCCTTCTCCTCTGAGAAGGTAGAGGCCCCCTCTGGGAATCCCTCCATCATGGCACACCAAGACTCTTTGAGGCTAGGTGCATCCTCTCCCACTGAGGCCAGATAAGGCAGCCCAAGTAGAAGAACATATTCTACAGACAGTCAATAGCTTTTGGGATAGACTCAGCTCTAGTTGTTTGGGGGACTCACATGAAGACTGAGGTGTTCAACTGCCATATATGTGTATGGACAGGAGTGGTGGGAGCTGGGTATATGCTAGAATATGCTCTTTGGTTGGTGGTTAAAGCTCTGAGAGCCCCAATAGTCTAGGTTAGCTGACTCTTGGTCTTCCTGTAGAGTTCTTATCTCATTTGGGACCTTCAATCCTTCCTCTATCTCCTCCATAAGAGTCCCCAAACTTCATCCATTGTTTGTTGGCAAGTCTTTGCATTACTCTGAGTCAGCTGCTGGGTAGAACCCCTCAGAGGACAGCTGTGCTAGACTCCCGTCTGCAAGCATAACAGTGTATCGTTAGTAGTGTCAGGGATTGGTGCTTGGCCATTGGATGGGTCTCAAGAAGGTCTGGTTACTGATTGGCCAGTCTCTTGGTCTCTGCTCCATCCCTTGTCCCTGCATCTCTTGTAGACACATTCTTGTATTCTTGTAGAATACATTTTGGGGTGAAAGTGTTGTGGATGGTTTGGTGTTTCTATCATTTCTCTAGGGTTCCTGCTTGGCTACAGGCAATGGCCTCTTCAGATTTCATATCCCCAATTCTGTAAGTCACAGCTAAGGTCACCCCCTATTGATTCTTAAGTGCCTCCCCTATTGCAGGACTCACCTATCATCTCCCCACTCCTGTCAGTTGAAGATTTCTATTTATTCTCATGGCGATCTGGCCCTCTGTCCTATCCCTTCTCACATCTGATCCTGAAATCTCCATTTCCCTCTTCATCCCCTTTCCCATCCAGTTTCCTCCCTCAATCTGCCTCCTATGATTATTTTATTCCACCTTCTAAGTGAGATTCAAGAATACTTGCTTGGGCCTTCTTTCTTGTTTAGATTCTTTGGGTCTGTGGAGTGTATTGTAGATATCCTGCACTTTATGGCTAATATCCACTTATAAGTGAGTACATGCCATGCGTGTCCTTTGGGGACTGGGCTACCTCACTGAGGATCATAATTTCAAGTTCCATCCATTGCCTTCAAAATTCTTGATGTCTTTCTTTTTAATAGTTGAATAAGTATTCTGTTTGTTCCTTATACATCTTTCCCCTTGCTTTCTCACCATGGAGTCTAAAACAGTGTGAGATTCCAACCTTCTGTGGTGCACCATCTTATGATTCTTACATTCTGGGCAGCTTTATTTTGTTTTGTTTTGTATCCTTCTTGCTATGAGATAAGTTGCATCAGGCCCCTGAGATGCACAAAGATGCGAAGAAGTGGGAGAGAACAAATTCATTTGAGATTACCCTTCATCCAACAAGGAATCAGAGTTGTCTGTGGAATAGTCCAGAACTACATTACAAAGATTTCCAGGAGATCAGTCCTTAGGTGACTAGTATGGATACTGACAAGTATAATGTATTTTTTTTCCTCTTTCCCTACCTCATCATTCTACTGTCTCCTGTGAACACCTTTGGAATTGTTCCTGGAAATTTATGCTTTGCTTTTATGGTAATCTATAGTAAAACTGCATAGATTTTATGAAAGTGAGATGGTTACTTCCTCTTTATGACTCACAGACTTCCATCCACAAAATTTTGTATTGTAATAATGCAAGAGAAAGTTCAGTCATTAAATCTCTCAAAATGTCTGAAAATGCATCCTTTTTGGAAGGTATTGCCCTATGATGTATGAACAGTTTTCTGAGATACTGTGTGTCATATAGAAACATCTCTCAAAGCATGTGATGTCCTTGTATATGCCAATTAGTGGTAGGTGAGCATTCATCAGCATGAAAGGCAGATGACTTTCTTGAGAGATGGGAACAAAGAGCTTTGAGGATTGAACTAAAAGATAATATAGCATATGATCCCTTGATACTAAATGTTCTGGGGTTTCTTATCACTATCATGGACACCTGCAATAAATTATAAAGGACGAAAGGTTTATTTTTGGCTCATAATTTTAGAGCTTTTTTGCTCATGTTTACTTAGCACTAGTATTCCAAGCCTACAGTATAACAGGTTATTACAGCCAAGGCTTAGGGAAGTGAGAATGAGAAAGATGGGATAAAAAGGAAGAAGAAAATGGGAAGGAGAGAGGAGATGAGAATAGACAGAAGCAAAGAAGTCAGGAGAGGAAGCAGCAGGGAATCAATATTTCTAACCAAGGCATGCCCCCAAAGTACTAGAAGACACCTAACAAGACATCCATCTTCCTAGTACCGTGTTCTAGGGACCAAATTTACACACAGAGACAATTGAGAGTCATTAGGATAAACCACAGCACCTTGAAGTCATGAGCTCAGGAGCTCTATTGGTAGAGTTAACTCTCCGTATCCTTCAAGATTCAGATAGTGAATGTAATTCTATAGAGGCAGAGTGATTGTTGACATTTACCAGGGGGTTGAAAGAAGACATGTTAAAACCTTCTGCCAAGATTTGGTGATGATAGGCTATCTTACTTGCCTTTGAGTCACAGGTGAATTGGTTGGATTATAAGTTGGAATATAAGCAGCGTTTGGGAGGGGGAGAGAGAGAGAGAGAGAGAGTGAGTGGGAGAGGGAGAGGGAGAGGGAGAGGGAGAGGGAGAGGGAGAGGGAGAGGGAGAGGGAGAGGGAGAGGGAGAGGGAGAGGGAGAGGGAGAGGGAGAGGGAGAGGGAGAGGGAGAGGGAGAGGGAGAGGGAGAGGGAGAGGGAGAGGGAGAGGGAGAGGGAGAGGGAGAGGGAGAGGGAGGGAGGGAGAAGTCTAAATGGAAGTTTTAAGAGTCATATTCTGCTAGTGCCAAGCAGAGCCAGTGACAGGATGACTTGACTGGCTCATGTTTCTCACAACTTGATGTTTCTTACAAAGCCCTTTGATGCTTTGTGGTTTTTCAGCTTTGAAACCTTGTGGGATATCAGGACAGGGTAAGAAAGCAATGTTTGGAGGGCATTTCACCTTCTTGTGGCCTCTTACTGAGAAGAACTCCTTGAAGTTAGCAAAAAGTTTGGGTTCTTGCTGGGACATAAGTTCAGGCCCTTAGAGGTTCTATTTTTAATAGGCAGGCATGGTTAAGTTTTTATAAATGAAAAAATCAACAAGGCTTTGATATAAAGATTTTGCTTGGCTTTGTTTCTTTTATATTTTTTTATTTTATTTATTTATTTTTTTTGTTTTGGTCAAGAGTGAAAGTCACACTGTACCAAAAAATTTATGATCCAAGATGAAATGTATTTTCAGTGAAGTTTTTGATCAGGGCAATGCATACCAAAGACTTTGAGGGGTTTGGAATCCTGCTGGAGCTGGGGCAGGCAAGTGGAATTGGAGTTTGTGCATCTGTTGGTTTTTTTGTGACTTTGTGATTATTTTAAGCTATCTGTTGGAAGTCAAAGTTTTCATGGTTTATTAAATTTAGAAACTGACAGAACACATCTAATAAAAGGAACTCTCAATCCACAGGGCAGTGACTCTGTCTTCAGCCCAGTACACATCAATTGTTAGTCCCTCTTACTGTCGAACTCCAAGGGTGAGTTAACATATCACTTCTTGGAGACCTTGTGTGGATCTCTACTCTCTTCAGGGCAGCCCTGAAGGCTGCAGGACTGTATCATCCAGAAGTTCTTCACTAGAAATTGATGTCTTCAAGTTCAAGGTCTAGCAAAACTGCTGATTGGCTACAGGGTCATGTATCAGACTCTCAGAGTGTCAGAACGTTCCTAAAGCGAGTTCCACTTTTTCTTCAGATTCTTTGTGTTTGTTTGGCTATTCTTATGTTTATGTCTTAAAATCTTAAACTCTTCCATCCACAGCAACAGTGCTGGACAAGATGATGTGAGCATGAGAGAGCTGGTGAGCTGACCAACATAGCTACTGCCCAGACTCAGGGCTTTGAGTTGGCCCACCCCAACATGTATTGTATCTATGAAATATAGGAGCATGTGAAAGGGCAGCTTCTGCAGAACCAAAGCTACAGGATCTCCATGACATAGGGCAACAACAGAATATCAGAGAGGAGCCTTGGTGAGGATTCTGTATTGATAGTATAGCAGAAGCCAGATCCTTGAACCAGACCAATGGTTCACTGTGATAAACACTTGCAAATTAAGCTGTTTGGACAAAGCACATACTGTGTGACACACTATGATACATGGCAATTTCCACAGCAAAATCTTTATTGGTTTTAAATTTTAATTTGTATTAGTTATTTACTTTATTTTCTTTTAGGGGAAGGGTGCAAGGGTCAAGGGTGTATATGGAGGGGTGGGAAGATGAGTGGGATTGTGGTACATGATGTGAAATTCACAAAGAATCAATAGACAGTTAAGAAAAATAAAAAGGAGAAACTGCAAAATTAAACTGTAAACTAGAATTTACCGGATGCCTAGCATGTATGAAGAAAATGTAATACTTGCTTTTCGATCTTTATATAACAATGAAAATACACATTAGAGGAAAGGAAAATCAGACTTAAGGCCTCACAGTCAGGATGAGATGGAACGATAAGAGAGTAAGAATTCAGGATGAGTTTGATACATTTTGGGAGTGGTCATGCTCTCCTTGTCCTGCTCATCGGCCAGTGATAGAAGACTGTCCAGGCTAATATAACTGTAAGCAAATGCCTGATAAGTCATAAAAGGGAGTGAATTGAGTTTAGTTATTATTGAAGAAGCCCAGGATATTTGTGTTTTATAGACTATTTGTTCTAGAAATAATCTTGTGTTATCCACAAATAAGCTTGCTCCCATTTTACATGCTCAGTAACACTGAATAGAATTTCAAAACCAGGTTTTAGAAGCTGTGAATGTCATTGATATCTGTCACTAATTTACTATGATAATTATTATCTCATAGTTAAGTATAATAAAATCCCAGGATCACAGTTTTCTCATCAGTAAAACAAAGTAGTTAAACTTCAGATATTTTTTTCCCATTCTCAGATCCCAGGAAAGAATGGTTAATACTGTATTAGAAAAAGCTACAGACATTGAACTGGATGATTCATGGATGCTTGAGTGACTAGAATGGCCTGTAAGAACAGGCTGGGGACCTCAGTAAGTTGAGAGCTCCATGGTAAAGCTCATTGAGCCTCCTCTAAAGGGATCTAGTGTTTACCTTTCTTTAACTAGCATACTTTCACCTGCTCTTTCCACTGAGCAAATTAATATCATATATTTCTGTGTCCTTAAATAGGGTATTATTTAAACCCATGTGTCTTCTGGGTTGGCTCTTCCATCTCTCTTTATAAGCTATTCTTCTCTTTACTTGAAATGAGACCACATGAAACCTGAGATTTCATGAAAGGTTCAACCATAATGCTCTACTGTAAGGGAGTTTCCCAATATTGTCTTGATTATACATTCTAGCAAGGCACTTTGGTATCTTCCTGGTGTTTGACAGTTACTTCTTTCTTACAATGCTCTGACCCTGGCCTGTATCCTGCCCATTGCTCTGTGTACTTCTCAGGGATCCTTTGAGGTTGCTATTTTCTCACTGTGTAAAACAGGTTTTCATATGTTTTTTTCAAACTTTCTTAGTGTTTGTTACTTGTCCCTCTCCCATGCTGGAATTTGCCCTGTCTTCTCATCCCTCTCCTTACTTCAACTTTTTTCCATTATTCCCCATTGCCAACTTCTTATCCCCTGTTTTTCTACAAGCCACCACCCTTAAGGTCTCTCTTCACTCCCTCAATGGGCCATTTCTAGTTTATTGGCTTCAACAAGTATTCCACTTTAAGCCCCAAGTCTACAGATTCAACACTAGGATCTACATATCTACATGTATGTGAGAACATGGATGTCTCTCTTTATGTTCTTGTTATCTCACTCACTGAAATATATTCCAGGTGCATCCATTTACCTGCAGAGCAGATAATTTTATCATTCTTCACAAATGACAAAATTGCATTGTGTATAGTTACCACATTTTTATTACCCATTCACCAGTTAATGGACATATTGGCTTTTTCCATGTCCTAGGTATTGTAATCAGAATGGCAAGGAGCATGGATGGACATGTGTCTGTCTAGGTAGATTCCAGAGTGGTAGAGCAGATATAAGCTTTATTTTTCAAGTGATACATTTCAACCAACTGTTGTTGTTTTCCCATAAAGTTGAGCTCAGAGGCACGGATGCAGCTGCCTTGAAGGTCAAGGGCTTGCACTAGATATCCCTTACTGTCTTGTCTTGCTCAAACACTCATTCTCGTCTTCCATAAGAGGATCAGAGCCCTTTCTTCTCTGTTGAAGCTGTACCTTGTTTATCCCCTGACACTCAGTGTTTCATTCTAGCCTCTCCTTCACTTGTGTAGAACACATTAAAGGTTAGCAACCTCTGTTCTGGGTGCATTCATTTATCCTCCAAAATCACCTACTATATCTACTATGTTCGCTATAAATGTTTATGAAACAGTGATTGCCTCATTTAAACATGTTTTATATATTTGAGGTTTATTTTTATCTACCTTGAAAAACAGCCATTGGTTAGCATATGGAATTAAGGATTTCCATGTCTTCTGTGCAGTAATTGTGCTTCTACTTGAACATTGAAAAGAACCGTCTACACACCTTTTTCTAGTATCATATTCAAGTATGTTAGCCAGCAACACCTTTCAATAGTTTACAATTACAAATAACCCCAAAGGCTTATTAAACAGTAGGGGCATGCAGAGTGGTTATTTGCACAGTGGAATGTTACATTGCTCTGAAAATGAATGGAAAATGACCATGTCTAACAGAGGTAAATTGTGGTTCATTTTCTGCATTAGAAAATACAGGCTCAGTAACTTAATGAGTGTGGTTATGCTTATGTAGTGATTTAAGGGCAGAGCTCAGTAGAAATAACCATTGACTAGCCCAGTGGTTCTTTTCCCTAGCTGTATGGTGTGCTCTTAAGGAGCTCTAACGGCATATTTGTGTCTAGCCTCTATTATGATTTAATTAGTAGATAGATGTTTTGAATGAAGTCCAAGAAGACCTGAATACACATTTCTGCTGCCTCTCAAGCCCAGGTTATTCCTTCCAAGCTCTCATGGACTGGCAGACCCACAGACTCATTGTCATGCTACAATGGGTTATTCATGCTCTGATGTGAGTCCCATGCTATGGAGCTTCCTCACTCTCTCAGGCCACCACAGAAGCCACAAGGGATAAATGGGTTCTGAAATTCCAGGAGGTGCTGAATTTGACAGATGTGGGAAGAAGAGCTAAAGACTTCCACCCATGATGCATTTTGAAGAATGTAACTTTCTTTGGATCTTTATGATTTTGTATGGTTAATTTGAAAGGAGAATGTCTTAATAAATCTTCCATGATATAAATTTTTATTTATTTATTTTTACTAGATATTTTATTTACATTTCAAATGTTATCCCCTTCCCTAGTTTTCCCTCCAAAAACCCCATCCTCTCCCGCCTCCCCCTACTCACCAACCCACCCATTCCTCCCACTTCCTGGCCTTGGCATTCCCCTATACTCAGTCATAGAACCTTCAAAGGACCAAGGGCCTCACCTCCCATTGATGACAGACTAGGCCATTCTCTGCTACATATGCAGCTAGAGCCATGAGTCTCACCATGTGCTTTCTTTGGTTGGTGGTTTAGTCCCAGTGAGCACTGGGGTACTGGTTAGTTCATATTGTTGTTCTTCCTACGGGGCTTCAAACCCTTTCAGCTCCTTGGCTCCTTTCTCTAGCTCCTTCATTGGGGACCCTGTGCTATGTCCAATGGATGGCTGTGAGCATCCACTTCTGTATTTGTAAGGCATTGGCAGAGCCTCTCAGGAGAGAGCTATATCAGGCTCTTGTCAGCAAGCTCTCGCTGGGATCCACAATAGTGTCTGGCTTTGGTGGTTGTTTATGGGATGGATCTCCAGGTGGGGCAGTCTCTGGGTATTCATTCCTTCAGTCTCTGCTTCAAACTTTGTCTCTGTAACTCCTTCCATGGGTATTTTGTACCCCCTTCTAGGAAGGATTGAAGTATCTACACTTTGGTCTTCCTTCTTTTTGAGTTTCATGTGTTTTGCGAATTGTATCTTGGGTATTCTGAGCTTCTGAGCTAATATCCACTTATCAGTGAGTGTGGCTGAGAAGCACCTAAAAAAATGTTCAACATCCTTAGTTATCAGGGAAATACAAATCAAAACAACCCTGAGATTCCAACTCATACCAGTCAGAATGGCTAAGATCAAAAACTCAGGTGAGAGTAGATGCTGGTGCAGATGTGGAGAAAGAGGAACACTCCTCCACTGCTGGTGGGTTTGCAAGCTGGTACAACCACTCTGGAAATCAGTTTGGCAGTTCCTCAGAAATTTGGACATAGTACTACTGGATGATCCAGCAATACCTCTCCTGGGGCATATACCCAGAAGAGGCTCCAACATGTAATAAGGACACATGCTCCACTTTGTTCATAGCAGTATTATTTATAATAGCCAGAAGCTGAAAAGAACCCAGATGTCCCTTAACAGAGGAATGGATACAGAAGATGCGGTACAGTTACACAATGAAGTACTACACAGCTATTAAAAATAATGAATTTATGAAATTCTTAGACAAATGGATGGATATGAAGGATATCATCCTGAGTGAGATAACTCAATCACAAAAGAACACACATGATATGATCTAAACTTCTAAGGATAAGGAAACTCTAAAGATGGTGGTACTATGGAAATGATTCAGGTCTGTCTCCCTCCCTACTTTTCTCTTACCTTCGCTCTGTCTCTCTATGTCGCTCTTTTCTCTCTTTCTTTCCTGACTCCCTTTCTCTGTTCCTCAGCTACTTTCCCCCAAATACATAAGCTTTTGGCTTTGTGAACCAGACTAACGACTGATGGATTCTTTACTAAAAGGGGAAACTATACAACTAGCATCTAGTGAATGTTTCCACATTCACTGTGTTATAACTTGCTGAAACTACCTCCTGATTCTCTGCCTTCTCAGTTCCTGCTGACTTGATACATGCAATGAACCTAGGAGCATATAGCCCCAAACTGATAAGAGAGTCAGTGTGAGATATTTTGCTTTGTGCTGTTCCATCTTGAAAATCTATTCCAATATTAGCAATTTGAATCTACTAAGAAGGCAAAGTCAGTGGGCCAGGTTTGGTGAACTCTAGAGTTATTGAATCTAGATGCTAGTTATATAGTTTCCCCTTTTAGTTAGAAATCCATCATTGTGGCCGGAGTTGGTCTTCTGAGGAATGGTCTTGGAGGAACACAGATTGAGGAAATTGATCTAGAATGTTTCTGTCCTAGTGTTGTTGGATCCTGGTGGCCAGAACTGTGAGTAGAGTTAGCATTAATTATGTAGGATTGTTTTGGATCTCTAAACTATGGGTTTGGTTATGAATGTTATATCTTCAGGTTCCAGTTTGATGCAGAAACAGGTGCATTGCTGCTTTTCAGGGATGCACAGAAATGATAACAAGGCCAAATAAATTCAGAGTTATAAGTTATAGTCAAAACTACAAGATAATCAGAGAGAGAACTAGAGACTCTGTCTTGATTAGGATTTCTACTGCTGTGATAAAACACCATGACCCAAAAGCAAGTTGGGGAGGGAAGGGTTTATTTTGCTTATACTTTCATATTGCCGTTCATCATTGCAGTAAATCAGGACATGATCAAAACAGGGCAGAAACCTGAAGGGTGATGCTTACTGGCTTGTTCATTATGGCTTGATCAGCCTGATTTTTTTTAATAGAACCCTGGAACACTACCCTGGGATGGCACCACCCACAATGGATCAGGCTCTTCCCCATCAATCATTAAAACAATGCCTTACAGCTGGATCTTATAGAGGCCTTTTCTCAATTGAGGTTCCCTCCTTTCAGATAACTCTAGTTTATGTGTCCAGTTAACAGAATATCTAGCACAGTTTCCTGTGAAGAGGAAACTAATAGCACCTGAACAGCTGAAGAGAGAACTTCCTTGAGTTGAATAGCTTTAAGTTTGGGCTGAGAGCTTTAGATGACAACAGGTGATGAACACAATCTATGAGACACACCCATGGTAAAGAGGGCACAAGATATTGAAGTAAATCAGGTTGAAAATCTCCTTCACCCTCTACGAGCTTACTTCTCAAGACTTTGGGATATTTAGACTCTGTTTATGCTAAATAACCTCAGAGGACTGTTGGGTAAAATATTCATGCTGCTGGCCTTAAGACACTGCAGAACTTTACAGAGGTGATATTTCCATACTAAGAGCTTTAGGTTATGACACAGGTGTGTTGTTGTCCTGTGAGCTCCACATATGCACTGTGGTACATGCACACCCCTATCCCTCACCACTAAAGAAGCAAACAAATGTATTTAAATATTATTTGCAATAATAAAAGAGAAGGCAGACTGTAGCCAGACAACAAATGGGGTGGGGAGACATCCTCCTGGAGATAGGGGGTTGGTGAGGAGGTAATGAGATGTGGAACAGTCAAAGGGTAGACTGGGAGAGGGGATAAAATCTGGAGTGTAAAAAAAAAAGGTTAAATAAAATACAGAAAAAAATAATTTTGTTTTCTGTCCATGGATGTCTATATATAGAGTAGTGATTCTCTACCTTCCTAATGCTGTTACTTTTTAATATAGTTCTTCATGATTTTGTGATTCTATAACCATGAAATTATTCTGTTGCTACTCCATAACTATAATTTTGCTAGTTATCAATCATAAAATAAATATCTGATATGCAGGATAACTAATATGTGACACCAATTGGGGTCACAACCCACAGGTTGAGAACTACTGACCTAGAGGTAGATGATATAGGATAGATAAGGCGACTGACCCCAAGGCCAGAATGTATTCTTTCTTGTATGCTAAAGATACTTGAATCAAATTATCACAAGTTTCTGCTCTTCCTCAGAAATGGAACCAGTCAAAAGTGGGTGGAGCTGTTTCTTCAGGGATATTTCTTCTTCACTAGTAAGGTGAAAACTCATACTTTTTTCAAAATATAAGCAGTTGTCTTATATTTCATAATGGTGCATGCTTATAGTCCCAGTAATCGGGATTATAATGCAGGAGGATTATCGTGGCACCAAAGCCAGCCTAAGAGATGTAGAGAAGCCTTATCTTAAAATAACCACAAAATAAATAACAAGAGTTGGAAAACCAGTCAGTTTTCCATGATGTAAAATCAGGTCTCTTTAATCTAGCCCAAAGTAACTGTTGGATTCATTGACTTCTTATTATAGAATAGCCATTGTAACACAAACTACAGAATAACAGCATCACATAATTCCAGGAATACATTATTCCTTGTGTTTGACATCCCCCTTCCCAGAAGAGTCGTGCTACTGGAATACTGATCCTGCTTTAATATATAAGCCAAAGCTCACTGTCCTTTATGAGCATCTTGTATTGTTCCAGAACAGGATCAATGCAGTGGGTAGGTCAAGTGTGCATTATCACCCACACTGTGTCTAGACTTAGTGTTTATTTTAGTAATGAGCAGAAACAAAACTTTTTTTTTCTTCTGTTACATAGCCCACACAACACAGAATGCAATACCTCACTTCATTTCTGCTTATCAGCATGAGTGTGAGGTATTTTTCCACATACACAACCAGTTCTTCCTGGGACACAGCTGGCTATCCTAACATTGAACTCAATTCTGGAACTTATTACATGAATATAGCATCAAGTCCTGCAGGGTGGGGGTTCATGCATACAAACTAGGCCCCCCCCCCCATTTCAGAAAACTGTTAAACCTTACAAAGCCGTGCTTCTGATCAGTTAGCCAGTTATAGCTCAGCTGCCATGTAACCACGTAGGTTGATATAGTTTGATAGCACAGTTCACAAATCTTGGGACAAACCTTATTTGGACTTAGCAAGTTCTTATGAATGCCATTATACAGAGAAGTATTCAGACAACAACATGCACAGGGTGAGTATGGAAAGGATCGGTAGCTTTCATGGATTTTTCCCCTCAGGTCTCTATCCTCCGGGAACCTTTATGTTTTTAGATAGCTAAAAGATCTCTCAACTCAATCCTTGTGAGAGTTTACAGAAACTTTTCTAGATAGGATAGGCATGATGAAATATATTGTTGAGCATTGATAATCTAAACATTCAGCCATTCTCCCTTCTGAGAAGGTTGGGTAGTAGAGCTAAGACGTCCAACCCTCAAATCATGCTCTGTGTTTTCCAGTGACCAGCCTTCACTCTGAAAATATCAAGGGGCCTCTCACTATCTATTTCACAGAAGATATTGGTGGCACTCTGCCATTTCAAGGGCTGGAGAAGTGCTGTGCTTGGAAGTGAAAGCCAGAGGTAAAAGGTTTAGTTGTTAGATAGACCTTTCTGTGGCTTTATGATGCAGTAGCCATGTTCCTTCTAGTTCACTAGCTGTTGCATTTTTTTTCTATCCATTATTATTGACAAGCAGATGGCTAGGAAGCCAGACCTAGGGGTCTGCATGTCTTGTTCCTTTTGTCTTGACTTCATTCACATCTATGTACTCAGCTGACCACATGTCAACTCCATTCAAATGAATTCAATCATCCTAGATGATACATGAACAGATGAACTCTCACATGCCTTGGAAGAGGACTACATTCATTAATCAGTTATTGAGTTTGTATTGTAGGTAAGAACAATCTTGAAACAAAAGGAGGAAGGGCATTTGAATGACAATGGGGCAGTTTCCAGAGGAAGTAACATTTGAACTTTATTTTAAGGATCATTCTTAGTTTTCTAAGCAGAGTGGGAATACAGTAGCATTCTGGATAGAGGAAATCTAAGAAGCTAGAACAAGTATGGTGAATGAAGGAGCTGGGATGGCTCACTGTTTAAGAGAATGTATGGTCTTTCAGAGGAACTGGGTTCAGTTCCCGATGTACATGTCAGGAATCTCATGAAAATCTTTAACTCCAAGTCCAGGTGGTCTAAGGAAACTGGCCTCCATAGGCAGCTGCACACTTGGGCACCAACCCCTTTTGCCATATGTGCATATACATGATTTTTAAAAAGAGATAAGATTGTAAAGTAAGTGCTCGCTTCGGCAGCACATATACTAAAATTGGAACAATACAGAGAAGATTAGCATGGCCCCTGCGCAAGGATGACACGCAAATTCGTGAAGCGTTCCATATTTTTTAAATAAAGATAGAATACTAAAAGCAGTAAGGGAAAAAGGTCAAGTAACATATAAAGGCAAGCCTATCAGAATTACACCGGATTTTTCACCAGAGACTATGAAAGCCAGAAGGGCCTGGACAGATGTTATACAGAAACTAAGAGAACACAATTTCCAGCCCAGGCTACTATACCCAGCCAAACTCTCAATTACCATAGATGGAGAAACCAAAGTATTCTACGATAAAACCAAATTCACACATTATCTTTCCACGAATCCAGCACTTCAAAGGATAATAACAGAAAAAAACCAATACAAGGACGGAAACCATGTCATAGAAAAAGCAAGAAGGTAATCCCTCAACAAACCTAAAAGAAGACAGCCACAAAAACAGAACACCAACTCTAACAACAAAAATAAAAGGAAGCAACCATTACTTCTCCCTAATATCTCTTAATATCAATGGACTCAACTCCCCAATAAAAAGACATAGACTAACAGGCTGGCTACAGAAACAGGACCCAACATTTTGCTGCTTATAGGAAACTCATCTCAGAGAAAAAGATAGACACTACCTCAGAATGAAAGGCTGGAAAACAATTTTCCAAGCAAATGGTAGGAAGAAACAAGCTGGAGTAGCCATTATAATATCTGATAAGATTGACTTCCAACCCAAAGTCATCAAAAAAGACAAGGAAGGGCACTTCATTCTCATCAAAATTAAAATCCTCCAAGAGGAACTATCAATTCTGAATATCTATGCGCCAAATAAAAGGGCAGCCTCATTCATTAAAGATACTTTAGTAAAGCTCAAAGCAAACATTGCACCTCACACAATAATAGTGGGAGACTTCAACACACCACTTTCACCAATGGACAGATCATGGAAACAGAAACTAAACAGGGACACAGTGAAACTAACAGAGGTTATGAAACAAATGGATCTGACAGATATCTACAGAACATTTTATCCTAAAACGAAAGGATATACCTTCTTCTCAGCACCTCACGGTACCTTCTCCAAAATTGACCACATAATTGGTCACAAAACAAGCCTCAATATATACAAAAATATTGAAATTGTCCCATGCACCCTATCAGATCACCATGGACTAAGACTGATCTTCAATAACAAGATAAATGATAGAAAGCCAACACACACGTGGAAACTAAACAACACTCTTCTCAATGATACCTTGGACAAGGAAGGAATAAAGAAATTAAGGACTTTCTGGAGTTTAATGAAAATGAAGCCACAACATACCCAAACTTATGGGACACACTGAAAGCATTTCTAAGAGGAAAACTCATAGCTCTGAGTGCCTCCAAAAAGAAACTAGAGAGAGCACACATTAGCAGCTTGACAACACACCTAAAAGCTCTAGAACGAAAGGAAGCAAATTCACCAAGAGGAGTAGACTGCAAGAAATAATCAAACTCAGGGGTGAAATCAACCAAGTGGAAACAAGAAGAACAATTCAAAGAATCAACCAATCGAGGAGCTGGTTCTTTGAGAAAATCAACAAGATAGATAAACCCTTAGCCAGACTCACTAGAGGGCATAGGGAAAGTACTCTAATTAACAAAATCAGAAATGAAAAGGGAGACATAACAACAGACCCTGAAGAAATCCAAAACACCATCAGATCATTCTACAAAAGGCTATACTCAACAAAACTGGAGAACCTGGATGAAATGGACAAGTTTCTAGAGAGATACCAGGTACCAAAGTTAAATCAAGATCAGGTTAATGATCTAAACAGTCCCATATCCCCTAAAGAAATAGAAGCAGTCATTAATAGTCTCCCAACCAAGAAAAGCCCAGGACCAGATGGGTTTAGTGCAGAGTTCTATCAAACCTTCAAAGAAGAACTAATCCCAGTTCTTCACAAACTATTCCACAAAATAGAATCAGAAGGTACTCTACCCAACTCATTCTATGAAGCCACAATCACTCTGATACCTAAACCACATAAAGACCCAACAAAAATAGAGAACTTCAGACCAATTTCCCTTATGAATATTGATGCAAAAATCCTCAATAAAGTTCTCACTAACCGAATTCAAGAACACATCAAAACAATCATCCATCCTGACCAAGTAGGATTCATCCCAGGGATGCAAGGATGGTTCAATATACGAAAATCCATCAATGTAATCCATTATATAAACAAACTCAAAGACAAAAACCACATGATCATCTCGTTAGATGCTGAAAAAGCATTTGACAAAATCCAACACCCATTCATGATAAAAGTCTTGGAAAGATCAGGAATTCAAGGCCCATACCTAAACATGATAAAAGCAATATACAGCAAACCAGTAGCCAACATCAAAGTAAATGGTGAGAAGCTGGAAGCAATCCCACTAAAATCAGGGACTAGACAAGGCTGCCCACTCTCTCCCTACCTATTCAACATTGTACTTGAAGTCCTAGGCAGAGCAATTAGACAACAAAAGGAGATTAAGGGGATACAAATCGGAAAAGAAGAAGTCAAAATATCGCTTTTTGCAGATGATATGATAGTATATATAACTGACCCTAAAAATTCCACCAGAGGACTCCTATATCTGATAAACAGCTTCGGTGAAGTAGCTGGATATAAAATTAACTCAAGCAAGTAAATGGCCTTTCTGTACACAAAGGATAAACAAGCCGAGAAGGAAATTAGGGAAACAACACCCTTCTCAATAGTCACAAACAATATAAAATACCTTGTCGTGACTCTTACTAAGGAAGTGAAAGATCTGTATGACAAGAACTTCAAGTCCCTGAAGAAAGAAATTAAAGAAGATCTCAGAAGATGGAAAAACCTCCCATGCTCATGGATTGGCAGGATCAACATAGTAAAAATGGCTATCTTGCCAAAAGCAATCTACAGATTCAATGCAATCCCTATCAAAATTCCAACTCAATTCTTCAACGAATTGGAAAGGGCAATCTGCAATTTCATCTGGAACAACAAAAAACCTAGGATAGCAAAAACTCTTCTCAAGGATAAAAGAACCTCTGGAGGAATCACCATGCCTGACCTAAAGCTGTACTACAGAGCAATTGTGATAAAAACTGCATGGTACTCGTATAAGGACAGACAAGTAGACCAATGGAACAGAATTGAAGACCCTGAGATCAACCCACATACCTATGGTCACTTGATCTTTGACAAGGGAGCAAAAACCATCCAGTGGAAAAAAGACACCATTTTCAACAAATGGTGCTGGCACAACTGGCGGTTATCATGTAGAAGAATGCAAATTGATCCATTCCTATCTCCTTGTACCAAGGTCAAATCTAAGTGGATTAAGGAACTCCACATAAACCAGAGACACTGAAACTTATAGAGGAGAAAGTAGGGAAAAGCCTCGAAGATATGGGTACAGGGGAAAAATTCCTGAATAGAACAGCAAAGGCTTGCGCTGTAAGATCGAGAATCAATAAATGGGACCTCATAAAGTTGCAAAGCTTCTGCATGGCAAAAGACACCGTCAATAAGACAAAAAGACCACCAACAGATTGGGAAAGGATCTTTACCTATCCTAAATCAGATAGGGGACTAATATCCAATATATATAAGGAAGTCAAGAAGGTGGACTCCAGAAAATCAAATAACCCTGTTAAAAAATGGGGCTCAGAACTGAACAAAGAATTCTCACCTGAGGAATACGGAATGGCAGAGAAACACCTGAAAAAATGTTCAACATCCTTAATCATCAGGGAAATGCAAATCAAAACAACCCTGAGATTCCACCTCACACCAGTCAGAATGGCTAAGATCAAAAATTCAGGTGACAGCAGATGCTGGCGAGGATGTGGAGAAAGAGGAACACTCCTCCATTGTTGGTGGGATTGCAAGCTTGTACAACCACTCTGGAAATCAGTCTGGCGGTTCCTCAGAAAATTGGACATAGTACTACCGGAGGATCCAGCAATACCTCTCCTGGGCATATATCCAGAAGATGTCCCAACCGGTAAAAAGGACACATGCTCCACTATGTTCATAGCAGCCCTATTTATAATAGCCAGAAGCTGGAAAGAACCCAGATGCCCTTCAACAGAGGAATGGATACAGAAAATGTGGTACATTTACACAATAGAGTACTACTCAGCTATGAAAAGGAATGAATTTATGAAATTCCTAGGCAAATGGATGGATCTGGAGGGCATCATTCTGAGTGAGGTAACATATTCACAAAGGAACTCACACAATATGTACTCACTAATAAGTGGATATTAGCCCAAAAACTTAGGATACCCAACATATAAGATACAATTTGTTAAACGCATGAAACTCAAGAAGAACGAAGACCAAAGTGTGGACACTGTGGCCCTTCTTGGAATTGGGAACAAAACACCCATGGAAAGAGTTACAGAGATAAAGTTTGAAGCTGTGAAGAAAGGATGGACCATCTAAAGACTGCCATATCCAGGGATCCATCCCATAATCAGCTTCCAAACGCTGACACCATTGCATACACTAGCAAGATTTTGCTGAAAGGACCCAGATATAGCTGTCTCTTGTGAGACAATGCCGGGGCCTAGCAAACACAGAAGTGGATGCTCACAGTCAGCTATTGGATGGATCACAGGGCCCCCAATGGAGAAGCTAGAGAAAGTACCCAAGGAGCTAAAGGGAACAGCAACCCCATAGGTGGATCATTATTATGAACTAACCAGTACCCCAGAGCTCTTGACTCTAGCTGCATTTGTATCAAAAGATGGCCTAGTAGGCCATCACTGGAAAGAGAGGCCCATTGGACTTGCCAACTTATATGCCCCAGTACAGGGGAATGCCAGGGCCAAGGGGTGGGGGTGGGTGGGTGGAGGACTGGTGGGGGGGAGTGTATTGGGGACTTTTTGGATAGCATTGGAAATGTAATTGAGGAAATTACCTAATTAAAAAAAAAGATTGTAAAGTAAATAAATAGAAAGATATTGATGCATACTGGACTTTCAAGAAGTTGAAAGTGGGTGATACATGGGAAAGAGTTAAAAGAAGAGTGGCATTGCTATCACCCTGACCAGGTGAGAGATGGGAAGGACACTGATGGTATTCTCTGTCATGTCTACACTGAAGGAGGTGACCTGCAGCCTTGTCCAGGTCTCATCTTTATAGATGGCACTAAGCTTTGGAGATAATATTAGCATGCTTATCTATGTTTGGGACAGAGACTGTAGCATCTTCTAGTGGTGTGGTTCCTCTGATTTCCTTTCCGTTCACGTTTATGCAGTGCCTAATTCCCAATACCTGGATCAGTTCATCTCTGGTGGCCAAACAAATGACATCATATGATCCATTAGTGAAAATACAGAGTCACCTGGATCTTTGAGATTTCATCTGAAGACAAGATCATGGTCTCTATCTTTTAGGTTTATTATATACCATTCATATGAATACATATCCATATTTTACCTCTTACACTACTCCCCCCTCCCTCTGTGCTTGGTATCCTTTCTATTGGTGAGAAGACACTTAGCAGGGATCAGCAATAAAGAAATGAAGTCCACAGGACACAACACATCATGGCTTCCTGCCCACAGCCTTTAGTGATGTGAGATCAGTTTCAGCAAAGGCTAGAGCTAGGGCCAGAGAACAGGTGGTATGCAGTCCCCCAAGATGGAATTATAAAGTCGATGGGAAAATTCTGCTCCACTGGCAATAAGAACAAGTCCTTGCATAGTTAACTGCAATGTACTACATAAAGTCTTCCTGCAACCTAAGTTCCTCTTCCCTGAATAATATCTAATTATATATTTCTATAGTTACTTTGAGAGATAATAATGAGTCCCCCCAACCCCCTAAAACATCACAAGGACTTTAGGAAGTGTGTTGAAGGGAGAGCAAAACAAAACCACACAATTACCACATTCAAGCAAATAATCAGAGTCGAAATTGGCTACACAGGCACATTATCTCGCACTAATTATCATCTTAAATGATGAAAAACCTCAGAATGAATGGTACTTTCCCCACCCCTGTGCTGCACAGAGCACTCCTTTTCCCAACTCCAGGAACTAAGGACCCAATTATTTGAGCATAATAATCCAGCCCCATCTCCTTGGAACAAATTCCATTTGTTGTTGTAAATAGGGGCCACACTTCTTGTGGAAAGTGTAGTTGTTAAAAATAAAACCCTCACTCTTGCCTCCTCCATTCCCAGTGCTCTAGCATGAAGGATAGCTATAATTTAGGACAGCTCAATTAGTGGCAGTAACTCAGATTTCTTTGATTCCCCCAATCTGGCAATAGGGCCTCTCTTTCGCTTTCAGTGGGATGCCATTCCCAGAAAAGTCCAATTCAGACATGCACTCCAAATCATTCTGGGCTCAGTAAAACTTTATCTGCCATATAGGTGCCCTGCTGTGTGTTTCTGATGAGAGTTTACTGCCAAATGATAAGGCAGCTGTCTCAAAGCCTTCTGAGTTTTTGGATAGAAGTGAGAAATGGCTTATTTTAATCATGCCACAGATTCAGTACCTCACTTACAGACAGTATGATGAGCACCTGACACAGATGGAGCATCCTACCAAGAATAGACTTTATGGAGGTAATCCAAATGCAAAGCCACACTCAAGTCATTCATGGTAAATAGAGAGAGGTAGATTTTTTAAGTGTTCAGAGCAATAATGCAGTAGGACCTCAGTAGTCCCAGTCATGGTGAGTGTGAAGGAGTTATGGGTAATTTTAAGAGAGCACTGCAAAGTGTGTACACTTTCCTAGGTTCACCTCTAGAAAACTGAGTCTGGTACTCAAAAGAAAAATTGCTTTTGTTGAACAACTTCAAGGAGAATGGAACCACAAGGTTGAATACATTGCTATTTTCTTTTTTAAATTATGTAGGTATAATTTTGAAAAATTACATTTTTTCTGTGTGTGTGTTTGTGTATGTCCATGTGCATGCGCGTGTGCGCGCGCCTGTGTGTGTGTGTGTGTGTGTGTGTGTGTGTGTGTGTGTGTGTACGCATATGCATGTATAGGTGTGTGGGATTCGGTCCTTACCTTCCACCATTTGAGAACTGGGGTTTACCTCACGTTGTCAGTCTTGGTCGTGTGTATTTTCATCTGCTGAGCCATTTTATCAACCTTGAGCTACAGTTTTCCAGTTAGCATGCAGATGATGAAGCTGTTAGTACATCTTCATACATAGGTGTCATAATTTTCTCTCTCTTATTCATCTTCCTCCCAGCTGCACTCTACTGTCCTCCCTGACCTTTCTCCATGTCCCTTTCCATCTCCCTCAATCTGATTTCAAGTCACACGAATGCTATTACCTTCTATTTTTTTAATTGAACAATTTCTATGCAATATATTTTGATTATATCTGTTCGTCTCACCAACTCCTCCCTGTCAACCTTACAGAGCTTCACATTTTCCTCATCATTTCTCCTTACTCTCACACTTGTGCTTCCTCTTGTTCTCTTGAAAAGCAAAATCCACAAAACCAAAAACTGAAAGTCAAAACAAACTCTTCTTGTCTCTCCTCCTGTAAACACTCTTTCTTCCCTCCCAAAGCCCCCTTTCTTCAAAGTATCTCCCTGTCCACACATATGTGGACATACTGAGGGCCATGCAGGAGCCCTCAGTATTTCCCTAATACATGTTCATGGTTTTAGTTTTTCAGTACTTCCCTCCCGCCCCCCACCAAGTTCTCTTTCTTCTTATTTATGTGCCTAGAATCTAGAACTGACTTTCAGGTCTGATCGAGGCATGTGTGTTGGAAGGTATATGCAGAGAAATCCAACTGTTGATACTGGCTCTGACCATGATAGGCTACAGGTAAATTATAAACTCAGTTTTCATATATGTTTGTAAGCAAGGGTGATGGTCCTTAACCCTGAGAACTGTTACAAGGATTAAAATGAGCATATATAGACTTAAAATAAGAGATAAAGTTTCTGACTTTGTGGAGGTAAACTATATGAACTGTATAGTAAACTGGACTGAGGAAGCACACAAAGAAACCAAGTCCTACCAATAAAGAACCAATTGTTTTGTACTCTTCAAGGATAAAGTTATCAACTCTGACAGGCAGAGTTTGAGACCTAAGAATGTGTTTAACAAGGTGTTGATGGCCTATTTGACACATGAATCCAGCCAGACCTATGATGTCCTATAGTGTCTACATGTGAGAACACCAAGTATAACTAGACTGGTGTCTATTACTGGACAAATTCTCATATGAATGGAAAGTAAAAGAATACACAATATTTAGGCACTCTCTAAAGTGACAAATGCATAATCTGTGTTTGATGAAATCTGCCTAATGAGAAAAGAATTTGTATTCTTTATAATAGATAATTTATTACTGATATGTAGGGAATTACTTTATTTTAGTAGAGCTGAGTATTTTGGGTTTTTTTCTTTGTTCTTTAAGTCTAGGTCTCTCTATATTGGTCTCACACTCACTATGTAATTTAGATTGCCTTTAAACTAATGTTTGCCTATATCACCCACCAGACTGCTAGGATGATAGGTATATACTAGATGCCTGACTAGAGTTGTTTTTTGTTAGGTATGTCTTGCCTTACTCTCTTAATGGGACAAATCTTGTTATATATCTTAAAACTTGGATTAGGAGAAGTTACAATGGATAACTCTTTTTTTTTTTAATCAGACACTAACAATTCATTAAGACCAATACTTAAACACAACATTGAAAAGATCAGAAGGGACCTGGGGGAGCCATCTTGGGTCCCATATCCCTCAGTGACTAGTCTGCACAGGTGAGAGTGCGGACTACAGAAGCCACACAGCTTCTGGGGCAGGAAGAAGTGACACAGCTTTTGGGGCAGGCAGAAGTGACAAGCTTCTGGGGCAGGCACGGTTTCAGGCATTCATCCTTAGCCAGGAGGCAGGTGCGAATGCCAGATATCTGTGTACCTTTCCTGCAAGAGGAGAGCTTGCGTGCAGAGAGTACTCTGATCACTGAAACTCAGGAGAGAGCTAGACTCCCAGGTCTGCTGACAGAGGCTAACAGAATTACACAGAGGAACAAGCTCCAACCAGAGAGAACTATAACAACTAACTCCAGAGATTACCAGATGGCGAAAGGCAAACATAAGAATCTTACTAACAGAAAACAAGACAACTTACTATCAACAGACCTGAGCATTCCTACCTCAGCCAGTCCTGGATACCCCAACACACCCGAAAAGCAAAACTCAGATTTAAAATCATATCTCTTGATGCTGGTAGAGGACATCAAGAAGGACTTTAATAGCTCACTTAAAGAAATACAGGAGAACACTGTTAAAGAGGTAGAAGTCCTTAAAGAAATACAGGAAAACACAACCAAACAGGTGATGGAATTGAGCAAAACCATACAAGACCTAAAAAGGGACATAGACACAATAAAGAAAACCCAAAATGAGACAACGCTGGAGATAGAAACCCTAGGAAAGAAATCTGGAACCATAGATGCAAGCATCAGCAACAGAATACAAGAGATGGAAAAGAGAATCTCAGGTGCAGAAGATTCCATAGAGAACATCGGCACAACAATCAAAGAAAATACAAAATGCAAAAGGATCCTAACTCAAAACATCCAGGAAATACAGGACACAATGAGAAGACCAAACCTACTGATAATAGGAGTTGATGAGAATGAAGATTTTCAACTTAAAGGGCCATCAAATATCTTCAAAAAAATTATAGAAGAAAACTTCCCAAACCTAAAGAAAGAGATGCCCATGAACATACAAGAAGCCTACAGAACTCCAAATAGACTGGAACATAAAATAAATTCCTCCCGACACATAATAATCAGAACAACAAATGCATGAAATAAAGATAGAATATTAAATCAGTAAGGGAAACAGGTCAAGTAACATATAAAGGCGGGCCTATTAGAATTACACCAGACTTTTCACCAGAGACTATGAAGGCAAGAAGAGCCTGGACAGATCTTATACAGACACTAAGAGAACACAAATTCCAGCCCAGGCTACTATACCCAGCCAAACTTTCAATTACCATAGATGGAGAAACCAAAGTATTCCATGACAAAACCAAATTCACAAAATATCTTTCCATGAATCCAGCCCTTCAAAGGATAATAACAGGAAAAAAAAAAAAACAATACAAGGAAGGAAACTACGCCCTAGAAAGAAGCAAGAAAGTAATCCTTCAACAAACCTAAAAGAAGACAGCCACAAGAACAGAATCCCAACTTTTACAACAAAAAATAACAGGAAGCAACAATTGCTTTTCTTTAATTTCTCTTAACATCAATGGACTCAATTCTCCAATAAAAAGACATAGACTAATAGAATGGCTACACAAACAGGACCCAACATTTTGTTGCTCACAGGAAACCTACCTCAGGGAAAAGGACAGACACTCCCTCAGAGTGAAAGGCTGGAAAACAATTTTCCAAGCAAATGGTCTGAATAAAAAAGCTGGAGTAGCCATTCTAATATCGAATAAAATTGACTTACAAACCAAAGTTATCAAAAAAGACAAGGAGGGGCACTTCATAGTCATCAAGGTAAAATCTACCAAGATGAAGTCTCAATTCTGAATATCTATGCTCCAAATACAAGGGCAGCCACATTTATTAAAGAAACTTTAGTAAAGCTCAAAGCACACATTGCACCTCACACAATAATAGGTGGAGACTTCAACATTCCACTCTCACCAATGGACACATCCTAGAAACAGAAACTAAACAAAGACACATGGACACTGACAGAAGTTATGAAACAAATGGATTTGATTGATATCTACAGAACATTTTTTCCTACAACAAAAGAATATACCTTCTTCTCAGCGCCACATGATACCTCCTCCAAAATTGACCATATAATTGGTCACAAAACAGGACTCAACAGATAAAAAGATATTGAAATTATCCCATGCATCCTATCTGATCACCACTGACTAAGGCTGATCTCCTATAACAGCATAAATAATAGAAATCCAACATTCACGTGGAAACTGAACAACACTCTACTCAATGATTCCTTGGTCAAGGATGAAATAAAGAAAGAAATTAAAGACTTCTTATAGTTTAATGAAAATGAAGCCACAACATACCCAAACTTATGGGACACAATGAAGGCAGTCCTAAGAGGAAAACTCATAGCCCTGAGTGTCTCCAAAAAGAAACTAGAGAGCACATACACTAGCAGACTGACAGCACACCTAGAAGCTCTAGAACTAAAGGGAGCAAATTCACCCAAGAGGAGTAGATGTCAGGAAATAATCAAACTCAGGGCTGAAATCAACCAAGTGGAAGCAAAAAGAACTATTCAAAGAATAAACCAAACCAGGAGCTGGTTCTTTGAGAAAATCAGCAAGATAGATAAACCCTTAGCCAGACTCACTAGAGGGCAGAGGGACAGTATCCTCATTAACAAAAAAGTGAAAAGGGAGACATAACAACAGAACCTGAGGAAATCCAAAACATCATGAGATCCTACTACAAAAGGCTATACTCAACAAAACTAGAAAACCTGGATGAAATGTACAACTTCCTAGACAGATACCAGGTACTAAAGTTAAATCAGGATCAGATTAATGATCTAAACAGTCCCATTTCACCTAAAGAAATAGAAACAGTCATCAATAGTCTCCCAACCAACCAAAAAAAAAAAAAAAAAAAAAAAAAAAAAAAGCCCAGGACCAGATTGGTTTAATGCACAGTTCTATCAGACCTTCAAAGAAGACCTAATTACAACTCTTCTCAAACCATTCCAAAAAATAGAAACAGAAAGTACTCTACCAAATTCATTCTATGAAGCCACAATTACTCTGTTATCTAAAACACACAAAGATCCAACAAAGAAAGAAAACTTCAGACCAATTTCCCTTATGAATATCGATGCAAAAATACTCAATAAAATCCTCCAAACCGAATCGAAGAACACATCAAAATGATTGTCCATCATGACCAAGTAGGCTTCCTCCTCCCAGGCATGCAGGGATGGTTTAATATACCTAAATCCATCAACGTAATCCAGTGCATAAACAAACTCAAAGACAAAAGCCACATGATCATCTCATTAGATGCTGAGTAAGCATTTGACAAAATCCAATACCCCTTCATGATGAAAGTTTTGGAAAGGTCAGGAATTCAAGGCACATACCTAAACACAATAAAAGCAATCTACAGCAAACCAGTAGCCAACATCAAACTAAATGGATTGAAACTTGAAACAATCCTACTAAAATCCGGGACTAGACAAGGCTGCCCACTTTCTACCTACCTATTCAATATAGTACTTGAAATTCTAGCCAAAGCAATTCGACAACAAAAGGACATCAAGAGGATACAAATTGGAAATAAGTTAAAATATCACTATTTGCAGATGATATGATAGTATATATAAGTGACCCCAAAAATTTCACCAGAGAACTTGTAAACATGATAAACAGCTTCAGTGCAGTAGCTGGATATAAAATTAACTCAAATCAATGGCCTTTATCTACACAAAGGATAAATGAACTGAGAAAGAAATTAGGGAAATAACACCCTTCACAATAGTCACAATTAATATGAAATACCTTGGTATGACTCTAACTAAGGAAGTGAAAGATCTGTATGATAAGAACTTCAAGTCTCTGAAGGAAGAAATTGAAGAAGATCTCAGAAGATGGAAAGATCTCCCATGCTCATGGATCGTCAGGATTAATATAGTAAAAATGGCTATCCTGCAGAAAGCAATCTACATATTCAATGCAATCCCCTTCAAAATTCCAACTCAAATCTTCACTGAGATAGAAAGGGCAATTTGCAAATTCATCTGGAAAAAAAAAAAAAACTAGGATAGCAAAAACTATTCTCAACAATAAAAGAACCTCTGGTGGAATTACCATGCCTGACATTAAGCTGTACTACAGAGCAATTGTGACCAAAAACTGCATCATACTGGTACAGTGACAGACAGGTAGATCAATGGAAGAGAATTGAAGACCCAGAAATGAATCCACACAGCAATGGTCACTTGTTTTTTGACAAGGGAGCTAAAACCATCCAGTGTAAAAAAGACAGCATTTTCAACAAATGGTGCTGGCACAACTTGCGGTTATCACGTAGAAGAATGTGAATTGATCCATTATTATCTCTTTGTACAAAGCTCAAGTCTAAGTGGATGAAAGACCTCCACATAAGACCAGAGACACTGTAATTAATAGAGGAGAAAGTAGGGAAAAGCCTCAAAAATATGGGAACAGGGGAAAATTACTAAACAGAACAGCAATGGCTTGTGCTGTAAGATCAAGAATTGACAAATGGGACCTCAAAAAATTGCAAAGCTTCTGTAAGGCAAAAGACACTGTCAATAAGACAAAAAGGCCACCAACAGATTGGGAAAGGATTTTTGCCAACCCTAAATCTGATAGGTGACTAATATCCAATATATACAAAGAGCTCAAGAAACTGGCCTCCAGGAATTCAAATAACCCCATTAAAAATGGGGTTCAGGGCTAAACAAAGAATTCTCAACTGAGGAATACTGAATGGATGAGAAGGACCTGAAAAAAATTATTCAACATCCTTAATCATCAGGGAAATGCAATCAAAACAACCCTGAGATTCCACCTCACACCAGTCAGAATGGCTAAGATCAAAAATTCAGGTGACAGCAGATGCTGTCGAGGATGTGGAGAAAGAGGAAAACTCCTCCACTGCTGGTGGGATTGCAAGCTTGTACAACCACTCTGGAAGTCAGACTGGAGATTCCTCAGAAAATTGGACATAATACTACCAGAATATCCAGCAATACCTCTTCTGGGCATATACCCAGAAGATGTTCCAACCAGTAAGAAGGACACTATGTTCTTAGCAGCCTTATTTATAATAGCCAGAAGCTGGAAAGAACCCAGATGTCCCTCAACAGAAGAATGGATACAGAAAATGTGGTACATTTACACAATGGAGTACTACTCAACTATTAAAAACAATGAATTCATGAAATTCTTCACAAATGGATGTATCTGGAGGATATCATCCTTAGTGAGGTAACCCAGTCACAAAAGAAGTCATTAGACATGCACTCACTGATAAGTGGATATTAGCCCAGAAACAGAACACCCAATATACAATCTAGAAAACACAAGAAAATCAAGAAGAGGGAAGACCAATGGGTGGATACTTCATTCCTCCTTAGAGTAGGGAACAAAATACCCACGAAAGGAGTTACAGAGATAAAGTTTGGAACTAAGATGAAAGGATGGACTATCCAGAGACTACCCCACCCGGTTATCCATCCCATAATCAGCCACCAAACTCAGACACTATTGCATATGCTAGAAAAGTTTTGCTGAAGGGACCCTGTTATAGCTGTCTCATATGAGGCTATACCAGTGCCTGGCAAATACAGAAGTGGAGGCTCACTGTCATCTATAGGATGGAACACAGGGCCCCCAGTGTAGAAGCTAGAGAATGCACCCAAGGAGCTGAAGGGGTCTGAAACCGTATAGGTGGAACAGCAATATGAATTAATCAGTACCCCCAGAGCTCATATTTGTAGTTGCATATGTAGCAGAAGATGGCCTAGTCAGCCTTCACTGGAAAGAGAAGTATTGAAAACTATATATGCCCCAGTACAGGGGAATGCTAGGGTCAAGAAGCGGGAGTGGGTGGGTAGGTGAGCAGGGTGGAGGGAGGGTATAGGGAACTTTCGGGATAGCATTTGCAATGCACATAAAGAAAATATCTAATAATAAATAAATAATTTTTTAAAAGGAGTAAAAAGGCTTTTTTTTCCTCAGGGAAGGCTCGCTATGGGGTTGGAACTGCTGCTGGATTGAATACAGGAGCTGATCATGAGGGACAGGAGCAACAGTGCAGATATAGGACAGACCCAAATTGATAACAGGCAATGACAGGGCCATTATTTAAATAGGCCCCCTGTAGCAAGCAGGAGATAACTGAAAGATACACTGTATCTACAGACATGCTGAGACACAGTTTCCACAGGTGCTTATCAGGTGAGATGGCAGGGCTGCTCGTGCCACATCTGGCTTTAGCTACTCATGTGCCACAGAACTTTCTGGTGTTCTTTTGAGGGTCTCCACCTGTGATGCACAAGTTGGATCTGGCTCCAGATTTGCTGTTTTCCCTGCCGATTTACACCCACTGAATCTCTGGATCTGAGGGTGTGTGTCTCCCCAGATGTGAGTCTTCCTCATCCTGGGACTGTGAATCCTTGCCCCCCCCCCCTTTTTTTTTTCTTGCAACATGGTCAGGAGCCTATTGACATGGATACTAAGATCTGAGTGTGCCATGTACACTCTGAAGGAGGCCTTTAGGTATTTCAGAATCAAAGGTCTGAGGGCTGGCAAAAGTCCTCAGGATTCCTGTCTATCCAAGAGTCCATGAAGTTACAGAGGGTACCCTTTATTTGATCATTCCCTTCAGAATAAGAGCCGAAGTGAAGTTTGCATACCTCATGAAGAGCAGGTCCTGTATCTGGGGGCACGGGAGGGGGCAAATCTTAGGTATGTGGACCTAAAGGAAGGGATCCCCTTCCTGCAGAGAAGGCACCAGGCTGTTCAGCTTAACCATAGTCTCTGCACTGATGTGTGACTCTCTCTGGGGCTCTCTTAGGTCCTGTGGGGTAGAAGCATTCTCACCCTGGTCTGTGTGGTCCCGGTCCTTGGACAAGATTTTTCCCTTTCGGAGAAGCAAGAGTAAACCCTGTGCCTCCAGACGCCACTGTGGTCTTCCCTGTTGTCTCTTCTTCCCTGTTGTCTCTTTTTGAGGCCTGAGGCTCCAGTAGTCCCAAGATAGCATCCTGCCCTCTCTAGTGTCTCTGACTAGTGAGCCTACAGGCTATGTACTAAGCAGGGGGTTCCCTGGTTACCAAGGTTCTGCATTGTTATGTCAACAGGGTGATTCCATTATTGTCCCTTCTTCAATAGGACTTTTAAAAAAAATTGGATATTTACTTATTTACATTTCGAATGTTATCCCCTTTCTCTTTTCAGGTTTCCTCTCTGGAAGTCCCCTATCCCATACCTCCTTACCCTGCTTCTATAAGGGTGCCCCCTCACTCACCTATCCATTCCTGCCTCACTGCCCTAGCACTCCTCTACACTGGAGTATTAAGTCTTCACAGGACCAATGGCCTCCCCTCCCATTGATGCCAGATAAGGCCCCTACAGCTCCTTCAGCCTTCTCCTAACTCTTCCATTGGGATTCCTGTGCTCAGTTTTATGGTTGGCTTTGAGCATCCACATCTGTGTTGATGAGAATCTGGAGACAACTGAATAAGGCTCTTGGCAGCAAGCACTTCTTGGCATTCACAATAGTGTCTGGGTTTGGTGTCTGCATGTGGGATAGATTCCCCAGTTGGGGCAGTCTCTGGATGACCTTCCTTCAGTTTCTGTTCTACTCTTTGTCCCTGTATTTCCTTGATACAGGAGCAATTCTGGGTTAAAATTTTGGAGATGGGTAGGTGGCCCCATGCCTCATTTGGGAGGCCATGTCTAACCTCTGGATATGGTCCTGACAGTTTCTCCCTCTCCTTTGTGGGATATTTCAGCTAATGTCATCCCCATGAGGTCCTGGGAGAATCTTGTTTTCCTGGTATCTGGGACTTTCTGTTTGCTTCCCCCAGTTCCCCATACCCCATTGCTATATACCTCTGCTCAATTTCCTGACCCTCTGTACATCTCCTCCAATACCTGATTCTTACACTCTTTTCCCCCTCCCCTTCTTCTCTTCCTCCCAAGTCCCTCCAACCCTCTATATCCCTTGATAATTTTGTTCCCCCTTCTAAGTAGGACTGACGTATCCACTCTTTGGTCTTCCTTCCTTTCGAGCTTGATATGGTCTGTGAGTTGTATGGTGGGTATTCCTTGCTCTTTGCTTAATATCCACTTATCAGTGAATACATACCATGTGTGTTATTTGGTGACTGAGTTACCTCACTCAGGATGATATTTTCTAGATTTATTTATTTGCCTGCAAATTTAAAAGCTGAGTAGTATTCCACTGTGTAAATGTACCACATTTTCTGTATCTATTCCTCTGTTGAGGGACATCTGGATTCTTTCTAGCTTCTGGCTATTATACATATTGCTGCTAAGAACATAGTGGAGCATGTGTCCTTATTACATGTTGGAGCATCTTCTGGATGTATGCCCAGGAGTAGTATAACTGGTTCCTCAGGTAGTACTATGTCAGATTTTCTGAAGAACCGCCAGACTGATTCCCAGAGTGGTTGTTCAAGCTTGCAATCCCACCAGCAATGGAGGAGTGTTCCTCTTTCTCCACATCCTTGCCAGCATCTGCTGTTACCTGAGTTTTTTTTTTTTTTTTTTTATCTTAGCCATTCTGATTGGTGTGAGGTGGAATCTCAGGGTTGTTTTGATTTGCATTTCCCTGATGACTAAGCATGTTGGACATCATTAGGTGCTTCTTGGCCAGTTGATCTTCCTTAGTTGAGGATTATCTCTTTAACTCTGTATTTTTAAATAGAGTTATTTGTTTCTCTTAAGTCTTACTTCTTGAGTTCTTTGTATATATTGGATATTAGCCCTCTATTGGATGTAGGATTGGTAAAGATCTGTTTGCAATCTATTGGTTGCTGTTTTGTCCTATTGACAGTGTTCTTTACCTTACAGAAGCTTTGCAATTTTATGAGGCCCCATTTGTCGATTCTTGATCTTAGTGCATAGGCCATTGTTGTTCTGTTCAGGAAAATTTCCCCTGTGCCCACGTGCTCTAGGCTTTTAACCAAATACACTTCTATTAGATTGAGTTATCTAGTTTTATGTGGAGGTCCTTGATCTACTTGGACTTGAGCTTTGTACAAGATTAAGAATGGATCAATTTGCATTCTTCTACATGTTGACCACCAGTTGAAACAGCACCACTTGTTGAAAATGCCCTCTTTTTTCCCACTGAATTTTAGCTTCTTTTTTGTTTGTTTGCTTGTTTGTTTCATTTTGTTTTGTTTTGTTTTGTTTTGAGGCAGGGTTTCTCTATGTAGCCATGGATGTCCTGGAACTCACTCTGTAGACCAGGCTGGCCTTGAACTCAGAAATCTGCCTGCCTCTGCCTCCCTAGTGCTGGAATCAAAGGTGTGTGCCACCACGCCCGGCACAGCTTCTTTGTTAAAGATCAAGTTACCATAGGTGTATGGGTTCATTTCTGGGTCTTCAACTCTATTCTATTGATCTACCTGCCTGTCACTCTATCAATACTATGCAGTTTTTTTTTTCTCTCTTGTCATTATATTGCTCTGTAGTACAGCTTGAGGTCAGGGGTAGTGATTCCCCTAGATGTTCTTTTATTGTTAAGAATAATTTTTGCTATCCTGGGTTTTTGTTATTCCAAATGAATTTGAGAATTGCTCTTTCTAATTCTATTAATAATTGAGTTGAAATTCTGATGGCTATTGCATTTAAACTGTAGATTGCTTTTGGTAAGATAGTCATCTTTACTGTATTAATCCTGCCAATCCACGAGCTCTTTCCATCTTCTGAGGTCTTCTCTGATTTCTTTCTTCAGAGAATTGAAACTCTTGTCATACAGATATTACACTTGTTTGGTTATAGTCACACCAAGGTATTTTATATTGTTTGTAACTATTGTGAAGGGTGCTGTTTCCCTAATTTCTTTCTCAGCCCGTTTATCTTTTGAGTAGAAGAACACTGTCTTATTCTAGGTTTCTATTCCTGCACAGACATCATGACCAAGAAGCAGGTTGGTAAGGAAAGGGTTTATTCAGCTTATACTTCCTCATTGCTGTTCATCACCAAAGGAAATCAGGACTGGAACTCAAGCAGGTCAGGAAGCAGGAGCTGATACAGAGGCCATGGAGGCATGTTACTTACTGGCCTGCTTCCCCTGGCTTGCTCAGCTTGCTTTCTTATAGAACTCAAGACTACCAACCCAGAGATGGTAGCCCCCCCCCACCCCCTTTATCAGTAATTGAGAAAATGCTCCACAGCTGGATCTCATGGAGGTGTTTCCCCAACTGAAGCTCCTTTCTCTGTGATAACCCCAGTCTGTGTCAAGTTGACACAAAACCAGCCAGTACAATTGGCTCTTTGTCAACTTGACACACAGACATATCACTAGTAAGCCTCAACCCTTACTTTCTTATTTATCCCCAAGATCTATATAACTTTAAAAGTCCCACAGTCTTTACATATTAAAACTTAAATCCCTTTAAAATATCCAATATCTTTTAAAATCCAATGTCTTTTAACAATTAAAAGCCTCTTAACTGTGGGTTCCACTAAAATACTTTCTTCTTTCAAGAGGGAAAAATATCAAGTCATAGTCACAATCAAAAGCAAAATCAGACTCGAACTTTTCAATATCTGAGATCCAACTCAAGATCTTCTGGGCTCTTCTAAGGGCTTGGGTCACTACTCCAGCCCTGCCCTTTGTAGCATTTACCTTGTCTTCTAGGCTTCAGCTACCTGTATTTCACTGCTGCTGCTGTTCTTGTTGGTCATCTCATGGTACTGGCATCTTCAAAACACTGTTGTCTTCTGCTGTAACTAGGCTTCACCAATAGCCTCTTATAGGCTCTCTTCATGGTACCAAGCCCCAATTCCTTTCATGACTCCTTCAGTCCTGGGCCATCAATTGCAACTGAGGTCAATGGCCTTCAGTGGCCTCTCATAGTGTGGAGCCTCAGCGGCTCTGCATGACCCCTTCATGCCTTCAAAATCAGTACCACCTGGGTGATTCTTACACATTACCAAATTGAGACATAGCACAAGGTACTTGGCTATCTCTGGAACACAGCCTGTGTGCTCTCAGAAAGTACTTCTGAGAAGATTTCACCTCAATGATGCTGGTCTCTCTTTTTTTTTTTTTTTCACTTTTCTTTTTTTCCCCAATTATTAGTTTACTAGTATCAACCAGGACTCATGTTCAGTATTCCTTCTCAAATTACATTAACAAATACAAATGTAAAGAGCCCAAGTCAAAATTATATAACCACACTCTATCACAAAATGCATAAAATTACAAGAATGCTATTTAAAAACAGTGAAACTTTAAGAGAAAGATAATATAAAAAAATCAAAAAACAAAAAACCCACAAAATTTTCAAATTGTTCCTTAAACTAAGCAGATTAAACATGATTAATGAATGCATTTGGGTTTTATTTTTTAAAAAAGGAAATGAATTGGACAACTGGTATTAATAATGCAAACTTTATCTTCTTTCCTTCTATCTAATTTATAAAGGGACAAACCACAATATAGGAAAATATACCCTTCATTTTAAATGTGGCATAATTTTAAAAGCTGGATCAACTAATTAAAAATATCTTTAAACAGTGAAGTTTCCTGAGCAATTTGTATTTAGATAGAAGGGCAAAGGCATTATAGCCCACATTCTTATGATAGCCTTTGCTGTGACTAAGGTCAACAAATATTATGGCAGTCTTGTACTATGGCAGTCTTGTACTTCAAGCTCACATTTTTGGGGATACATTCTCAGGTCTTCTTCCCCTTCTTTAGGGGAAACTGCAAAATTTAACTGCCATTACACAAAAGGAGAGTCCTCTTGTAAGGATTAGAACATACTTTTCTATTAGTCCTTCAAGAACAGACTTTCAGATTGCTTGATTCTAATAATCCCATGGTGTGACAGAATTGATAACTCCTTGCTTTGCCAAGTAGGTTATATAATATCTCTTATCCATCACCATTTAGGAGATTCTTCAACTATGAATGACCATGTTACCCTTACCACAATATGCAGGATGTGTGGACAAAAGTTTTTTTCCAGCTAACTATATAGGAAAAGATACACACTGTAATAATTCATGTGACCCAAACTGAGCAAAAGCAAAAGACTAGCTTCCCCTCGAGAAGAAAACTTTCAGACCTATGAAAAGGACAACAATAGTAATTAAAAAATGTATTTACTTAGAAGCATTCATAATGTCAACAAAATAGCCTGTTTTAAATTTCCATGACAATTTTCAAGCCCCAGACTGTACAAGGCAAGGTTAGTGGCTATTGGAAATACCACCAGGACTGGGCTATATAAAGACACATTCAGTAGTGTATTAACTATACAAAAAAGGGACACTGTACAGTTTAAAAACAAATCTTACACAGCCTTACATTTCAATTTATTTCTTAAAAAGGAGTGAGTTGTGTATAAGGGGGTTAAATGCATCATATTCAAGAAAAAAACTGCACTAGAACCAACTTATTCATCATCATCTTCTTCATCATCTTTGTATAGTTCTTTTTGTTTCTACATGGTTGATTTCAGCCTTGAGTTTGATTATTCCCTGCCATTTACTCCTCTTGGGTGTATTTGCTTCTTTTGGTTCTAGAGCTTTCAAATGTACTGTTAAGCTCCTAGTGTATGCTCTGTCCAGTTTTTTTTTTTTTTTTTTTTTTTTTTTTTTTGTGTGTGTGTGTGTGTGTGTTTTCAATCAGAGCTATGAGTTTTCCTCTTACTACTGCTTTCATTGTGTTCCATAAGTTTGGGTATGTTGTGCCTTCATTTTCATTAAATTCTAAAAAGTCTTTAATTTCTTTCATTATTTCGCCCTTGACTAAGTTATCACTGAGTAGAGTGTTGTTCAGCTTCCATGTGTACGTGTGCTTTATGTTGTTTTTGTTGATATTGAAGAGCAGCTTTAGTTCGTGATGATCTGATAGGATTCATGAGATTATTTCAATCTTCTGGTATCTGTTGAGGCCTGTTTTGTGACCTATTATATGGTTAATTTTGGAGAAGGTCCAATGAGGTCCTGAGAAGAAGGTATATTCTTTTGCTTTAGGATGAAATATTTTATAGATATCTGTTAAATCCATTTGCTTCATAGCTTCTGTTAGTTTCATTGTGTCTCTGTTTAGTTTCTGTTTCTGTGATCTGCTCATTGCTAAGAGTGGGGTGTTGAGATCTCACACTATTATTTTGTGAGGTCCAATGTGTGCTTTGAGCTTTAGTAAAGTTTCTTCTATGAACGTGGTTGCCCTTGCATTTGGAGCATTGATGTTGAGAATTCAGAGTTCATCTTGGTAGATTTTACCTTTGCTGAGTATGAAGTGCCCCTCCTTGTCTTTTTTGATAACTTTGGGTTGGAAGTCAATTTTATTCGATATTAGAATGTCTACTCCCGCTTGTTTCTTGGAACTATTTGTTTGGGAAATTGTTTCTCAGCCTTTTACTCTGAGGTATTGTCTGCCTTTGTCTCTGAGGTGTGTTTCCTGAATGCTGGGTCCTGTTTATATATCCAGTCTATTAGTCTATATATTGTTATTGCGGAATTGAGTCCATTGATGTTAAGAGATATTAAGGAATAGTGATTGTTGCTTCCTGTTATTTTTGATGTTATTTTTATGTTTGTGTGGCTATCTTCTTTTGGGTTTGTTGAAAGAAGATTACTTTCTTGCTTTTTCTAGGATGTAGTTTTATTTCTTGTTTTGGAAGGATTTTTTTAAATCTATTATGCTTTATAAGTTTGGATTTGTGGACAGATGTTGTGTAAATTTTTTTGTCATGGAATATCTTGCTTTCTACATCTATGTTAATTGATAGTAGCCTGTGCTAGCATTTGTGTTCTTTTAGGGTCTGTATGACATCTGCCCAGGAACTTCTAGCTTTCATAGTCTCTGTTGAGAAGTCTGGCTTAATTCTGACAGGTCTGTCTTGTATGTTACTTGACAGCTTTCCCTTAATGCTTTTAATATTCTCTTTGTTTTTGCACTTGGTGTTTTACTATTATGTGACAGGAGGAATTTCATTTCTGGTCCAATCTATTTGAAGTTCTTTAGCCTTCTTGTATGTTTATGGGCACCTCTTTCTTTAGGTTAAGGAAGTTTTCTTCTACAATTTTGTTGAAAATATTTACTGGCCCTTTAAGTTGGGAATATTTGCTCTCTTCTACACCTATTATCCTAAGGTTTAGTCTTCTCATTGTGTCCTAAATTTTCTGGATGTTTTAAGTTAGGAGCTTTTTTGCATTTTGCATTTTCTTTGACCATGGTGTCCATGTTTTTTATTCTGTTTATGATGCTTGCATCTATGACTATTATCTCTTTCCTAGATTTTCTATCTCCAGGGTTGTCTTCCTTTGGGATTTCTTTATTGTCTTTATGTCCAATTTTAGATCCTGGATGGTTTTGTTCAATTCCTTCACTGTTTGGTTGTGTTTTTCAGTAATTCTTTCAGGGCTTTTTATGTTTCCCCTTTAAGGGCTTCGATCTGCTTACCTGTGTTCTACTGCATTTGTTTAATGGAGTTATTTATGTCTTTCTTAAAGTCTTCTATCACCATCATGAGATGTGATTGTAAATCAGAGTCTTACTTTCTCCGTGTCTTGGGGGGTATCCAGGGCCTGCTGTGGTGGGAGAACTGTGTTCTGATGATGCCAAGTAGCCTTCATTTCTGTTGTTTATGTTCTTGCCCTTGTTTCTCACCATCTGGTTATCTCTGGGGTTAGCTGATCTTGCTGTCTCTGACTGTTGCTTGTCCCTCCTGTAAGCCTGTGTGGCAGCACTACTGGGAGACCAGTTCTCTCTGGGAGGAATTTGGGTATGGAGAGTTGTGGCACATGGTCAGCTCTGGGGTGCAAATGAAAACTAGAAGGATCCTGTTCCCAGATGTTCTTTGGTTCCTGTGTCCTGAGGGTGCTGGGATGGTCCCTCTTGAGCCATATATTTGAGCAGAAGTGGTGGTCTTAACTGTGTTCTCATGTGTGTCAGCACTCCTGGGAGACCAGCTCTCTCTGGGTGGGATTTCCACAGTATCTCTTATACAGTTTTTTTTCTATATTTTCCACTTGAAGTTTAGTTGCATATATAAAACCAAAAAGAGTAGAGGCTGGGGTAGACTTCAGTTTCAGAATGTAAAGAGAGGCAATAATCAATGGTTTGGCTCACACAGGGAGAAAGAACAGGGTTGCTGATTTACTGAGAAAATGAAGAAGACTGTGTTTGTGTCGAATAAGTGGGAGAAAGACCTGTTGGAAATCAGGGAAAACATGTGGAAATAAAAGGTCTTGACAAACCTGCTAAGGGCCTTGTTTCAGGTAAGGTATGATGAAATCATTTACTGATTATACTGTTGCCTGCTAGGTGGGATCCTCATCCCTGAGTTGTCTAAGGTACATGAAGCTATGTGCAGATCCCTGACAAAAAGATATTTAAGTGAGGATGCTTTTGTTTTGGGTGATGGAACCATCAATCATGGTCATATGACAGGATGGTGGGAACAGATTGGCAGCAATGTGGGTCTGAGCACAGGAAGCAGAGAAAGGGCTGTTGTGGTTTTTTTTTTTTTTTCCTTTTTTCCCTTTGATTCAGCCCAAGACTCCAGCCCATGTAAGGGTGATACCTTGTTCAGAGAAGAATTCCACTTGTCAGTTAATCTTCCCAATAAATATCCTCAGAGATACACCCAACAAGTCCCGCACTAATAACCTAGGTTTTTCTCAACCCAGTGAAGTTGACAGTCCAAGTTACCACCCCACTGGGGTAATGACAGATGAAGATTATGTGGCTTCTGTGCTTGGAGTAGACAGTTCTCCTGGGGTTAAAAAGACAAGAAACAGAAAAGTTGGGTGTGATTATTTTGAATACCATGAGAAATGAAAGTTTGAATAGCTGGATATCACAATAGTGGTCACACCATGGTTCTGTGATACATCTAGAGATATATTCACCCCTTTGCAGACTGAGAAGCCAGACCTTATCTGACTTTTAGCTTGAGATGGCTCTTTGATACAAGATGGTAGACAAAATGCCAGCAGCAATGGCCACATTCCAACCTGTTCTCTCTCTCTCTCTCTCTCTCTCTCTCTCTCTCTCTCTCTCTCTCTCTCTCTCTCTCTCTCTCCCCCTCTCTTTTCTCGCCATAGAGATACAAAATAACCTCTTAATTTGCCCTATCTGGCAGGAAAGAGGGAAGAGGGTGGTATCTCTGGCAGATTTCTATGTTCTGCAGTGCCCAGGCCTTAGTGTCTTTTTTCTCTTCCATCTCCCTTTGCCCCTGACATGCTGCCAGGCAGTTGCTTAGCAACTTCTCCAGCAAGACTGCACATCCTGGCATAAATTGCTGTTATGCACGATAGAGATTTCTCTCTCCCCTCTTTCCTGCATTTTAAGCAAAGAGACATCCTAAAATAGGGCAATTTCCCCCTTTGTCTCCTCCCCAACCCAACAACCTCTTTTTTTTTTTTTTGACAGACAACTTCTGTGTAAATGTTGAAATCTGTGTTGTCTGTCAGCAGCAGTCAATCTGAAAACTTTACTGAAGAGAACATATATTTAGTAACAAGTGACAAAGACAGGAAGATATTGAGATGTCAATTATTTTAGTGAGTTAGTACAAAAGCGGGGCATTTAAATCAAATACTGCAGGGAGTGAGAAGGCAAAAGAACTGGGCTTGGTATATAGAGCCTTGTGTTTTAAACAGTGTGGGGCTGTGTTTTGTTTAACTCCATCTGTTGCCAAGGATGTCCACAGTGTCAGCCTAACCTCAAGAGTATGTGTGAGAGTATTCATGCTGCTTAATTGATGCAGACTCTGGATTACTGCAGGATATGTAAGCAGAGATGCTTCATTTGAGTCTCAGCTTGGTGGATTTTCATATTTGGATGTGGAAATGGATGTTCCATTTGTTAAATTTTGGAGCAGCTCTGAATGAGTTATTAGATAGCTTAAACCTCAGCCTAACACTTGAAGACCTTCAGAATGTAATCTTCTGCACCTGCTCTTCCTCCATCACAGCCTGGAGACTCAGTGTCTGCTTCTGTCTTCACTCTCCCTGCCTTCATCATAGTATAAGGCCTTGCCTTCTCCCACTTTGCTTCTACATGCTCAGCACTGGATAGATCTTGCTTATTGAATTTATCTAGTGTTCTCTCTATAACATTTGGCAGTAGCTCTCAACTGGAAATTTGGACTCTGGTGGATATTGGAAATGCCCACAGTATCTTTGGTTTTCACAACTGAGATGAGAGTGTTGCTGAGACCCAAGGAATCAAGACCAGAATTTTGCCAAACATGATGTGCTTAGTTCACATCTTTATAGCAGAATATGATGTAGCCTCAATTGTCAACAGCAATGAGAATGTGAATCCTATTCTGTAGTCTTTGCCTGAGGGGAGAGAACCCAACCTGCTGAGTTACCTTTGTACCCTGTTGGCCAGCAGATCATTCTTTACTGAGTAAATGCCTGAATAAAACATGACTATACAACATGTTTAAGCCAATATTTCCTTTTCTAGTTATTGAAACCAAACACTCTGCCAACAGTTCAGTTGATACATGTTGATGTTTTTTTTTTTCCCTGAAGGAGATGTCCATTCACCTCAGATAGGGCAGATGGTGACAGACCAAAGAAACAGTTCCACACCAGAATCACATAGTGAACTAATGAATTGCTAAACCTGCTTCCAAAGGCATGGATAAGGGATTGCTTACAGTATCACAGGTTTCTCAAAACAGATATATCACTGGAAAACTCTATTCTGGCATGGGCACTGACTTCATGGATTCCATCCTTCAGTTAATCTTTTAACTCTTTGTATAGTCCAACACTTTACCTGGTCACATGAAACTGGGAGAAAAGATTAATGACCAGCATCCTGGGTGAGGGTCTTGTGATTCTTACCATTATTTTAATAGCTTTATGACATTGTTTTCTCTTTTTCCTCTGCTTCCTCCTCCTTCCGAGATTTATTTATTTTTATGTCTACAGGTACTCTACCTGCATGTATAACTGCATGCTAGAAGAGGACATCAGATCACATTATAGATGGCTGTTAGCCACTTTGTGGTTGCTGAGAGCTTAACTCAGGACCACTGGGAGAGCACTCAGTGCCCTTAATCAGTGATCCATCTCTCCAGTACCCTGTTTTCTTCTTTTTATGAGGAACATAGGCCAAAGTTATTTGCAGGAAAAAAAATATGGCCTTGTTGACAAAGTCATGCTAGATTTGTTCTGGATACCAGGTAGGAATAGAATTTAGTAGTGAGATGATTCTATGGAATTCATGTATTATGTAATATTAATTGACCAGGCAAAAAGGTCTAATGTAGTTTTTTTTAGGTATAGCTGATCTAAAGTATGTTGATGCCAGTAGAGTTCTTTTTTGCATCTCTTAGGTAAGCCACCTGATTACACTGGCCTCTTAGACCTGTTCTACACTCTCTCTGATGATAAATGATCTCAAGATTGGTGGTTCCTTATGCCATGACCTCAGGAGGAACACAACATCCCATGAGTCAAAATGCCCTCATATCTTGATCAGTAGGTGGAATTATGTCATGAATATGCCAGATAGAGAATGACATACTTTTGTCCTTACACAGTGTCATAGCTATTGAATGGAAACAAATTCACAAGCTTTTTTGGTTTTGTTGAGTTGAATTTCCAAGTAGTCCTAATTTCCCTTGACAGCAGGGTGGGATGGACACAAGTTCTCTTATTCATCTTAATTACTAATATTAACTCTTACATCACATATTACATTTTGCCTAGCAAGTACATGTGTACATATGTGTGGGCTAAAGAGTGACTAGAAAGGGTTAAAGAGGCTTTTCCATCTTTCACTCAGTCTGGTACATTTTACAACTTCTCTGGCCTGATTTTCTTCCTAGAATTCTAATATGCCCATAAGCTCATATGCTTCAAATTTAGTTTGATCAATTTATAGGTTGGTGCTTCTTATTTTTTTTATCTTTAGGAATACGTTGTTTACCAGTTTATACCTTGTGAATGGTGCTGTCTGTCTTCCATCAACATGCAGGTTCATCATATCTCTGTGTCTGCTTTCAAAGTGGAATCTCTTAAGGCAAGGATCAGCTTGAAAAATGACCATTTTACACAATATGGAAAAATTGAGAGCACAGCACAGAATGACCTCAACAAACTGTGTCCCCCAAAGAATATATGTGCATGACCTAACTCTTAGGACCTGTAACTTAAGTAAGAAATGAAGATGTTACATGTATCATTAAATTCAGAGTATAATAATGAGATTATCCTAGATTATGAGTGAGTCTAAATCTAGTGGCCCTAGACTCATTAACAAAACACCCATGGAAAGAGTTACAGAGACAAAGTTTGGAGCTGAGACGAAAGGATGGACCATCTAGAGACTGCCATATCTGGGGATCCATCCCATAATCAGCTTCCAAACGCTGACACCATTGCATACACTAGCAAGATTTTGCTGAAAGGACCCAGATATAGCTGTCTCTTGTGAGACTATGCCGGGGCCTAGCAAACACAGAAGTGGATGCTCACCGTCAGCTATTGGATGGATCACAGGGCCCCCAATGGAGGAGCTAGAGAAAGTAACCAAGGAGCTAAAGGGATCTGCAACCCTATAGGTGGAACAACAATATGAACTAACCAGTATCCCCTGGAGCTCGTGTCTCTAGCTGCATATGTATCCGAAGATGGCCTAGTCAGCCATCATTGGAAAGAGAGGCCCATTGTTCGTGCAAACTTTATATTCCTCAGTACAGGGGAACTCCAGGGCCAAGAAGTGGGAGTGGGTGGGTGGGGGAGTGGGTGGGTGGGAGAGTGGGTGGGGGAGCATATGGGGGACTTTTGGGATAGCATTGGAAATGTAAATGAAATAAATACCTAATAAAAATAATAATAAAAAAGAAAGGGCAGAGATATTTGAGGCACACAGACTGTGGCGAAGGTGATATGAAGATACAGGTAGATACAGGAGTGTTGTGCCTGCAAATATAGTAGGGTAGTAGGACCATGGGACTTTAGAGACTATGAGAGGCTAGTAGATAGAACAGGTACAACAGGAGAAACTGGGAGACAGAAGCAGCATGGAGAAGCTGGGAGACAGTGAAACACAAAGAAACTGGAATGTAGGTACAGCATGGAGAAGCTGAGATAGGTGGAGACCAGAGAACCTGGGAGACAGGTGCAGCATGGAGATACTGGGAGACAGGTGCAGCATGGAGAAAATGGAAGACAGGTGCATAGCAGAGAAATGTACTGGGAGACAGGTGCAGCATGGAAAAGCTGGGGGACAGATGTAGCATGGAGAAACTAGGAGACAGGTGCAGAGCAGAGAGGCTGGGAGACAGGTGCAGCAAGAAGAAGTAGGGAGCCAGATGCAGTGTGGAGAAACTGGGAGATATGTGCAGTGTAGATTCTCAGAGTGAATCTCAGCTGTGTGTGTGTGTGTCAGTTTGAATAGGCCACTTGGCTATAGATAATCTGGTTCACACTATTTCTGCGTGGGTGTTTCTGGAAGATTTCAGCACTGGAATTGGTGGACTTGGTATGGCAGATAACTCTCAGTGTGCATAGGTATCGTCCAGCTCAAAAGGGTCTGAGACAGACCAACAAATGGAAGGAGATAAATTTGTTTTTTCCTGAATACATGAATAGGAACATCTGTCTTCCTTTTCCCTTAGACTGCTAGTTACACTATTTGTGCTCTTGTTTCTCTGCCCCTCATCCTTGGGCTTTAGCCCTTTTCTAACAGAAAGAAGATTGTGGGACTTCATAGTCTTCATAATCATGCAGGCTAATTATTCATTAACAATCAGTGTATTCATCTATTTACCTACCTATGTACCAATCTTTTATGTATCTATCATCTATCTACCAATTAATAATTCTATCAATCTTTTTATTTGATTAATCAAGCTATTATATTTATCTACCTATCAATCTATCTACTTATCAACTATTTATAATCTCTACCTATAATTTATCTATAATCTATCTATCATCTATTTATCATCTCTATTCTATTTATATATCTGTTTATCTTCTGATACCTACCTATCTTATATTTTGCATCACTGTGACCACAATATATGAAAGAAACATCTTGAGTAAAGATATATTTTAGCTTACAGTTTTAGAGGATTTCAGTCCATCATGGTGGAAAAGATATAATAGAGCAGGCCAGACAAATAACAATGGGAGTTAAATCAGATGCTTGCCAAATAAAATAATAGGAATTAAAGCAAACAGAAAGGATGTAGGGATTGTTATAAACTTTAAAACACCCTGCCATATGGTCCTGATGTTTGGTAGGTTCTCTAGCCTACCAAAGTTGTTCTAAACTGGCGAACAAGTTCTTAAAACATGATCCAGTTGTTGTCACTTAAAATTCAACCCCCTTTTTTAATCTATCACCTATCGATCCATAAAGTCTACCATCCATGTATCCACTCTACTGGTCTGTTTCCATGGCAACCATGGTTAATACACTCTTTTGGAATAGTTAGACCCAATCCATCTAGCACCACATGTCAAATTTCAGACCTCCAGATCTACTAAAGGAAACATTTCTGTTATTAGAATCTCAATTTGTGGTTATTTATTACAACAGCTGGGCAAGCCAATGCATCCCATAGCTCCTGATCCTATCCTCATCTCCTTGTGCAGCATCATCACCTTGTCACTATCCAGATCCAACTCATGTCCTGACTCCACTCCCAATGGAGCTGTGGAATCTAGTTATCTAATGACTCCTGTCAGTTCTACTCACTTATTGCCTCCACTCATTCCACTCCATTAAAACTCCTTAACAGTTCTCCCTCTGTCTCTTGGGGGCTATTTCCAACATGCTCCTTTCCTACAGATGCAAAAAAAAAAAAAAAAAAAACAAAAAAAAAAACTGTGGGCATTCAATTACTTTATAGAAAATTGCATAGTATTTGCCCATAACCTACAATATACTCTTTCATACTTTAAATTTTCTCTAGATTAATTATAATAATGAATGTAATAGAAGTGGTATATAAATGGTCGACACTGCATTACATGGGGAACAAGAATGGGAACAACATGTCTATATATATCCAATACACTGATAATCAATTTTTTGAAAATGATTGGATGAATACATGTATATGAAACTCACAGATACTAAGAGTCAATTCTATATTCTTTATAGTTTACATTTTCAAGTATATTATTTCCAAAATCATTTTATCAATTCCTATAATGTACCAGACCATATGTTTACTTTTCTGAACATACGTGAAGGAACAAAATTAGACACAGTTCCTGAATCCTTGCAGGTTAATTATTAACTGAGAGGAGAATAAATCAATGATTTCTTCCCAACTCAGGAAGTGAAAGATGAAATTCCATTGCTGTTGCAATAGTGACTAATGGGGACATGGCATCTGTGGTTACTAAACTCCTAACCTAGTTTCTGGAGAAAGAAGTCTTCCCTTTGGCAAGAAATGTCTTAGTTGACCACAGAGAGAGAACATAACAGGAGAAACATGCAAAGTTCTGGACTAGAAACACATGATATGGGCTCAGCGTGCTGTGACCGAGAGCCCAGCTGCAGGTAAACAGGGCTACAATGAACATTTAGGATCTAAATGAGATGAGTTGAATGGGGAGCCAGGGAGGGTCCAAAGGGTTATTCTAACTCTGATGAGGGGTGTGGGTATAATTCTCAATGAAAAGTAACTGGTTGCATTCCTTGGAATAAATCATTGGTGCATTGGCCAAGATTAAGGGTCTGGAAAAATATAGGGATGCTCTGGCAACTTGTGGTGAGTTGAGATGTGGAAAGGCACACACCAGAGAGATACCCTAAGCTTCTACCTGCAAAGTGTGATAATTACCCACATTTAAGGATCCATAGAAAATCAGAATATGGCCAGGGACAAACAGATTAGAATAGATGTTAATGTGAACTTGTTCATATCCCAAGTGGTTCCTCCGAATGTTTCATATCTGATCCAATCCAGCTCATGAAGCAAACTGTGATTCTATAAAGCCAGCTCTAGGATGCTGCTCTTTCCCCTTTCTACCTAGAGAATTTTAAATATATTCCTCCTTAATATATACTCACTTAGAAAAGATTCTTCAAGCTCTCCAATCATCCTTAGTCAAGTTGTATTTCCTCCTAACACATTTCTCAAAAGTGAGTGCACCACAGAAAATAGGCTGACCTAATCAGATAATGGAAGGGCTACCCAACTTTACACATTACACATCTCATACCCAATCAAGATACCCACTACATATAAACATGCACTTAGTGTTAACCTTTAGTGGGATACTGACAGTAGTGATATAGCTTTGCCTTCCAGTATATGGTTGTCATGAACATCCAGAGGACTTAATATGTAAAAATGTTTTATTGATGATTTATAAGATGTTTGATGAGTAGAATCCTAGCAGTCTTGAATCTTCCTGTTGGAAGATTACATTCAGTTATGAATACTGGCAAGGCCTCCCTCTAGTGCCTAAATGTATCATTTAAATCACGAAACACAAAACCAGAAACATGGTGAGCCTCCAGTGGACATACCATTTTTAATGAATCTAATTTCTGAAGTACTCAGAGGTATACCAACAACAGTATGCAATAGTCTTAATCTGCTCACAGCAAAACTATTTGTAACTGTTACATTTTAGCTGTTCTGGAATAGCATACCAGTTTCCTTTAGGAACAATCTCTCTGTCTAAATTAATGTTAGATTCTTTTAATTATCCGTGTTAGCAAAATAAGTCCTTATGCTTTGATCATTCATTTAACAAGTCTAAATGTATTGCACAAAGTTTGTACACATTCTTTTAGTATAGTCTCCAGTTTCATATTGCTTTTTACCCGTTGATATTTTTGTAAGGGATAAAGAAACTCAAGGGAAATAACTTGTGATGGAAGCATTGGTCTATTTACTCTAGATCTCTGTGAGGCTGGAAGCAGAGTAAGAAAGTATGACTTATTAAACTTTGCCGGGATGGGCTTTCCAAGTTATGGAATCCCACATCCTCCTAAAAAATTCTTGCCTGTCTTTGATAATGCTCCTGAAATCTGTGGTCTACTCCCATAGACTGAATACTCAGCAGCTTCATGGAGGACTGTCCTAGTTAGCATGAATCATGAATTTGACATAGCCTGGAGTCAGAGGAGTCTCATCGAAGGATTAAAGGAATCTGATTTCATTGCCAAGATCAGATTGACCTGTGGCTTTTTCTATGAGAGATTGTCTTAAATGATAATTTATGTGGGAGTGCCCAGCCCACTGGGGGTAACATGGATCCTAGGCAGGTAGTCTGGGCTTAAGTCTATGAGATATTCAGAAAGTAAACAAACAAGTTTCATTCCTCTGCTCAGGTTCCTGTCCTGACTGCCCTTAGTGATGGATGTTGACTGAGAAGTGTAAGATGAAATAAACAATTTCCTCTCATAAGTTGTTTTTTGGCCATGGTGTTTATTTCACCAACAGACAACAAACTAGAACAAAGGCATGCTACCTTTGAATGGTGCAACTCTTAGAATGTTCTTTCTTAAGCCAAGCACAAATCCAATTCATCTTATCTTATTTCATATATTGACGACTTTACTCCTATGAGGGCCCAGAAGGCATTTTAAAATTCTTCCAGATGGATGTTTTTGAGTACTGGATTTGTTATCATTATTCTTTACTTTTCTAAAGCAATCATCGTGAGTTCTTGGGGAATATATCTGGATGAATCCAAGCTAGTTCCTTCTCCACTTTGCTGTTCTTTTTGCATTATAACCTATTTCTTACCTTTCTATGAATACTGCAAAACTCCTTGTGACGATGCATTAGCTTCATAGGCTATGACATAGGTTATGAATTCATGGTTACAAACTTATGTGCATGGTATTGTCTTCTTTCTGCCTGCTTGCTTTCTGTTTCTTTGTTCATTAATATTTATGCTGGTTAATTTTTTTTGTCAACTTAACACAATCTAGGATCATTCATATAAGTCAACATAAACAACTTCAGTTGGGGGATTTCCTCTATCACATTGGCCTGTAGGCAAGCCTTTGGGGACATTTTCTTGTTGAGAACTAATGCAATAGGATCAAGAGCACTGTGAGAGATGTGAATCTTGGGAAAGGTGATTCTGAGTTGTATAAGAAAGCATGATGATCTATCCATGAAGAGAAAGCCAATGAGCTATTTCATGGCTTCTGCTTGAATTCCTGGCTACAGGTTCCTGCCCTGTTTGACTTCCTGCCCTGTTTTCCCTCAATGATGAGCTGTGATTGGCACCTGTAAATCAAATAAGTCCTTTCTTCTCTCAGATTGTTTGTGGTCCACATTTTATCACAGCAAGAGAGACCCAAACTAGGGCAATGTTTGTGAGGTGCTGGTACCATCCCCTTTTCTCAACTGAAGCTCTTAGATGCCGAGCTACCTCAGGTCTTCATGGTTCTCTCCCAAAATTTTTGTAGTAATCCTATATTAAGAAGGGTGTATTTTCACAGAACTCACAGGATCAGTACTACCGGCAAAGCTTGATGTGACTTCCTGAGCCGCACTGGACCTGGGAGCTCTGAAGTTAAATTTCATGGTCAGTCTTTCCTACTTTGAAGTAAAGGGATTCTTGTCATAACAGTTGGTGACATGAAGCTGCAAGGCCAAAGAATTTGGCTGAGTTTGCACATGGGAAATGGACCTTCTTTTGAATATTCAGGTGTAAATGTTTTAGACAGCAGAAAGTGAAATGGAGCAAAAGAGATCCTGGGCAGAATACTGTAAATATATACTACAGCTCATTACAGTGCAAGGTTTCCATACATCCTGCCTGACAAACTGCCTTATCCTAATAAGCTCCCTACTGAGTGAGCTTAGGAGCCTAGTGATTCCCTCTTGTCCAGATGAGCAATACATCACAATGTTCTGAACCTCATCCATTCTGTGGCTAGCTCTCTATAAACAAACAGTTCTTAGGCCTGACATGGACTGTAAGCACATTGTGAACAGATGAATGAAAATCATAATATCTGTCTACTCTTTTATTTGTTAATGCATCTACAATAGAATTGTGGGAACTTCTCAACCTTTGAGGCCTGGGTAGGCTGTCAGATTGGAAACAAATAAGATTTGAGGCCTTACAATTCAGGAAAGTAGCTGCATTTTGTGTTTTTATCAACTGAAAAAAAATCAGGAAATATATAGTAGTGTCTAAGCACACACCACCACCACCATCTAAAAAACTTATAGCTGAGTTTGATATCACAGTTCTGTAACACCTGCATTTGAAAGCTTAAGATAGGAGAATCTTAAGTTCTAGACACTGCTGAAGAAGAAGGAGGAGGGTTGGAGAGGAAGAAAGGAAAGTGAGAGAAACACATGGCAAAGTAAGTAGATCAAGATATTTCTTAGGCACTGACAGTTTCATGACAGCCATGGAACCACCAGCAATCATGATACTTGCTGACCCAAATACAGACAAGGTGACATGTGAAAATAAGCTTCATATAAGTGATTTGCTGCAGTTGTAGGAGGCCAAAATTCAGGATTGTTTAGAGGGAAAAATCAGTATCTTTCAACCCTCGGGTTGGTTCATGCACCCATTATAAAAAAAAAAATTATCCTGAGCACATGTCCCAGGAGACTTACAGAAGAGGAGCTTGGTGAAGCCATGGACTCAGCATGGTTGCTTGTTCTTCCATTAAACCAAGGTCTCACGCAATAACTCATTTCAATGGATGAAAGGATGGGGTGGCTATGGTATTCAGGGTTCCTGTTTTATGTCCTCCACTAGAATCTTGTTCAGGACTCAATTTCTTCATCTCTCAGGAAGTTCATTTCAGTTGCTTTAGGGAAAAGATAGGGTCAAGAGTTTATAACGATTCCCTGTTGGATCTGATATTCAGGCAGTAGCGAGAACTGATGTAGTAGTTATTCATGTCTCAGAGACATCTGCACATGTCTATCCTTCTACCTGGAGTCTTCATAGACAGATCTTTCCATGTCTGGCTGCTTTTCATTCAAAGCCCTTTGAATATTTGACCACAGGAGATTAGATTCTAAATCCATGCATCCCTAGGTCTCCTGTGGCCAGACAGGTTTTAGGGGTCTTACTTTTTCCATTCCTATATATTATAGGCACATTTTCAAAATCCTGGTGGGAGATTCATAAACCGGATGCCTGAGGCACGCAGGATGGTAAAAGGGCAGGTAGGTGAAGAAAGCAGAAAGAAACGGCTTAGGACAGACACACAAAGGTCTCCTGGAAAGAACAGCAATGCCAGCTCATTTTATCCTTTCCCACCATCAGCATCATGGTCAAGGTTACAGAGGGGGCTCCCAGGCAGAAATCAAGTGCCCCCGCCATGCTTATGTTGAGGAATAGCTCTTCAGTCATTTGGGTACAAAAGTCCATTTATATCAATAAAACAGTCCTGTAAGCACAATGCAAATTTCATTACTGGTACACCAGGCTAGATGAAATGCCTCGGTGAGTCCTTAAGGAGAGCACCATCATTACGCCTGATTTGTGACTTTATAGCCATGGAGGATCGGGGTAAGGAGTCAGATTGGTTTTTTACAACATTAGCACTGTGAAAGGAAAACCCAGACCTCACAGAACACATTATTGTTTTTTTATGCAAAACATAATATGTAAAGAAAGCTTTGATCTGCAGGAGCCATGAATCTGAAGTGACATAAACTCTGCACCATGTCAGGAGAGCTTGGGGTTAAGGAACCCCTCCCTACACCTCCCCCCACCCTCAGCTCAGAGAGGAGAGGATTGCTGACAGGAAAGGGAGACCCAGCCTGCAAACAGTTGACTTCATTTGCTTTTCCCCCCATGCAGTTCTCTGAGCTGTTTGTTTGCTTTTAATTCCAAGTATTCACTTAAAATTACCCTAGGAAAAGGCTGTGTGATGAGGGACTGACCTGGTTTTAAGAAGCTTACAAACCTAGCTAGGCTTGTTTTGTAAAAGGAAGTGATCTGGCCTGTTGATTAAGAAAAAGACAGACCAAACCAAAAGAAAAAATCCCAAGTGTTTTAGAATGACAAGATTTACTCTGGGGTCATAGCCAAGGTACATGAAGCATTTAGTAGGGAATAGAGCAGGCTTTATGATGAACACAAATTTGTGCCCTGGCTCCCTTTCTCTCTGAGCTGATGATGACTTTAGAGAAGTTAGTTCCCTTCTTTAATCTCAGGCTTTCTTATTTACAGATGAGAGATAGATTGTAATCCAGTATTCAGTGTCTCTCTTGGTGGCATTGTCATACAGGCACTGTTCAATAGGATAGAGAGGTGTGGACCTTTGTCCCTGTGCTATCAGTGGGTCACAAGGCAAGATCCTTGCATAGCATCTCAGGAATGAGAGCATATGAGATCCATGACTGGATCTTCCTCAACGTGGGTGGGCATTTGTAGTTGGGATGATGAACTTCCACAGAGCACCTAACCTCCAGTGGGAGGCAGAGTTCTGTAGCTGAATGTTGTTTATGGTAAGGAATCTTCTCTAAATCTTTTCTGTCCCTTTCCTCTTTTGGCACAGATAAACAATCTTGGCTGCACTCTCAAATCAAAGAAAAAAATTAAAATATTGAGGTGCGTTCCTGATTCTCTAGGTTAGTGAGATGCTAACTTTCTCATCTTTGAGAGTGAGATGCTGCCAGCAGCATACGTAATGTTTCCAGTGGAGGCCAATGGGTACCTAGAGCTAAGGAATGGTCCTCTTGCCAGCTTCTGCTTCCACATGCTGCTTAATTGAAGACACTTGTTTCTCTTTCCTCAACTCAAGCCACATATAACAGCAGAGAGGTGACCAAGGAGGCTCATCCTTGCCATCCAAACGAGCTTCCATTGCTCTAATCCAAAGCCATATAACCTACTATCTTGGCTTCATCTTCATGATTGTCTTCTCACTCTCTCTGCTACAGTTCCACTACACTTGCCGTTGTTTCTAGCACACCAGGCCCCTTGTCATCTCAGATGCCTGGAAATGTCTTCCTTTGGCAGTAGAGTAACAGTTCATATTGGTGTCCAGTCCTCAGCTCAAATTGCCTCTTTTCCCCTTCCTTCTCTCTTCCTTCATTCTCAGGTACTCTCACTCATAAATGCTTATGTTTCCCCTGCATGGAACAGTTGCTCAGTGAAATTATTTGTATGTCTACTTCATTGTACAAGACTTGTGGTCTTTGTGCTCTGCATGACTGGCTACCTCAGGGTGAGGGCAATGCTTCTCATAGGTCCTCATGAAAAAAGATCAGGTGAGTCCTCCATCCCACTACTTAGACTGAGAGGAAAGCCAAGGTCTTTTATTAATTTCTTCCTTTGTCTACTGCAGTATTTCCCATGTCCTCCTCTCTCCATAGTTTTATGTGCATAGTAGGTATACACTGAAAGACTTCTTGTTGGAGCTGCATTTTCAAACACTGAAGGAAGATGCCAGAATACGCTTAGGATCTCAACTCCCCCCTCTGACAGAAGCAAACATTTCTTTTGGTTCCTGTTCCATTATCAGCAAGTATGAGGGAAAAATAACCAAAAATGTTTCAGTCATGAGTTGTTCACATGCTCTGCTCCATTTCCTTCCTTGAGGGGGTTTATTAACTAAAATGGAAACTCTCTTTTTGGAAAGAATTTAATGTATTTTCAAAACACAGTGGACCTCAGCACACAGGTCAGCCAGAAGCGGGTCCTATCTCTTCTTCTCTTTTGCTTGGCCCAAAGCCTTTCCCTCAGGCTCATGAATCAGGTACTCTCCAGAGTCTTGTGCCTGGATTGAAAGCTTGAGGCATCTTGGTCACAAATTAGAAAAACATGAAAATACAAGAGACAGAAAGAAAAACTTTAAGCTTCAAATCTGAAAAAGGCTGCAGTAATGAAGGCAGAAGCCCAGCTGTGGACTTCAGTGCAGTAGATATAATTATACAGAAACCAATAGCATCCCCTTTCCTGGACACACCCACCATCCAGAAGCATCCTGAGCTCCAAATATTTCTTTTCCAGGTCTTGAGTTACTTACAAAACTCACTCTTCATCTTTTTCTTTTACAACCTTCAAAGATTCATCAGTGAGGCTGTTTCCATACCATGGTGGTTATTAGTCTAGAGATAAGATCCAGAATATCTGGGTGATCTATGTACAATCAACTGTGAACTTATAGACTGGGCTCTGTTCCCATATTCATCAGTGCTGGTGCTGAGAGGAACATGCATGTCGATCTGAGTGCATATTGGGTTCTCAAGCACCAGAGTCCCAGCAAAGCAGAGCAGCACAGAAGAGAAAGTGAGAATCATTATGGTGAGATTTGACTCCCAACCCTGAGCAAATCTTTCCACTTGCTAGCAGCAATTTGGTCTCTACAATGAAGAAATTGGAGGTGTGTGCATCTCAGATTCATTTTTCTTTCCTGGGCGTTATCATCAAGTGTAGGGCAAATTCTGGCATGGATGTCTCTGTCATGAGCTGCTTATATATGCTGCCGCATGTTTGTTTGCCTGACACATGCTGTTCTCCAAACCCATGAAGGTTACATGGTTAATGTCACTTTCAGAGGTGAAAAAGAGAAGTTAATATGAGTACATATGGCTACATTGTGGGCAGCTCTTGGTAAGATTTCTTCTGAGTTGGGGACTAATTTTTGCTTGGACTCTTGCATAAAAACGAAGAAACAGATAACAAAGAAAATGGGATCATAAGCTTGGCTTCACTTTCACCAGTGGGTAGCCCTCTTAGCACCGTTTCCTCATCTGTGAATCATATTTTGGGGTGGATAACTTCCACAGATGGTTGTAATCCACTAAATTAAATAATGAATATGTAGAGAGCATGGTGATATCACTCAATGGGGAACATGCAGTACCTGATCCCTCACTCCTCAAACTTACATCTTCCTTCCGTGTTGAGCAGACCACTGGATGTGACATTCCTTGATACATTTTACATCTGTCTCAGTCACAGGAGTGACTTCCCTATTAGGCACAATTGGCTTAGTGCAGATTTTAACTGCCTTTCATGAACATTTACTTAAAGTATGAGGATGGAAGATTCTGGAGGCAGGCCAGCTGCCCTAGGCCACAGTGGGCTGGGACCAGGGACAAGTTGATTGTGTTCTGTAGATCACTTGATGTTCTAATTTGGTTGTTACTCTAAGCTATGGCCATCAGTTTAGACCTTTGTGTGAATAGAAAGAGGTTATTTTGACCTCTCTCTACTCATCTGATTTCTGTTTGTGGAGACCTTGGGTAGAAAGAGGGAGAGTAGTTTACTGCCTGCTCGAGTAGCCAGCAGCCTGAGCTCCCACTCGGCTAGGTCTTGACTTGCTCCCCAGCTTCTGACTTTGAGAAAGACTTTCCATCTCCTTCCTGGTAAGCTTCAGGGGAAGCAGATGACATGACCTCATCCGTCACTTACTCCAGCATTTCATAACCCTCCTTGACGTGCACTCCTTCCGGAGCTAACCTACATTCTGCCACCACCATTTATTATGCCCATTCCCTCCAGGCATGTGGTACCAGCCTTATTCAAGAAAAGATAAATACCCTGCTCATAATCACCCCCTCCTTTTACACAAAGTCACCCCTCTGCCTGCTATTGTTTGTTATTTAGAGAACCCTCTTACAACGTGACTTTTATTGGGTTACATTTCCCAAGTGTGATTGAATCTCAGACTCATCATTTGCCAGAATTTGAACTGTATGCTGAGCTTCTCTCCTCAGACAGCCTTATCTTTGCCCTGAGCAGTGAGTTTTTTAAAGAGGTTGGTGTTCAAGTTGCCCTACGCTTTGGTCTGATAGAACCAGGGACAAATACAAGACTTGGAACCTACTGAAAATGGTTTTGATAGGCCCATGTCCCTGTTGCAGATGCATAAAGTAGTCCTAGTTCTGACTAAACCATCAAACCACATCAGTGCATGTGCCATTCTGGAAGTTGCTGGGAACCAAACATCATCATGAACAGAATGATATTACAGGATTAATATGGAGACCATCTCTCAGTTTTTATTTTCATTCATGGATCTTATGATCAGACTTGTATCGTTTAGATTGGATTCTCCTATTATCTCTTATAATGTCATTCAGGATAAGCGGTGCTACACTATAAAAATGGGGCTTTAACATCTCAGTGCATTTAATGTGAGTCGGCAGGGGTGGGAGGCTCTGCTCACTGTAAGTGCTCAGGGCTGGAGGTGATGACATCTACCATCCACAGTGTTTTGGAGATGCTTATTTCTATGCTAGAAGGAAAAAAGGAACAAGAAGAATTGTGCATAGGTCCTTGAAGTGGAGCAATGCCAAGTCTCACATTTCATGAGCCAAGACTAGTCACTGGGAAAAATCCTAACTCCATCAGTAGCAGACACAGCTAGAGCACCATGGATCTGCCAGCAAGGCAAGAATGATCTGGCAGACAGAACTGCATATTTTTTTTTAACATCCCCAGTTCTCTTTTCTTTCCAAATGGGCCAAAATAATTCTGTAAGTCATCCATTAAAATGAGAAGACTACCCAAGCATGTATTTTAATTTACACTATTTAAATAGAAAAACTCTGACCTAATGAAGGAAAATGGTTTGCTCAGGATCACACAGGGAATCAGCAACACTGTTTTATGAGAAACCAGGCATCCCAACTTTTTTTTTTTTTTTTACTCCTTTACTCTTTTGGGTCACAATGTATTGCAGGCATAGTGTTTTGCTGATTTATCCATGTATTCATTTGGGACTCTAAATCAACAAAGTTAGTAATTTTAGCATGACGAGCTAAAAAGTAGTCATATTGTAGTTGACTATAATCACCAAAAGACCTTAAATAGTTTTTGAGTATTTGACTATTCGTGGGACTTGGATAATGAGAAAGATGTATACTTTCTTCTTAGATAGGGTCTGAGTCAAGCAAAGATGCTTTCAGTGCCCAGTCTCATAGTTTGAGTCATGTGAACTGACCATCTACCAATTAGACAGTGCAACATTAGGCATTTAACCTGGAAACACAGTGACATGCTTACTTTGGACAAATAGCAATAGCTTTGCAAACTTTATGGTATAAACTCTTATTTTTTCATTAGCTCTTTAATTTTCATTTACACTTTAATCTTCATAATAATTTAGTATTAAAAAATGGGGCCACAGGATATATAGGCAAAATAAAAACATCTAAAATGGTAAAGCCAGGAAATAAAGAATATTTTATTTTTATTATTATACTTATTTCTTAGGTAGAGACTCATCATAGTGGCTATTTGCTTATACATTTTAGTCAATCTCCCATGACAATGATGTTTATGGCCTGTGAGCACAGGGTTCTAGTCTGTCAGTTACCATCTTATCCACACACTTACCACTATAAGATGACCTAGCCATATTATGGATAGAGAGTACCAATAGAAATTCTCTGTCACTATAGGTCTGAGTACTCTGAGTTTTAGGCCCCAGCTTTCTCACTGTGATGGTTAATCTTGGTTGTCAAGTTGACACCCTTTGAGAGGGAAAGCCTCAACAGAAAAATTACCTCCATCAGCTTGGCCTATGTGCACACCTCTAGGGACATTTTGTTGATTGTTAATTTGATGTAGGTGGTCCAAGCCCATGGTGATTGCTATCCTCTCTAGGTACATGTCCCTGGACTGTATAGGAAAGGTGGTTAATCTTGAGTCTGAGAGTGAACCATTAGGCAGTGTTCACCTGTGGTTGTACTTCAGTTCCCATCTCTGTTTGCTGCACGAGCTCCTGCCCTGACTTCCTTCTGTGATTGACTAAACTTGTACATCAAATAAACCCTCTCTTCCCCTCAGTAGGCTTTAGTTGTGATGTTTATCACAGCAATGAAAAACAAACTAGAATGGTCATTTTGCTTTGTAAACTGGGTTTAATACCTGTCACCTCTTTTCCTCCATTTCTGTGGAATGTCTTTAATGCTGTTCACCAAATACCTTATTTTCATAGTCTATACATCTCTCTTGTTCTTGCATTCACTTTTGCCCCTCTTTCCTTCCTCTCTTCAGTGCTTTAGTGCTTATCTGCTGTAATTGTAGTATATAAATACTTGCTCCAAAACTTCTGTCTGTAGTGTGACTCTAATTCTGAAATGAGAATGTTCACCTCAGATGTAAAGCTGAGCCCAGTCTTTGACATGGTGTCATATAATCTCATTTACCATTTCTACTCATTAGGAAACTGAAATATCCTTTAATTATTTCATTCATCCAATTTTAATTTTGTAATTTCACTTTGCAATATAATAATTGGATTTACCATATCCAGACCTTACTAAAATTGATATAGCCCATAATGTGCTTTTTGGTCGGGGTTGCCTGTGACTTGCCAATGGAGCAGCAATATCATTAATTAGTAAATTTGTCAAGTGTGTACTGAGTCTCCTCTGTAGCCAGCATTTGGCTAGTTATGGTAATGTAATGAGCAAGACATGATGTCTTCCAGAAAAAAGCTTGCAGATTAGTAGGGCAGAAAGATACATAAACAGAAAATCACCATGTTTAGGTAGCATAAATGAAGTTGGATCTGTGCCTGAGGGCAATGGGAACAGAAAGCAGGACCTGAAATTCAGCCTTTGTGAATTTAGAAGATAAATTCTGAGATAATGTTAGGGTTAAAATATGGACTATTCTTCCTAAGGCTCATGTGGGAAAGGCTAACATCCCATGTTGTGCTGCTGGTGAGGTATTACAATTATGGCTGTGGTATTATATCAGTGAACTGTTAAAAGGGCATAGCTTTAAGGGTATCTTCTTAGAGAAACACTCCTCCATTGTTGGTGGGATTGCAAGCTTGTACAACCACTCTGGAAATCAGTCTGGCAGTTCCTCAGAAAATTGAATATAGTACTACTGGAGGATCCCTCAATACCTCTTCTGGGCATATATCCAGAAGATGTTCCAACTGGTAAGAAGGACACATGCTCCACTATGTTCATAGCAGCCTTATTTATAATAGCCAGAAGCTGGAAAGAACCCAGATGTCCCTCAATAGAGGAATGAATACAGAAAATGTGGTACATTTACACAATGGAGTACTACTCAGCTATTAAAAGGAATGAATTTATGAAATTCCTAGGCAAATGGTTGGACCTGGAGGGCATCATCCTGAGTGAGGTAACACAATCACAAAAGAACTCAAATAATATGTACTCACTGATAAGTTGATATTAGCCCAGAAACTTAGTATACCCAAGATATAAGATACAATTTGCAAAACACATGAAACTGAAGAACGAAGACCAAAGTGTGGACACTTTGCCCCTTCTTAGAATTGGGAACAATCACCCATGGAAGGAGTTACAGAGACAAAGTTTGGAGCTGAGACAAAAGGATGGACCATCTAGAGACTGCGATATCCAGGGATCCATCCCATAATCAGCCTCCAAACGATGATACCTTTGCATACACTAGCAAGAGTTTGCTGAAAGGACCCTGATATAGCTGTCTCTTGTGAGACTAGGCCGGGGCCTAGAAAACACAGAAGTGGATGCTCACAGTCAGCTATTGGCTGGATCACAGGGCCCCCAATGGAGGAGCTAGAGAAAGTATCCAAGGAGCTAAAGAGATCTGCAACCCTGTAGGTGCAACAACATTATGAACTAACCAGTACCCCGGAGCTCTTGACTCTAGCTGCATATGTATCAAAAGATGGCTTAGTTGGCCATCACTGGAAAGAGAGGCCCATTGGACTTGCAAACTTTATATGCCCCATTACAAGGGAATGCCAGGGCCAAAAAGTGGGAATGGGTGGGTAGGGGAGTGGGTGGGAGGGTATGGGGGACTTTTGGGATAACATTGTAAATGTAATTGAGGAAAATACCTAATTAAAAATATTTTTTAAAAAAGGGTATCTTTTCCTGATTAGGTTTTTTGTCAATGCAACACAAGTTCTTCTGGAGACAAGAACCTCATATGAGAAGATATCCTCATCAGATTGACCTCTGGGCAAATCTATGGGGCATTTTCTTGATTAATGATTAATGTAGGAGGATCCAGCCCACTGATGGTAGTTCTGGGTTGTAAGAGAAGCCATGCTGAACAAGGACTGGGAAGCAAACCAGTAAGCAGTGTTCTGTCATGACCTCTGCTTCAGTTCCTGACTCCTGGTTCCTGCCCTGACTTCTCTCAGAGACAGAGTGTAATCTGAGAGTTGTAAGCTGAAGTAACTCCTTTCTTCCCCAAGTTGTTTTGGTTATGGTGTTTTCCACACCAACTGAAGGCAAACCAGAGCACTTATCACAGAGCAGAGCACTCCTTCCATCTCTCCCCTCCCCTTTCTCCTTACCATTCTCTTTCTTCCTCTACCCCTTCACTTCTTTATTCTTATTTGCCTTATCTCCCCTTCTCTCTTTCTTTGTCTTTCTTCCTTTCTATTTCTCTCTTTGCTTCCTGTCCGTCTTCTTTGGCCAGCAGGAGTAACTTTGATTTATCACAGTGTTCTGCCTCAACACAGGCTCAGATACAAGGGAGCCCAGTCAGTCATAAACCAAAACCTCTGAAACCTCAAGTCTAAACCAACCTTCCCTCCTTAATTTATATCAGGTGTATTGTTACCATGACAAAAATGATCAACACAGATGTTTCTGAGTTACCCATCTCCTATACTCAGCCCTTTCTATGTTCACTTTATAAGGATGAATGAGTTATATCACTTCTGTGTTTGCTTTACAGAAGATGTAATGTGACATGAGGCTTTTGAAAATGCATAGTAAGGAAAGATAAATGGCTTCCAGCCATCAGCCACCAGGTAAAGGCCTTTGACTTAACAGGAAGAGGGGAAGGGATTCTGCCAGCAACCATGGAACTTCATTCCTCCATGTTTAGGCTTGCAGTGAAAACAGTTAAGACTTGAAATGCAGTTTTGTGAACTAATGTGAATATGTCCTGGGCTCATGAACTGACCCATAGAAACTGTGAGATAATATATATCCCTTGATTCAAGTGGCAAAGTCTTCAGGACTACAGTTCCAGAGCAGTGGGTGCATGGTTGGAGGACCTTTCTAGGTGGAAATGATGCCCATGTCCACTACAGAGAATGGGCAGTGGTTGGCCAAGGACATTGGAGAAGGACAGGCTGAATCAGAGAGAATGCCTTTCTGTATCTGGCATTAAAGCAGGAATATAACCTGGGTGTAGATTTTTGAGGAAGGAAACTAATGGTTGACAATGATGTTCATTAGGTCGAACGCCATGACCTTGTCGACATTCAACCTATTTTAATCTATTCTATGCGAACTAGTGCTAGTGAACCTTAAAATTTCAAGAGAAAGAACATTGACAGCACTTACTTTGACTCATCTAATGAAACTTTTAACTTACAAAAGAGATTAATATGGCCTGTCTTCATAAAATCTTCATTTCCTTGAGTTAAGTGAAAATATAGACTTTCTCCAGGCATATGTGAGCTCTATAGGCTTACAGTTTACATGGTCATGGTGAAGCAGCATTGCTGGATTACAGAACTCTATGACGCCTTCATATAATTTCATACTGGAAATATATCCTCCACATTTGGCAAAGAAGAATGCAGCAGCCTAGAGAAATTCACATCTAGAGAGCCAGGTGAGGATTCTGTCAGCTTCCATTGCCCTTCCTACAAATATCCCTGCATGTTCACCTTGTCCCCAGGCCAAGTCATCTTCCTTCTGCAATATGGCCACACCCTCTTCTCTGTGGGACCCAGGTCTACCTGTAATTCAGCACCTATCAGTCACTTCTCATCCTTGACCTTTTGCCTCATTCCTTTGCTTCCTACAAAGATAACTATACATTTATAATTCTACCATTTCATTCTCTTTTGCACACACCCTTTCCAGGCTCTGCTTTTAAGTTTTTCCACCACTTGGTCTGCTCAATAGAACTTAGGTGAGTTGCGATTTCCCTGAGTCTATTTCCTGGGTCATCACTTCTTATCCCTCCTCAGTGCACTGCAGTTGGATAGCCTGAAGCCTTTTCTTCCTAGACCTCTGTGATTCAATGATAGTGTCTGGCCACTCAGTGACATCGAAGCTGACCATTTCTGTTTTCCTCTGCATATTTCTTTGATTGGCTTCACATCAGCCTCTTCTTCTTCTTCTTCTTCTTCTTCTTCTTCTTCTTCTTCTTCTTCTTCTTCTTCTTCTTCTTCTTCTTCTTCTTCTTCTTCTTCTTCTTCTTCTCTTCCTCCTCCTCCTGATACCCTCCTCCTCCTCCTCCTCCTTGTTCTTCTTCTCCTCCTCCTCCTCCTGATACCCTCCTCCTCCTCCTCCTCCTCCTTCTTCTTCTTCTTCTTCTTCCCCTTCCTCTTGCTGCTCCTCCACCTCCTTAATCTCCTCCTCCTCCTTCTCTTTCTCTCCCTTCTCTCTGCTTATTTCTGTCCCCTCTTGCTCTCTCTCTCCCCTCTCTTTCTCTCTCTGTCATCTGTCTAGGCTTCTTTCAAACTTCTTTCTCAGTTTCTTAATTTCTGCTCCCCAGAATCCATTCTTCCCAGCACATGTGTTGTGTGGATCTTTCCTTTTCCTAAACACAGCTTCCTCATGCCCATCAAATCCAGGTCTCCAGATCTTAATGGGCTGACCACTTTTGTCTCATTGCTTGGTGTGTTTCACAGATGTGAAACTTGGTTCTACAAATATATTCCCATAAGCACTAGAGTGCTCAGACCTACATTTTCCATTCATCCCTTTCCCTGGACCCCTTTTTTCTCTTCCCATGTAGCTGATGCCTGTTTTTTCTATCTGACTCAGCTAAGGTGTTAGAACCTCACAGATGCCTCCACAAGCTTCTTGGACTGGGGTGGGGGCTGTTGGATAACATTTGTCTTTCCACTTGTGTTTCTACCCTGGCAATATGTCTATCTGTAACTTATGTTTCTGCAGAATCTTGGCCAAACAACCCAGTATAAAAGTTAAACTACTACAGGTTGGTATGTGGGTTCACGACTCTCCAGAGAATTGTTAATTAATTCAGACAGGATGGGCAGTGGGTGCTGATGGAAGGACAGGAGGTGGCTCGTGTGGCACTTATGAGATGGTTGAGGTCATAGAATACCCAAGATAAAGGGCACAATCATGCCAGGGGCAGAGAATTGAAAGGAAGCTTGGCATGCTGGATTAAATGGATATATCCCTGATGTCTGATGTTGTTTTGGAAAGCAGGACCTACAAAGGAGGAGAGGAAGGAGTCAATTTTAAGATTCTGATGATTTTGTAAGGAGCAGATGGAGAGGGTCAGAAGGCACCTGGGGAGCCCAGAAGAGCTTTGTAGCAACTGAGGTGAAAGATGATAGTTCCCAGCAGCTTCTAATTAAAAGTTTATTGATTTGAGCCAAGGTATTCATCAAAGGTGTGATACATAACAAGTGGCAAAGATGGAGCTTGAAATCACACTTAAACGTAGCTGTCCATCAATGCTGCTTATGGGCATTTGTAACTAAGACACATGGGCATCTCACTGGAATTAATCAGCATGTGGGTTCCCCTCAACAGAGGGTAGAGTGAAGTCACCAGGCATACTCATGCTGTCTGGCTTCCCATATTTGGAATCGCTTTTGCACTGGTTTCGAGTGACCACACCGACTGTGGGCTTTTGCTGACTTTAAGTGACAGAAGAGAACAGATGTCTCTGCTTTGCTTTTCTCAGTTTGCCTTGATCAGAAGCAATCAAGGCAATGGGGCTGCTGCTGGGCTCTGTGGGGAAATCAAGCTTCCACTGGCCTTCGTGCTGCCTGAGCCCAGAAGCTGCTGCAATCCTGAAGGCGGACTGCATCCCAGCTGGCCCAGATGCAACTTCCTAAGGCAGGCAATAAAGGCCGACACAGCAGGACAATTTACAAGTAAATTTGTCTGTTTCTGGAAGCACAGGAAAAGAGAGAGCGAACATATTTATATGAGAAATTATCTTTTTTCTGTATTTTTTTTCTCTCTCAAGGTCTTATCTTAAAGGGGTGGAGTAGAGGAGGAATTGGAGGTGCATGAAGGGGGAGTGGAGTTGATTAAAACAATATATGTATGCATATATATTGTATATATATATATATAATTTTCATATATATATTTTCATATATATATATATATATATATATATATATATATAAAATTTTCAAACAATTAAAACAAGGGGAGGTGATTTGATTTCTTTCTGTGTGGCTACTGGGTGTTTCATTTCTGGCTTCCATACCCTGGTAGGAGATGACTGTACTGTTTGGTAATCTGGTGCAAGGGAGCTTGAGGGAGGTTCATCTTTAGCATAATATTCATATATTTGTATATGTCCTCTACTCACTCCTCTGATGTCTCCTTTTGCTCCCTCATTCCCTGGCTTCCTGTACGTACCAAGCAACCTACCAGTCCCCCTGCCACTTATCCTCTATGTAGAGCAATATCCCTGTACCTTTTGCATCATAGTCCAAATCCCAAACTTTCTGAGGTCAATGTCACACATCACCTTTCATCATGGCGTCTAGCTGTCTTCACAGAAATAAAGGCAGGTAGGTAAGATTTGTTCTGTCCCATGATTTCAGAGCGATTTCACACCATCACCATCATTGTTTGGAAGGTAGACTGGAACAGTTCCATACAGAGTGGGATCTGACACAGCTACCTGTTCACATGCAATAGATTAGAAAGCAGAGAAAGTTAGGAAGGGAAGTAGGGTCCACTATATCTATCAAAATGAAGCCATTAGTGACCTTCAGCCAAATTCTGTATCCTCAGGGTCCTACAGCCTTCAGAAAAGCACCACAACCAGGAGACTAAGAGTTCTAAATAAGAGCTTGTGGGAGATGTTTCAGATTCAAAACATAGCAACAACTTGGATGCAGTTCAGAGATGCTTGGGCACAAATAGACACTGGCAGCTGTTTCTAAAAGAGATCCAGGACTTGGATGTTTTGGCTTTAGAGGGTGGAGTGACAGGATTTTCCATAACCTACAGCACAGGGAAAATGGTCTCTTTGTTCAACAACCGCAGATGTATAGAAGATGGCAAGCAGGAAGTACTTCTGACCTTGACCTTGAAGGAAAGTTATAAGATCAGTCTGATCTGCAGCTGCCCTGGTTCTTGAGCATTAAAGCAGAGAGATGTCTCAGGTCTCTCATCTGCCATGTGGAAAGAGCCATGGTGCTTACCTTCTAAATTGCACTGAGGATTAGAATGGATAGTGAATGTTAAGGGCTTAACTCTGTGTCAGGACCCTGCAAATCAACAACAGATGCCATCAGAGATTACTGTCACCCCATGACACCCTATGGAGCTGTTGATCCCCATTGCCAACACTGGAATTAGCTGTGGAGAGTTTGTGGGGTGGTAGTCATTTGAATATTAGGAAGTGAATCCAAGAAGGGATGTTACTTTTGCCTTGAAGCCCAAGAGTCTGTGAAGTCAGAAGGGCTGGAGGTTCCCATGGCAACACAGCTATGACAGACAAGAAAGGGAAGCTAAGTGGCAGGGGGTGGGGGTGGGTGGGGGTGGGGAAGAAGGGCAGCTTCTAGCAAGAGATGACCATGTGAAATGGAGCAAGAGTGACCAGCCTATCTGGCTTGTAGGTGCAGAATTGGAACAGAGACCTGGGAATGTTCTGGCAGGAGGGACTTACTGGGGCTATTTCAGTGGTTCTAGTGAACTCTGAGACACACTTCTGTGTTACAAATGGAAATCTGACCACAGTTTCTGACCTCACAGGACAGAGATCTGGGGCAGATGGGACTCAGAACAAGGACGCTGAAATAATCTTGCAAAAATCTTTTGTCTTTTGTTTGATATTTTTTCCTCCTTAAGTTTGCAAAGCAAGGCTATAGGGCTTTGGTCTGTTGAACTGTGTGTTCTTCTTGCTCTCTCGGCCTCTTCCTGCTGGATCGGCAATAGTCTTCTTAAATGTCATTAATTTCTTAATGAACCCAGGAGCTACTGCAATGCGCAACTTTAAGCTCCTTGGCCACCTCTTCCCCTTTCTTCTGAAGAAATTGTGAGACATTAACCTCCGGTCAGGTAGCTGACATATTAAAGCCCCTGTTTCACTCTGGGGTCTGCACAAAAGTTTCCTTTGACTCCATCTTTGCACCTTAAACAATCGGCCCTACTAGGGAGAATGCATTATTGTTCATGTTTTGCAAATGAATAAACAGCCTTTGAGGAGTTAGAGAGAAGGCTTAGCTGTTAAGAGTACTTGCTGCTCTTTAGAAAACTGGGGTTTGGTCCCTAGATCACAAAGGCCCATAACACTAGCTCTAGGGGATAGCCCCTTCTGACCTCAGGAGATATCAGCACATACATTAGCATATACATATGTAGACACACACATGAATAAAAATAACATAAATGTTTAGTTGAGAAGTAATTATGTTTATCCACTACTACTGATACTACTACTATTAATAATTATTATTACTATTAACAACATTTAAGTGAGAACCCAAGATTCCAATGAGTCTTGGATTGAATGTGTGCCTATATCTTGTCTCCCTTACCTCAGGTCAAAACCAAACCCTTTTTCATACTTGTCCCTATCTGATCATAAAAGGTGAGAGACCATGAGGTCTGTGAGAGAAGCCAGGCCTGGGCTTGGTTGAGAAAGAGGCAGGACCAGGATCAGAACCAGGACCAGGTTCAGGTTGAGATTAGGGACACTTTTGTCAGTTTTCATTGATCAGAAAAAAAAAAAAGCATTTTTGTTATAGACTTTAGCTGCTTACTCTTGTGATCTGTAAAAATTGAGAGGGAACACTTGGCAAATGTGTACAGATTTTGGGTGGATACCATGACATTTTTCAAAGAACAGGAACCTCGAGGACTGGCCTCAGCAGCACTATATGCCTGAGTTCTGATCAAAGTTGAAGACACCAGGATAACATGATGAAATATCAGTGAGGCTTGGGACCTTGGTCCCCAGCCTGAGAATATTGTTTTAGATGGCCACTTTATGTCTTGAAAGCCTCATGTGGCTTCTGGTTTCAAGGCAGAATCTGGATTTCTGAAGCTGCATACCACACATGGAAAAAGCATACATCTAAGTTTGGATAAATTTACACCACAGTTGACACTTGGTCATAATGGGTCTGAGATGGATAGGTTCCTGCCTGTGTGTGGGACATTCCAAGAGTAAAACAGTCAGAAAATATGCTATTCACCCATGCCTGTTTCCATTGCAATTTGAAAAAACACCCTTACTGTCTAAATGTCAAGGTAGAAAAAGATCTTTTGGGAGGTCACATTAAAAAACGTTTCAGGCTTTATAGGCTCTAGGCATGGCTTGATTCAGTTGATCAAAAATCATCCCTAGTATATTGATCTTGAGTTATCCTCTTCGCAGACGTTTTAAGATAGAAAATGAGGAACACCAAAGGTTGAAGACTGCTTTGCTTCTAGGGTCAGACATCTGGGACAGAAGAGAATGTTTATGTTGCTCAATAGCCATGTGAAGATGTAGGTCCTAGGAGGGCTTTGATTATCTGGTGATGTGTCCATCTTTTAAAACATCCATAGTCTATCTCCAGCTCAGAAGGTATAATTTGATTGCCTAGGGCTACCTCTGAGGTTGAATCGCTGCAGCCACACATACACCACGAGAGCAGAACAATGCTCTAGTGAACGTTTCCCTGGGAATTAAACTGGATATACCAGTATGGCCCTGTATGTGGTATATGTATGAAGGAACACGATTATTGATTACTGGCTGCAAGTTAATTGTGCTGTGGTTCTTTTCTTCACCTGTGAAAGATTCATTTGAGTGTTAAATGGCATATTAACTATAGAATAGTCCTGGACACTTTGTTTTCTACTTTGACATCTGTAAAATTCCACTATTTAAGTAGTATATAAGATGGAAATTTAATTCTTGACATTTGGGAGGCTCTAAGTTCAAGGTCATGGTGCCAGCAGATTCAGCATTGGTCAGGGTTAGTTTTGGTTCATAGGTAGATCATTCTAGCTGGGTTCTCATTTGATAGATGAGAGCTCTGGTCATTTCAGCCCCTTATACCAGTGGGTGTCAACCTTCCTAATGCTGTAAGCCTTTAGTACAGTTTCTTATGTTGTGGTGACCCCTAACCATAAAATTATTTTTATTTATTAACTGAAAAATTTCTACTGTCATGAATCATAATATAAATATCTGATATACAGGATATCTGATAATGCGACCCCCAAAGGGTTGAGACCCACATGTTGAGAACACACTATCTTATGTCGATTCTTGTCTCATTCATGAGGACCCAACCTCATGCTATTCACCTTTCAAAGGCTTTACCTCAATCATTACACTGATGGCAATATTTTACTCTTTGAACCACGGGTAATGGAAATATTCAGCATATAGAACACATGGTAAATATTGGAAGAACACTAGTTTTTACTCCTGGTGTTTCCTTCCTAGAATTCATGACTTGCATTTATTCAATACATTCATTAATGTAATACGTCTGGACTTTTCCCTACCAGATTGTTAAGTTTTGAAAAAGAATTGCTTGTTTTTAGCTTAATCTCTTAATGTATATACTATATTTTATTAACCTGAGAATATCGTAGAATGTATTTTGACCCTATTTGCTCCCACTCCTCACCCAGCTCCTCCCAGATTTATCCCTACCCCCTAACCACTCCTAATTTTATGTCTTAAAAAAAATATCCCAAAGAATCCAATTTGTGCTTCCTATTTATGGGTATAGGACCATCCACTGGAGCATGGTGGAAGTATTGAAGACAACTGCTTCTCTATCCACAGATGACATCTACTGCCAATAGCTCCTCATGAGAAGTGCTTGATATTGTGCAGGTATGCTGGCCATGTGAGTCCTTGGGTGCAGTGGTTCTGGGATGTTTTGAAGACAGTGTCTTGTTCTGGTCCTCTTCTGACTTCTACCTCTAAAAATCTTTCTATCCTTTCTATGATGTCCTATGAGCAGTGGGTGGGATATAATACAAAGTCTCACCTGTTACTGAGCACTCTACTAACACTTGTGCCTTATTTGTCAGGAAAGAAAGTCTGTGATTTTATACCAAAAATTAGGTAAACAGGATAATTGTATAGAAAGAAGATGGCTGGCTGGATGAACCTTTCTTCTTTTATTTCTTAAAAATTCCATTTAGGGCTGGCAAGATGGCTCAAGTGGGTAAGAGCACCCGATTACTCTTCTGAAGGTCCAGAGTTCAAATCCCAGCAATCACATGGTGGCTCACAACCATCCGTAACGAGATCTGGCGTCCTCTTCTGGAGTGTCTGAAGACAGCTACAGTGTACTTACATATAATAAATAAATAAATCTTTAAAAAAATCCATTTAAAATTTTCATAAATATATTTTGATCACATTGTTTTTTTTGTTTTCTTTTTTTTTTCTTCCTGGCTTCCTTCTAGGTCTTCCCTGCCTTTCTGCACTATCAGCTTTGTGACTCTCTCTCTCTCTCTCTCTCTCTCTCTCTCTCTCTCTCTCTCTCTCCCTCTCTCTCCCTCTCTTTCTCTCTCTCAACAAAAACAAAAATAAAAGAATCAAAACAAATAGACAAGAAATCATTAAAGACAGCAACAACAAGAAAATATCTACCAAATGAAACAAGACCATACACACACACACACACCACAAAACAAAAACAAAAAAGAAAAAACAAAACAATAAAAAGCAAAACAAAAACAAAACAAAACAAAACAAAACAAAAAAACCAAAAAAACAAAAACCCAACCACCATCAAGTCAGTTCTGTGATAGTCAATCACTCCTGGGCCGGTGCTGGAGTTTGGCAGATAGGACATTAAGTAAGGAAAACTGAGTTTGCCTTTCCCAGCAGAATCAGATGATCTTTGGTTTGGTATGGGACCCCATGTCCACTTCTCCTTCTCTGTGCTGAGATTTTGGTCTGGCTCAAACTTCTCTGTGCTGGGATTTTGGTCTGGCTCAAAGCTGTGCATTGGCTGTCTTGAGGATGCTGTGACAGCCACTCCAGTTGTGTGTGGAAGACATTGCTTCCTTGGAGTTATCCACAGCCTCTGAGTCTTACAATACTTCCACTTTCCCTTCCACATATATCCCAGAGCCCTGGGGGGAGGGGTGTGTTAAAGATATGCCATTCAGGTCTGAGTGTTCCAAAATTCTCTCTAAAACCCAAGTTCACCTTTAGGAAATCTACCTGCTTGCAGATATTTCTAAGTATAGGATATATCATTAGCTTCTATGCAAACGAGAAGGTGACACTGTGACCAATATCTACTTTATTGGTTTTTAATCTAAGATTTTTTTTCTGGAATTGATTGACAAATAGAAGAACTATTTATCGGGTCACTTCTTAAATTTTGGCTTTCTAACACTAATAATTTTATACAAGTAATCATTAATAATTGCGATTATTCTACATCCTAGTTTTCTCAAAGATTGTTTCCTACAAAGATCTCTATCACAATCACATATGGAGTTGAGATCTTTAAAGTGCAGATTCGTAGGCATCTTTCTAGGTTTAATATTTTTGAGGAAAACTGGAGGAAGAAGCTCAAAAATATTCATTTTTGATACTCAGGTGGTTTTTAGGGAAATGGAGTTTTGAAGTTATTGCATTTTCTGTCCAACTCCCACTTGACTTGTAAAAGGAGTCACTTTTTTTTTTCCATTTTAAATGTAAAGACTTTCAAGTTTAAAGAAGAAAATGAATAATTAGGTACTCAAGGCCATGCAGCCTATGTCCAGCAGAATCATAACATCTGAATATTCTCCTTAAGCATGTGCTATGATCTCCCCACACTTAAAGTATTTCAATGCCTTTAGGACTGAGTAATAATTCTGAGGCTTAGACATCTAAAAATTGCTTCTGAACTCCCACTGATTATGATATGACTGGGGATGGTAGAGCCAAATATATGGGAAGGGAGAAAAGATTCTGGATGTGGCAATGTTAAAGGGAAAAAAATTAGTCCTTGCCATTTGTTGAGTGGTGGAACAAATGGTATAGATACACAGGACATCCTAGTGGTGGGTCACGGTGTGGTGGACAGAGATTGTAAGCAAGTGAAATGTTACAGAGAAGAGCTGTGGAGTGAGGGGCTGGAAAATGACCATGAGGAAACAGGGTGAAGGGCTTAGGATAAAATGACCTAACAACTCTCCTCAGTGCCTAGAAATTTCCTTAGACTCATCCCCGGCCTAGACTCACAGACAGTTCTATATAACATGCATCAGTATATCCAAGAACAGCTATGAATACAGCCAAACCCAAAAGGTGTAACAGAGATTTCTATAAGTTAGTTTAACTCAATTGCAAAGTTCTCATGTGCAAACTTTGTCGATGAAATATCATGTTGTAATATCAAAAGGTTGGAGCTTCTTGCTGGAGAGTGATGGGGATAAGTGGCCTGATTAAAGGATAGGGGATATTTCCTGTGCAGAGACTTTATAAGGAAGTATACACAGGTAGGACTAACAACAGACTTAAAATGCGGAGAAAAGAGAGCTGGCTTATCACTTAAGAATACCAGCTGCCCAACCCAAGGTCAAGTACCAATATCTGACACTATTAATGATACTCGGTTATGCTTGCAGACAGGAGCCTAGCATAACTGTCCTCCAAGAGGCTCCATCTAGCAGCTGACTGAAACAGATGTAGAAACCCACAGTCAAACATTGCATGGAGCTCTGGGAGTCTTATGGAAGAGTTGGGGGAAGAATCCTGAGGGATCTGGAGGAGATAAGAACTCCACACAGGAAGACCAGCAGAATCAAGTAGCCTGAACCCTTGGAGACTCTAAGAGACTGAATCACCTACCAAAGGACATACACAGTTGGACCTATGCCTGCCTACCCCATTCTCCCCAACATCCTCACATATATATAGCAGTGTGCAGCTCAGTTTTCATGCAGGTCCCTCAACAACTGGAGCTGATCTGTCCTAAATCTCTTGTCTGCCTGGGAATCCTGTTCCCCTAACTGGACTACCTTGTCTGGCCTCAATGGGAGAGGATGTACCTAGCCTTGAAGAGATTTTCTGTGCCATGGTGAGGGGATACCTAGGGGTTGGGGCTTCTACATCCAGAAAAGATGACAGTGGGGAGATAAGGGTATGGGGGAGGGACTGTGTGAGGAGGGAGAGGTAGGGAAGGAGGTTAGGGATTGGGATTTAAAGTGAATAAATACATTAATGGGGAAAAATGAACAAACCAACCACTGACTGCTCTTCCAAAAGACCCACATTAGAACCCCAGAATCCATATGGCTTCTCATAACTCTCTTTAACTCTATCAGCAGAGGATCCAACACCTTCTGGGTTGTGCAGGCACTCCACACATGTGTTACACACACATATGTACAGGCAAAACACTCATACCTAGAAAAATGTTAAAATGTTTAACAACATAAACAATTTTTTTAGGTGCTAAGCCATAGACAAGGGACATATACCAGGAGATACAGGACATTGGAGGAAGAAGTGATTTTTCTGGGATAAAAGAAAGAGAAGTCTAGGTTGAGAAAAAGCAGTTGGTATTTTAGATCAATAATTCAGAATAGGTTAAGTTCTTATCATCAAGAGGCACTGGAGATTATGTTGGCCCCAAGGCAGATGCAGAGGTAGGAAACTACAAGCAGGCTTGAAAACCTTGCAGCCCGCCACATCAGTCACACAGTTGGCAGGCTGTAATGACTTGGGCCTGGCTTATTAAGCACATTTGAAAATTGGGTGAATTGCTTGATTTGGTAAAAAATTACATGGTACATTTAATCAGGCCTCCTTTAAGGAACAAATGTCATTAAACACCACTTAATTAGCTGCCCCTGCAGCCTGACTGGGTGAAAATTATATCCTTGACAAACTACAAAACATTTTTAAGGTCAAATATGGAGAATCAAAACACTACTGGATGCCCTCAGGTAATAGGCCCATAAAAGTCTGCCTCATTTTCATTCATTGAAAAGATTCATTTTGGATCACAGCTAATCAGAACTTGATGGTCCTTCTTTGGAACATCATTTTAAGACGGCATTTAGGAAGAATAAGCAGGAAAACACACACACACACATTCAATAGTACACGGGTTTATCAGTGTAGGGATAGACACATGCTCAATAATATACTTATAAGAGTTGTGGAGATTTGTAATAGAAAGGAAAAAAAACACCTACTTGCTCTGTTAGCCATTAATAGTGTGGGAGGTTGGAGCGGCCTGCACTCTGGCCATACACAGCACACAGAGTTCAAATAGAGAACTATGAAGCAGGCAGACAGATGCTTTCATGTTTTACCCCATGCCCAACACAGAAAAATCTGTAAACTGGTGCTTCAGTTTTTACACAGAAAGGTGTACATGTCTGTATAGTGTGATGAGTCTTCATGTATGAAAATCACCCAACAATCAGCACTCCAGGTCAAGGACCAAATGTCTTTAAAGTCAAGGTCCCATCATGTACTGCTTCTTTGCCTGTGGCATCTGCATTTCTGACTTCTCTTATCGGAGGCTGGCATTCTCAGTTCCTATTCTTTCTGGGAATGCCTCTATTCACTGTGAATTCTCTGTGCCCACATTCTTTCATTCTTTAGTTTGTGAGATTTACCTGTGTTGTGTGGATCTAGTTCATGGTTACTGCTGTGGATTAAGTCCAGTGGACTACTATGCCTTGACTTCTCTACATGTTTTGGGGTTTACATTGAAATGGTATTTTGATTACAGTTATTAGGGATAATGGCACTATTAATATGCCTTTTGTATAGTGTGTTTGCCAGAAAATCTGTATGGTTACAAGATTCCCATGGATTAATGCAAGTACTTATTCAGAGTATGCCTGAATCTATTTCCTTGAGATTCAAACATATGCAAATATATCAACATATTAAAAAGGATAGCTTAGGCAGTCTTCAAATTCACTATGTACCTGAAGATGACCTTGAATTTCTGAGTTTTCTACCACCACTTCTCAGGTCCTGGAATGAAAGGAATGCACTCCTGTACCCTGTTTGTATAGTGATGATGCTTCATCCCAGGGCTTTGTGCATGCTAGTCACATAATCTACTAACTATATTGAGAGCAATATATATGTATTTGTATATGTGTATAATCTTTTTTATTTCCCTTCAGACCATCAACACAATGAATTCAAAGACTAGCTTATGTTGTACCAGGATGAATGGAAATACCATTGATAAAAGAAGTCTCTCTACATATTTTAAACAAAGGAGTTAGTAGCACATAGTTCACATGGTCTAGATCTGAGTTAGTCAGCTTTTCTGAGTCGCTGTTTTCTCACCTACATAATGGGAAAGTCTACTAACTAAGACTACTAACCAAGGGAGTTTAGGAACTTAGCTTCTCTTGTATTTGTTTCTCAAAGAAACTCTTGTCAATGTTTTATCCTTACTCCATCCTTCTAGAGTATAGGTGAAGTTGATTCTTGGTTTTTGTTAAATGTATTATCAAACTCAGAGTCTACTTAACCTACATTGGGATGCTGACATGGTGTTTCCTTAATAGATAAAATGTTCTAATTGCAATCAGCAAAATCAAGTTATAATTAAATGCTTGCAATTTGTAGCTAGTGGGAAAGGAAGCATTTCCTATCTCATCTGGTCAAGCCATGACTTTCCCACCTCACTCCTCTGCTCGACGAAGGGTCTATGTTAGGCATTTTCTCATCCCCCTTTAATGTTTAGTGTGGACTAGATATATTCTTTTATGTGTTTAAGGTAAACTTTAATTCAAAGGATAGAAAATGTGATTTCTACAGTGTCTCATTTTAAGAAATTGACTACAGTTTGAATTATGGGCACAGGCATTTGATTCTCCAATCATGTTTCAAATATTAGGAAAATAGGGTGTGTGTGTGGTCAGGTTGTTCTGTGAGTTAGAACTGCTCTCAGATGGACTCAGGGACATCATAGAATAGATCCCAACCACCATGTCATATTTGAGGCCATTCTCTTTCTCTATTAAAACAGACATTTTCCCACTGTGCACTGGTTGTACGTAGCTAAGTGTTTCTATGACTTCTCAGAGACTGCAACTCTTTACTTATGAAATGAAATCTTTTGGCAAAGCTATTTTTAACTCTTGCTTACATTATTTCCAAACTCTGGGAATAATTTAAAATGGGATGAAAGGGTGAAATAATTGACAGATTGCAGTTGATTACATTATTACATTTGTTTCATATCCCCCTCTATGTTTGGCGCCTGGAGATCTAACATTTTTAGCACCAGAGATGAAAGATACTGCCCTATGCTACTCACACTGAGGGTGACCTGTGGTGTGTCATGGTTTATGAAAGGTTTGCAGAAATGATTTGCCTATGCTTTAGGTCCACAGATTGTAAGAGTCTTCTGTGTTCAAAGTCTCTTATGTTCCCATCTATGCTTTACAGCCTTGGTGTGGTCCAGTGGCTGAATGTGCCATGACTTCTTTACAGGTCTGTTAGTTCACATGTAAATGGTATTTTCCTAAGTGTTCTTAGGGATAATAGCACTCTGAATATGCCTTTTGTTGAGTGTATTTGCCACAGCATCTATTTGATTGCAAGATTTTTCAGCTTAATACTAGAGTATGCCTGAATCCATTGCCTTGAGATATGAACATATATACACAGAACAACGATACAGTGTTTGCTATATAGCTGCTCTTGCCAACCCTTGGTCTCAGAGAAAACACAGCATAATCTCTCAATTCTTTTATTATTATTATTAGATACTTTATTTTTTATATATTTCAAATGCTATCCCGAAAGATCCCTATACCCTTCCTCCATCCTGCTCCCCTACCCACCCACTCCCATTTCTTGGCCCTGGCATTCCCCTGTACTGGGGTATATAAAGTTTGCAATACCAAGGGGCCTCTCTTCCCCATAATGGCCGACTAGGCCATCTTCTGCTACATATGCAGCTAGAGATATGAGCTCTGGGGGGTACTGATTAGTTCATATTGTTGTTTCACCTATAGGGTTGCAGACCCCTTCAGCTCCTTGGGTGCTTTCTCTAGCTTCTCCATTGGGGGCCCTGTGTTCCATCTTATAGATGACTGTGAGCATCCACTTCTGTATTTGTCAGGCACTGGCATAGCCTCATATGAGACAGCTATAACAGGGTCCCTTCAGCAAAATCTTGCTGGCATATGCAATAGTGTCTGGGTTTGGTGGCTGATTATGGGATGGATCCCCAGGTCGGGTAGTCTCTGGATAGTCCATCCTCTTTTCTTAGCTCCAAACTTTGTCTCTGTAACTCCTTTCATGGGTATTTTGTTCCCTATTCTAAGGAGGAATGAAATATCCACCCATTGGTCTTCCTGCTTCTTGAATTTCTTGTGTTTTAGAAATTGTATCTTGGGTGTTCTATGCTTCTGGGCTAATATCCACTTACTAGTGAGTGCATATCTAATGACTTCTTTTGTGATTGGGTTACCTCACTAAGGATGATATCCTCCAGATTCATCTATTTGTCCAAAAATTTCATAAATCCCTTGTTTCTAATAGCTGAGTAGTACTCCATTTTGTAAATGTACCACATTTTCTCTATCCATTCTTCTGTTGAGGGACATCTGGGTTCTTTCCAGCTTCTGGCTATTAGAAATAAGGCTGCTGTGAACATAGTGGAGCATGTGTTCTTATTACCAGTTGGAACTTCTTCTGGGTACATGCCCAGGAGAGGTATTTCTGGATCTTCTGGTAGTATTATGTCCAATTTTCTGAGGAACCTGACACATAGCCTGAGAATTTGTTCGTGTTGCACCATGAACACACTCAGTACTATTTTGGTCAGCATAAAAAGGAATGGATGAACATCTCTTTCCTGAGAGTTCACACTGGGCATGTTCAGGCAAACTGGATGATGCAAGCATAGGAGGAAAACCTGACCTAGGTAACAGTGAAGTTTGCTTGCATTCTGTATAAAAACTTCTTACCTATCAACTTGCATTTTACTCATTGGTTAAAGAAGTCTAATGAGGAAGTGTGGCCATCATTATTTTGTAGAAGACAAATGGGAAAAAGACACACAACTACCGCCTGGATCTCCACCACCACCTGGTATTTTAGTCAGTTTCTAAATGGGGATGGTGTCAGGCATGAGCGATCTGGGATGCTCCTGTGTTCTCTCAAGGCCCGGGATACTTAGCTATGAGGTCATGCAGCAAATTACTGATGATTCTGTGATGATCATCAAGTTCTAGAGGGAGAGAAAGATTGTGGCTTAGAAACCCAAGCCTCAAGAAGGACAAGATGCTAGTCTTCACTGGATATTTATGTGTGCTTCGGTTTTTCCATGCATCTGAAGGATACATTTGTCAATACAACTAGTTCTGGGTGGTTATGTGTAGGCAAATGTGATATGAAATGTGACATGTTCATTGGTTATTCCTGAGAAGCATCCTAGGGAACCCTGTACACCTTTCTCTTCTCTTGTGGCCCTCCTTAAAAGCCATGTATTCTAAGCACAACATGAAAGCAGCCTGTGACTCTGGATAGCACTGAGAAGAGCATCACTAAGAAGTGCCTGACACGCTCTTATATGTATTGCTTCAGCATACATATATTTCATGTATCTGTATGTCTGTCTGACTATCTGTCTGCCCATCTATCAATCTATCTCTCTATCTATAATCTATCTATCTATCTATCTATCTATCTATCTATCTATCTATCTATCACCTATCATCTATCTATCACCTTTCCATCTGTCATGTCTTTATTGTGTATTTGTCCTTCTATGTCTATCAAATTCCCTTTATGTGCAATGAAGACAGTTTTGCCTTTGTATGTGGAATTGAGTACCAATGATAATTCCAGTCTTTTCCTAACAATTTTAAATGAGGGAGTGGAAAAAGGCACTTCCAGAGGTTTACAATCTTTGTATATCATACAGAATCCTACCTACAACCCCTTTACGAAGTACCTGGATCTTAACACATGCACCAAATGAAAAATAATCCAATATGTATTATAAGATGTATTGATCCATGAAACAAACGGTGATAAGCAAGCATTGGGGAACATATTTAGTGATATTATGGGAACTAGTAGCTTGCTTGAGAAAAAGTACACACCTTAGATACTTTGATTTCTTTGTGACTTTAATGGAAGTGGCAGTAAACACTTTAAGTGCTATGGGCTCATGTTTGATTGTCACCTGCTGGCTTTGAAGAAGCAGTTCACAGTTCTCTTGTTCCAGAGGGAGCTTCCTTTAGATGATACCACTCTCCATTGCTTTGACCTGAAAACTTTATGTTCCTTTGGAAACCAAAGGAGAGTTGAAGAAGGGTATATTTAAAATAAGCATTTCCAATGTCCTTTTACCCCTTCTTTTATTATTATTATTTATTATTATTATTAGTGTATGTGTGTGTGTGTGTGTGTGTGTGTAACAATAACATTTCCTGCAGAGCAAGTGGGGGCTGGGGAGGAGGTCATGAGGTTCAGAAGTTAGAACATAGAATATGGCATGTTTGGGAAAGCACATACTTGCAAAGTTCACAGTCCCTGCTCTACTACGAAATTATAGCAAACAACTCCAAAAAAAAAGGAGAGTCTGAGGAGCTCAGATGCCCCAAGACTTTTCTCAGGTCTGTAGAGCCACCTGCAGATTGTGTGGAGAGCTTGAGGGCTGGATCTTTATGGTTCATCTGTGTCGACAAGGGCTTTTCAGTGACACAGCTGGTTTGGGAGTCATGCCTGCTTCTACCAGTTTGCTCACTCACTCCTGCTCATCATAATAACATCTGGTTTACCATGTTGGATTTCCAGCATTACCTTGTTGTATCACATGTTATCTTTCCGGCATGAGTAGAGTTGAGTGTTGTGTCTCCCCATGAAATATCTCATAGAACACTCTGCCAGACTTGAGAATGAATTTGAGGCTATTGACTTTATATGACTTCCATATACAAGAATATCTTCCATATGGGAGAAGAAGGAGAGGAAGAGGAGAGAGGGAGGAGGAGAGAAGACTTCATTCATCTTTGCTTAGCAGAAGCTACGGGTTAGAAAGAGAGGGAACATTTTCTGTGCATTGTCTCTTCTTAATATGCAGAACCTCACACAGATAGATCTTGTCATCAGTGTCTAACTGAGGAGATCAATGATAAGGAGGACCTTCTGGAAAGAGGCAGATAGTCAATTATCTTACTTCCAAGTCTGTGGTCTTTCATACATGCCGCTCTGTTTCCTCCTCATTACTTCTTACTTTAAGAACATGCTTACATCACAGAGTACGCACACCATTGCCATCAGTTTGGATGAAGTTTGAACATTAGGTATGAGAAGTAGAAAGCTTATTTCAATGTTTTATATTAAACAATCTTTTAAAATTTTTTTCTTGAGCCTGGGTTCACTCTTTATTCTGTACCTTTGCAAGCTAACGCATCTGTCCTTCATCTTGAACATTAGTTGTCCTTTACCTTGCAAATAGTCCAGCCACAATGTCTACTCTTTACTTCCGGAAATAGCCAGGATTTTTAACATGATTCTGACAGATTTGTCAGATTCGTTCTGAGAAATGAAATTCAACTGGATTCTGGATTCTTGAGTAAATATCTCTCCTCAAAAGAGATTCAGCTAGATGGTCTTGCACCCGGATCCCATGTTGGTCAGGCATTAGCCAGAACATCTTCAGTAGCTGGCCATTATTGAGATTCTTATCTGGTGCAAATCCCTGGGGACAGTGCTGAGATGTATGTGCTCTGACCTGATCATTTCTTCTCCCATGCCCATGATCAAGAACCGTGGCTATTGAGATCTGCCTGAACGATAACTACCAATTCTTTAAGGAAGGATACAAGTAGCCACTCAACTCTTACATCGTGAGTGTAGGAGACACTGCCAACAGTGTATGCAAAAGCAGAAAATGAACAGAGGTCCACAAAAACTTGTCTCTGTCATCCAAGATGTTCACATCTTGAGGAAGAATATTATAAAAAAATAGTAAGTAATTGCCTTCATATTCACTTGGAGATTCTAAGTACAAAATGTTCCATAAATGGGTGAGAAGAGTAGAGCCATTTCTGATTATGCATAATACATATATGATAAGAAATGTTTAGAGTCTAAAATAGAAATAGTAGATTCCACATCACTTAATGACATGATGACAACTTAGCAGAGATAAGAAATAGAAAAAAAAACAAAAGAGAAATTCTGAACTCTGGTCATATTAATTTGGAGTTTACTTTGTCAAATAACAACTAATTTAGACTGGGCTAAAGGTTACCCAAGACTTGAGGGTTTGTGAAGCAGAATAGAGAACATTAAAAAAATAGTGGTTACTATAAAAGAGAAAAATAATTAAAAAGAAAAACAAGGTTCTTGTATATATGAAATGGCATTTGCAAACATTTGCTATGTTGGTCATAAAAAATAACCTCCTGTTGTTTTTATTATATAAAATCTAAAAAATTCTATGGAAAAACAGTCTTCAGGTAAAAGCAATACTTTCCCCCTTTTCCTTAAAAAATGCAGTGACTTAAATGAAGCTTTTGCCAACTCACATCTGTTTTCCTGTGTTCTCAGAAGTGCAGAGGGGGTATTTCCTGGATTCTAAATGTAACTTCACTAACTCCAGCTCTTTCCCCTGGGCATTCTCAATTAATGAAGTTTTACCCAACTTGTCACATACTAGTGAATGTAGCCATTGGAAAATTAGCAGGAAGACTACCTGGGGCCTTTTAGGAGTAATTAATGTGTTTGGAATCATAGTCAAGTCTAATTGCTGGTTATAAAATGCAGTCTTTCTATGTTGTTTCTGGGATGCTGTGGGGTTGGTCTGGATGCCGGGCAAGGGCAGAGGGAGAATTACTGCTCATTAATAATCCCATTACACAGACATCCTCATGTCGGCCTTGTTGACTCATTGTCTTGATGCCATGTGGAAGCCTGCTTTGAACTTACCCAGATGATTTATGTTGGCTGAGTTAATATGAGCAAAGTTGCAATGCCTAATGACTAAGTGTTCATGGATGGCTATAAATTACTCTCCTTCTTTGCTCTAGATAATAACACATTATTTTTCAACATGCCAGAGTGTGAATTATGAAGGACAGTTGCTTCTTTAATCTCACCATGGAGAGGGTTGTGTATCTAAGTCTTTCCAAACGAAGAGTATTTCCTTTCTGTCTCTCCTTTCCCCACTCTCTATCTATCTATCTATCTATCTATCTATCTATCTATCTATCTATCTATCTATCTATCTATCTATCATCTATCTCTCTATCTCTCTATTTCTCTACCAGCTATCTATCTATCTGTATGTGTGTGTTTGCATGTATATGTGTGTATGAGTGTGTGTGTATTTTTTCTTTTTCTTTTTTTTTCTTGACCTTTCTTTTTTTTAATTTTTAATATTTTTATTACATATTTTCCTCAGTTACAATTCCAATGCTATCCCAAAAGTCCCCCATAGCGCCCCCCACTTCCCTACCCACCCATTCCCATTCTTTTGGCCCTGGCATTCCCCTATATTGGGGCATATAAAGTTTGCAAGTCCAATGGGCCTCTCTTTCCAGTGATGGCCGACTAGGCCATCTTTCGATACATATGCAGCTAAAGACAAGAGCTCCGGGGTTCTGGTTAGTACATCATGTTGTTCCTACAATAGGGTTGCAGATCCCTTTAGCTCCTTGGGTACTTTCTCTAGCTTCTCCATTGGGAGCCCTGTGATACATCCAATAACTGACTGTGAACATCCACTCCTGTGTTTGCTAGGCCCCGGCATCGTCTCACAAGAGACAGCTATATTTGGGTCCTTTCAGCAAAATCTTGCTAGTGTATGCAATGGTGTCAGTGTTTAGAAGCTGCTTATGGGATGGATCCCTGGATACGGCAGTCTCTAAATGGTCCATCCTTTCATCACAGCTACGAACTTTGTCTCTGTAACTCCTTCCCTGGGTGTTTTGTTCCCAATTCTAAGAAGGTGCACAGTGTCCACACTTTGGTCTTCATTCTTCTTGAGTTTCATGCGTCTAGTAAATTGTATCTTATATCTTGGGTATCCTAAGTTTTGGGCTAATATCCACTTATCACTGAATACATATTGTGTGAGTTCTTTTGTGATTGTGTTACTTCACTCAAGATGATGCCCTCCAGGTCCATCCATTTGGCTAGGAATTTCATAAATTCATTCTTTTTAATAACTGAGTAGTACTCCATTGTGTAAATGTACCATAATTTCTGTATCCATTCCTCTGTTGAGGGACATCTGGGTTCTTTCCAGCTTCTGGCTATTATAAATAAGGCTGCTATGAAAATAGTGGAGCATGTGTCCTTTTTACCGGTTGGGACAACTTCTGGATATATGCCCAGGAGAGGTATTGCTGGATCCTCCGGTAGTACTATGTCCAATTTTCTGAGGAACCGCCAGACTGATTTCCAGAGTGGTTGTACAAGCTTGCAATCCCACCAACAATGGAGGAGTGTTCCTCTTTCTCCACATCCTCACCAGCATCTGCTGTCACCTGAATTTTTCATCTTAGCCATTCTGACTGGTGTGAGGTGGAATCTCAGGGTTGTTTTGATTTGCATTTCCCTGATGATTAAGGATGTTGAACATTTTTTCAGGTGCTTCTCTGCCATTTGGTATTCCTCAGGTGAGAATTCTTTGTTCAGTTCTGAGCCCCATTTTTAAATGGGGTTATTTGACTTTCTGGAGTCCACCTTCTTGAGTTCTTTATATATATTGGATATTAGTCCCTTATCTGATTTAGGATAGGTGAAGATCCTTTCCCAATCTGTTGGTGGTTTTTTTGTCTTATTGATGGTGTCTTTAGCCTTGCAGAAGCTTTGCAGTTTCATGAGGTCCCACGTGTCAATTCTCGATCTTACAGCACAAGCCATTACTGTTCTATTCAAGAATTTTCCCCCTGTGCCCATATCTTCAAGGCTTTTCCCCACTTTCTCCTCTATAAGTTTCAGTGTCTCTGGTTTTATGTGAAGTTCCTTGATCCACTTAGACTTGACATTAGTACAAGGAGATAGGAATGGATCGATTCGCATTCTTCTACATGTTAACAACCAGTTGTGCCAGCACCATTTGTTGAAAATGCTGTCTTTCTTCCACTGGATGTTTTTAGCTCCCTTGTCGAAGATCAAGTGACCTTAGGTGTGTGGGTTCATTTCTGGGTCTTCAATTCTATTCCATTGGTCTATTTGTCTGTCACTGTACCAGTACCATGCAGTTTTTATCACAATTGCTCTGTAGTAAAGCTTTAAGTCCAGCATGGTGATTCCATCAGAGGTTCTTTTATCCTTGAGAAGAGTTTTTGCTATCCTAGGTTTTGTGTTATTCCAGATGAATTTGCAGATTGCACTTTCTAATTCGTTGAAGAATTGAGTTGGAATTTTGATGGGGATTGCATTGAATCTGTAGATTGCTTTTGGCAAGATAGCCATTTTTACAATGTTGATCCTGCCAATCCATGAGCATGGAAGATCTTTCCATCTTCTGAGATCTTCTAGAATTTCTTTCTTCAGAGACTTGAAGTTTTTATTATACAGATCTTTCACTTCCTTAGTTAGAGTCACGCCAAGATATTTTATATTATATGTGACTATTGAGAAGGGTGTTGTTTCCCTAATTTCTTTCTCAGCCTGTTTATAGTTTGTGTAGAGAAAGGCCATTGATTTGTTTGAGTTAATTTTATATCCAGCTACTTCACCGAAGCTGTTTATCAGGCTTAGGAGTTCTCTGGTGGAATTTTTAGGGTCACTTATATATACTATGATATCATCTGCAAAAAGTGATATTTTGACTTCATCTTTCCAATTTGTATCCCTTTGATCTCCTTTTGTTGTCGGATTGCTCTGGCTAGGACTTCAAGTACAATGTTGAATAGGTATGGAGAAAGTAGACAGCCTTGTCTAGTCCCTGATTTTAAAGGGTTTGCTTCAAGCTTCTCACCATTTACTTTGATGTTGGCTACTGGTTTGCTGTAGATTGCTTTTATCATGTTTAGGTATGGGCCTTGAATTCCTGATTTTTCCAAGACTTTTATCATGAATGGGTGTTGGATCTTGTCAAATGCTTTTTCCGCATCTAACGAGATGACCATGTGGTTTTTGTCTTTGAGTTTGTTTATATACTGGATTACGTTGATGGATTTCCGTATATTGAACCATCCCTGCATCCCTGGGATGAAACCTACTTGGTCAGGATGGATGATTGTTTTGATGTGTTCTTGGATTCGGTGAGTGAGAACTTTATTGAGGATTTTTGCATCAATATTCATAAGGGATATTGGTCTGAAGTTTTCTATCTTTGTTGGGTCTTTTTGTGGTTTAGGTATCAGAGTAATTGTGGCTTCATAGAATGAGTTGGGTAGAGTACCTTCTGTTTCTATTTTGTGGAATAGTTTGTGAAGAACTGGGATTAGATCTTCTTTGAAGGTCTGATAGAACTCTGCATTAAACCCATCTGGTCCTGGGCTTTTTTTAGTTGGGAGACTATTAATGACTGCTTCTATTTCTTTGGGGGATATAGGGCTGTTTAGATCATTAACCTGATCTTGATTCAACTTTGGTACCTGGTATCTGTCTAGGAACTTCTCCATTTCATCCAGGTTCTCCAGTTTTGTTGAGTATAGCCTTTGGTAGAAGGATCTGATGGTGTTTTGGATGTCTTCAGGATCTGTTGTTATGTCTCCTTTTTCATTTCTGATTTTGTTAATTAGGATGCTTTCCCTGTGCCCTCTAGTGAGTCTGGCTAAGGGTTTATCTATCTTGTTGATTTTCTCAAAGAACCAGCTCCTCGATTGGTTGATTCTTTGAATAGTTTTTCTTGTTTCCACTTGGTTGATTTCACCCCTGAGTTTGATTATTTCCTGCCGTCTACTCCTCTTGGGTGAATTTGCTTCCTTTTGTTCTAGTGCTTTTAGGTATGTTGTCAAGCTGCTAATGTGTGCTCTCTCTAGTTTCCTTTTGGAGGCACTCAGATCTATGAGTTTTCCTCTTAGAAATGCTTTCATTGCGTCCCATAAGTTTGGGTATGTTGTGGCTTCATTTTCATTGAACTCTAAAAAGTCCTTAATTTCTTTCTTTATTCCTTCCTTGACCAAGGTAACATTGAGAAGAGTGTTGTTCAGTTTCCACGTGAAGGTTGGCTTTCTATTATTTATTTTGTTATTGAAGATCAGCCTTAGTCCATGGTGATCTGATAGGATGCATGGGACAATTTCAATATTTTTGTATCTGTTGAGTCCTGTTTTGTGACCAATTATGTGGTCAATTTTGGAGAAGGTACCATGAGGTGCTGAAAAGAAGGTATATCCTTTTGTTTTAGGATAGAATGTTCTGTAGATATCTGCCAGATCCATTTGATTCATAATTTCTGTTAGTTTCACTGTGTCCCTGTTTAGTTTCTGTTTCCATGATCTGTCCATTGGTGAAAGTGGTGTGTTGAAGTCTCCCACTATTATTGTATGAGGTGCAATGTGTGCTTTGAGATTTACTAAAGTTTCTTTAATGAATGTGACTGCCTTTGTATTTGGAGCATAGATATTCAGGATTGATAGTTCCTCTAGGAGGATTTTACCTTTGATGAGTATGAAGTGTCCCTCCCTGCCTTTTTTAATGACTTTGGGTTGGAAGTCAATCTTATCAGATATTAGAATGGCTACTCCAGCTTGTTTCTTCCTACCATTTGCTTGGAAAATTGTTTTCCAGCCTTTTATTCTGAGGTAGTGTCTATCTTTTTCTCTGAGATGAGTTTCCTGTAAGCAGCAAAATGTTGGGTCTTGTTTGTGTAGCCAGTTTGTTAGTCTATGTCTTTTTATCGGGGAGTTGAGTCCATTGATATTAAGAGATATTAAGGAAAAGTAATTGTTGTTTCCTGTTATTTTTGTTGTTAAAGTTGGCATTCTGTTCTTGTGGCTGTCTTCTTTTAGGTTTGTTGAGGGATTACCTTCTTGTTGTTTCTAGGGCATGGTTCCTGTCCTTGTATTGGTTTTTTTCTGTTATTATCCTTTGAAGGGCTGGATTCGTGGAGAGATAATGTGTGAATTTGGTTTTGTCGTGGAATACTTTGGTTTCTCCATCTATGTTAATTGAGAGTTTGGCTGGGTATAGTAGCCTGGGCTGGAGTTTGTGTTCTTTTAGTGTCTGTATAACATCCGTCCAGGATCTTCTGGCTTTCATAGTCTCTGGTGAAAAATCTGGTGTAATTCTGATAGGCTTGCCTTTATATGTTACTTGGCCTTTTTCTCTTACTGCTTTTAGTATTCTATCTTTATTTAGAGCATTTGTTGTTCTGATTATTATGTGTCGGGAGGTATTTCTTTTCTGGTCCAATCTATTTGGAGTTCTGTAGGCTTCTTGTATGTTCATGGGCATCTCTTTCTTTAGATTTGGGAAGTTTTCTTCTATAATTTTGTTGAAGATGTTTGCTGGTCCTTTGAGTTGAAAATCTTCATTCTCATCCACTCCTATTATCCGTAGGTTTGGTCTTCTCATTGTGTCCTGTATTTCTTGGATGTTTTGAGTTAGGATCTTTTTGCATTTTACATTTTCCTTGATTGTTGTGCCAATGTTCTCTATGGAATCTTCTGCACCTGAGATTCTCTCTTCCATCTTGTATTCTGTTGCTGATGCTCATATCTATGGTTCCAGATTTCTTTCCTAGGGTTTCTATCTCCAGTGTTGCCTCATTTTGGGTTTTCTTTATTGTGTCTACTTCCCTTTTTAGGTCTAGTATGGTTTTGTTCATTTCCATCATCTGTTTGGATGTGTTTTCCTGTTTTTCTGTAAGGACTTCTACCGGTTTGATTATGTTATCCTGTTTTTCTTTAAGGATTTGTAACTCTTTAGCAGTGTTCTCCTGCAATTCTTTAAGGGATTTTTGTGCTTCCTCTTTACAGTCTTCTACCTGTTTACCAGTGTTCCTTTGAATTTCTTTAAGTGTGTTATTAAAGTCCTTCTTGAAGTCCTCTACCATCATCATGAGATATGCTTTTAGATCCGTGTCTAGCTTTTCCGGTGTGTTGGGGTGCCCTGGACTGGGCGAAGTGGGAGTGCTGGGTTCTGATGATGGTGAGTGGTCTTGGTTTCTGTTAGTAAGATTATTATGTTTACCTTTCGCCATCTGGTAATCTCTGGGGTTAGTTGTTGTCGTTGTCCCTGTTTAAAGATTGGAGCAGAAGCTGTGTTCCACTCACCAGCAGTCTCAAAATCCTGTGGCAGGGGTTGTGGTTAGCTGGCGGGTGTCACCTGACCCTGCACTCTAGCTATCCAGGTGCTGGTCCGGCCGGAAGAGCGTGTGTATTTTTTTCTGATGTATCCCCACTGGAATTACCTTTGGAATCTTTAAGTTAAGAAAATATAAAGTTGCTCTAATATTTGTACTGATTGTCCTGTGCTCATAGCTATCTATCAGCCAAGCACTGTGTCAGCTGCTTTCTCAAGATACATTCCTTCAGTCCTTAGCAAGCCTGTGGTATTTTTCTCATCACTCCCATCACTGTGAGGCAGGGACTGAGGCTGTTACAGTTGTGGGACTCCATGCTGCAGGATGGTGCTGTCTTTTTCTCTGAAGCCTGGACTAGAAGGGCACCATGAGCAGTCCTACATTGTGCTGTAGGTCAGCATCCAAAGTTGCTAGGCAGAAATCAACATCCCACTTAGAGCTTCTGGAAATTCTCACATTTGCATATCTTTTGTTGTTATTTTTCTATAGCAATAATACAAATTGATCAATTTAACATGAATTTGTGTGGAATTAGAACATTTGAGATCTATGCAATGTAAAATATTGTGCCTTTGGTTCTGTAGCATATTCCCTGAGGGTCTTGACTTGTCATCTTGCTCTGGCTAGCTTGTCACAACCTCCATCCCAAACAACTGAAACAGTGACAACTCACAGTAGGGAAGAGTCACTGCATGGGCTCTAGGTTTGAGGTCAGTTCAAGGTGAGCTATCAATAAGGGAAAATCATGTTTTGGTAAAAGAAGAAGTACTCTGCAAGACAGTTGAGAACAAAAGGGAGAGTGAGCAACAAGAAAATAACCTTGACGAGTGCTCTAGGGTTTCACCTTTTGTGCACTGCTGAGATGCTTTCCCCAGTGCTGTTTGCCATTTGCTCTTCTCTTATCTGATGGACAGAGGACCAAGGAAAATGTCAGCTCTAGAAAGGGGGCCATTGATCTGGACGAGAGTATTTCTCCTCATGCAAAGAAAGTAAAATGCTAAGCAGACAGAAATTTATTTCTGTCTGATGATTAGAAAATTCCTGCTTCCCCAGGCATACTGCTGATGGGCCTGAAACAGATCCAGGATTTAAGACAAATCATAAACCTTTAAGCTGTCTGCAAGTATTGTTGTTACATAAAGCACTTTGTGAAACTGATGGACCTCAATTGTGTGTGGAGATCAGTGATCGGGACCAGTGACAGTTAAGTTGTGTGTGTGTGTGCTCAAAACTATTCAAGGAAAGTGAGAGAGCAGATAACCAGGAACCATCTGTGACCAAGAAATCTGGTAAGCCAATGGGACTTGATCCTAAATTTATCTAGATAGCACATTTTCTCTTATGTTAAGGTAGTTCACCTACCATCAAAGATTCAAGGAATAACTATGTATCTGAAGTTTGTGTTTCCTTATTTCTTCCTGCCTACATGACCTTGTTCCTTCCTGACTTGTTCTTGTTTCCCTTTCCCAGGAACAAAGGACCCAAGTGTCTCAAACCACAATAAGGAAGATTCCAAGTGGGAGGAGGGTGGGCATGGTGGATTGCTCATGGATGATATGTGCTTGTGATACAGTCATACTGATGAACTCTGTAACTACCATTCTGTGAACAGGTTAGGAACAGAGAGGGAATACAGGCAGTAAAATGAACTCTGCAGGCATTAGGATGGCAACCAAGTCAACTACCAATGTGGATTTGTTATAGAATTCAAGTAAAGTGCAAAATAAGGGTTAAATGACAAGAAAATACTGACTCCTGAGGTAGGGACCAAAAGGGAGCCACTGGTGGTTGTGCTGAGATTGTAAAAAGCATCTTCTAGAAACTAGGAGTGGAAATGATTGAGGAAGGAATATGTCCTTCACAGTTTCCATTGTCTGGTAATGCTGGAGATGGGAATTAAGAAACAGAAATATCTGTAGGCTGAAGGAAAGCTATTTCCAGCAGCAGGCTCTGGGTAAGGAATGGATTATACTGCTCTCTTGTGCGTGCCCTGGCTAGCCAGCAAGAACGACGCTGCAACAGGATCCTTCTGCACACGTATATTGGGAGAGCTTGATTGCAGAGGTGAAGAGACCCCAAGCCCAGAACTGGTGCTGCTTATATAGGCCTAGGAGAGGCGTGTCTCACACCCGGATTGGTTGTGCTTGGGTTATGCTTACCACCTCATTTGCATGCCTACATCTGATTGGTTAACTTGTCTCTCATCTGATTTGTTAACTTGTTTCTCATCTGATTGGTTAACTTGTCTCTCATCTGATTGGTTAATTTTGGTTAATTCTCAAAACCTCATCTTGGCAAAAAAAAACTTGACTGCCTATGTATGCGTGGTGGCCAGTGGAAGCCAGCGCCAACCTGCAACAGCACATGTGACTTCCCACACTGCTCTGCATAGACTGAGGCTTACTAAAACCTAGTCTTCCCATTGGATGTGAGAATAGATGGAGAGAAATATTGGGGGGTGGCATAGAACTCAGTTTCTCACTTCCCAAAGGCATAACCTAACCTACAATTGTGGTTCATCTTCAATATTCTCTCTGCTGAGAGCTTGATCACACAGCCCCATGCAGCTGAGGAGAAAGTTGGGACACTGTGTCTTTTGTGCAGGTGATTAGGAATTTGTCTATGATCATGGATGGTTTATATGATGGGAGGAAGAGGGGAATGTAGGTTGAGGTACAGGTATCAGTCCCACCACAGCACAGCCCCATGAGCAGAACTACCTAATACCCTTCAAACTACAGTCTAAATCCCAATACCTCTCTCTTTTTTACAACATGTAGATGTGAAGATTGCTTCATTATTCTACCTCCTTATAACTTACAGAAAATAGATCATTTCTTTTAACCTATTACATTTGGGTTTGTTACAAAGTTCAACTCACATAAAAAATCATTTAAGGGAAACATAGCAGAGATCTGCTTATTAACATCAGTTATAAATTATTACTATTATAGTGAAACTTGAGAACTGTAGTACTTTCATTTGTTATTACTAAAGGTTTATGGTATATTTGAGTTTGTGAGAGCCATTGAAGGCACAGTGTTGTCTTTTTGAATGTCCAAATGAAGTACTTCATGGAAGAAGAATTATAAACCTCCAGATATAATTATATTATAGGATATCTTTTCAAAAGGAATAGGCAATTCTTTTCTTTATGGTTATTAACATAAATGTGCTTCTTTTCACTGTCTGTGCAGTTGTAACAGTTATACTTGATTTCTTTAGCCAGGATTACCTCTATCACTGTTATAATTACTATTTGTTCATCCTATTTGTGGTGGAGTAAGAGAGGAAGGAAAGGAGAAAAAGGAGGAGATGGAGAGAGATGGACACACACACACACACACACACACACACACACACACACACACACACAGAGAGAGAGAGAGAGAGAGAGAGAACGAGAACTCTGGCTACTCTTTCAGTCTTGCCTGAGTCTTTGTTCTCCTGAGTAAGTCAGTGGTGGTACCTTTCAACAATCAGGACTGCAAATTTAACTATTGGTCTCTGGTTATTTATGACTGGTAATGATTTTTTTCTCAATGTTAGAAACTTCATTTCTGTTTTAATTAAAAGAAGGAATAAAAATATACGACTCATTAGAATTTCAACTAACATTGTCTGGGTGTTCTTGGTTCTCTTTAAATTCAATCAAGCTATGGAGACTCAAATGCAACATCAGAGAATTGCTTACTATGCTTCTATTTCCCTACCATCAAATGCATTTTACTTTTCTTATTTATATTTTAATGATAATTAGACATATTTTGTGAATTAAAACCAACATAAACAGAAAACTAAATTTTATTAGTGTATCATTATTAGTTTGTCCAATTCTCTGTCATAATTGGGAACTCATACTTCATAAACCAGTCTCTTACTAGGGCAATGTCAGGAGTGTCAAATGGAGCAAAAAGGATGGGCCAAGAAAGGGTTGTACATTAGTAAAGTCAAGTTTTAAGGGCAGCTACTTCCTGAGCCTAGCTCTGGCCTTTTGTGTTCCTACATGCTGTTTCTAGCTCTCCTGATTTCCTTGGGTGTCCTTTTAAATAGATCTCATGGCTCCATCTTGTGCATTTTGGCTGAGTCTGATTTTCTGCAAACAACATTTCTGCCCTTATGCTTATCTCATGGCTGGATGGCATGATTAGGCTGGTGACTTCATTTTGTGCTTGCAGCTATTAGCATCTGTCATAGGATCTTTCCTTCTACAGGGCAAATGCAATTCTTGTATGAAGACTCGCAGGTCTTTGGGGTAGTAAGAGGACCAAGGGAAACACATTCTTGTAACTTCAAAACTAATTTTGTGTCTGCCAGCTAGAAACAGCCTCCTAATGTGCCACATCCCACATGCATTTGGATTTAATTTGTTTGCTTTTTCTCAGTGATTGCTCTTTAATTATTGCAATGTTGAAACAACTTGATCTGTCTCCAAAAATATGCTACAGTAGGTGGGGGAAGATGGAGGGGGTATACAACAGGCAGGCTGAAGCAGCCAAGTGTGCTGGGTAATAACAGTTAAGAAGGAAGTAAAGGCTTGGGAGAAGTTTGACATTTGCTCATGACTTCCCAGCCTCACCATCTTACTGAAATGCCTGCACTGACCTCCTGATGGAAAACTCCAAAATCATTTTCACAATGATGACATGAACTACTTTGAAGCAAGTGATGCTGGCTGGAAATTGTCAGCAGCTCCAGAAAGATCAAAAGCCTGCTTTACCTTCGATCTAAATGAAGCAACTCTGTATCCTTTTTGCCTTTTCCCTCCCACATCAATATCTTGGAAATAAAATAGTGAAAGATTGAGATGATGTCAATCTTTTATGATCTTTGTTGATAATGTGACATTGTTTCAGAAATTCAGTACAAGCTGTGCATTCTTAATCTGAAAATATAAAACTGCAAGCTTTTAGGATTCCCAGGCCATGTTCAAAAAGTTCTAGGTTTTTGGAGCACTTTTTGGATTTTTGAATTAAGAATACTCAACCGGTGAAACCTTCTGCAAAGATTCCCAAACCAAAAATTCTAAATCAACATTTTTTGTCTCAAGCATTTAGGACAAAGACATTCATCTGTGAAAGAACTCCCGCCTCCCACAATAACATGAGACAAGAGTCTTAGCACCCTAGAGGATCACATACTCACCAAATGGCTTATTCCCACATCTTTGGTTTGGGTTTAAGTTAAAAATTTTGCCCAAAGTCACAAAGCTTAGGAGCTAGTGTAAATTTAGGCTTAACTATATCCAAAGTCTGATTTCTTCCATTAGACTATGGTATGCTGGTTAGTCTTATGCCAACCTGACATATGATAGAGTTATCTGAAGGAACTGAAATTGAGAAAATTCCTTCATAAGATCCAGCTGTAAAGAGTTTTGTTAATTAGTGATTGATGGGGGTGGGGGGACCAACTCATTGTTGGTGATTCTATCCCTGACTTGATGGTCCTGGGTTCTGTAAGAAAGCAGCTGAGGAAGCTAGTAAGAAGAACCTGTCTGTGGTCTCTGCATGAGCTGCTGACTCTGGGTTCCTGTCCTATATGAATTCCTGCCCTGACTACCTTTGATGATAAACTATTATGTGGAAATGTAAGTCAAATAAGCCCTTTCCTCTGCAAGTTGCCTGTGGTCATGATGTTTCATCACTGCAATAGGAAACCTAACTAAGACATGTGGAATTTCATGGTTTGGCTTGTTGGTACTGTGGGTTTTGAGTAAGCTTAGTTTAAATCTGATACTTTAGAGAAGAACAACTTCTCTAAAAAGGATGGAAATGTATGACTGAGCAGAGCAGTGAGTGACCAGTGAGACAGTTTGACTAGCTAATCAACTGGAAAGCCTGGATGTAAGAATTAATGTTTGGAAACTTGTCCAGAACTCAAAACCAGTTTTTGTTTTTTGTTTGTTTGTTTGTTTTGTTTTGTTTTTTGGGTTTTGTTTTTGTTTTTGTTTTTGGCTTTAATTGACCTTTGGGAAGATGAAGCAATGACTTTAATTAGACATTCAGGTATGAGAACCAAAAAAATTAAAATCCATACTTTGGGGAATGAGTGTCTTGGTGCTAGCAGGATTAGGGTGGAATATGAAATTTAGAACACTTAGTGAAACAGCCGGATCCCTGGGCTTTATGTGGTGTTTGTGTTCTGCTGAGGAGGAAGAACTTCTGGAGGATTCTTGTTAACCTCTTTTCATGAAAATGTAAGAGAACTCCACTCTAGCTGGTTTTGAGAGACCATCTCCAAACTCTTCTGGCAATTCTGGTTCTTCACCTCCAGCATGCCATGTGACAGCAGTCATGCTAATACACAGTCATCCCTACAGCTCTTGGTATCCATGCATTTCTTGTGATGCTGCTGCCAAACTTGTCTATTTTCTGTCAAAATTGGGTAGTGTGAATATCAAGAAGTTTCCTAGTGTATCTTGTAGGTTTCTAACAATTTTCCAGTCCTGCTAACATATGTAAGACATGCCCAGTGACTTCTGGGAATCAGAACCAATTACTGCTGCCAAGATGTTGACTATTTTCTTTGCCTGTTGGACTCCTGGCATCAGGACTTTGAAGTCATTGGGCTACAGCTGTAGCTTAAAATTGATTAGGAATCTTGTAATCATGATGCAAGCATTTCATCTGAGGCAACTGGACCATTTAGAATAACTTATCATGGCCTTTTTCAGGATTCAGAAAACAGTGTCATTGATAGTAAGATACATCAACTTCTTATTTTCCGGATCTATGTATTCTACAGACTGGGAACACGGCCACATATAAAGGCTGTTTTAATTTTCGTCTGCTACTTACCAAATTATTACACATTCAGAATCTGAACCATGACTTGATAAACATTTTTCACTTGTAACCTCCTTCAGTTAAGTCATTAATCATGAGGATCTTCTTATCTACTACATACCAACATATGTCCTGTTTGGTGTTTACACATATATAATAGATATGCAAATTAAACATTTACAGTTAATGTATCAGAAAGAAATTTATTAACATAATTCCTTGCTAAACATATTCTTAATTGATAATGAAAATGTTCACTTTTTGTACTGGGAAGATAGATGTGCTTATTTATTTAACATAATGTATTATGTCTAGGATGAATACTTGATACTGCAGGACATAGATTTTTGCAACATTTTCCAGAGCTAATCAATATTTTGATTTTATAATTGTCAATGCTGGGAATGCTGTTTTGTATAAATGCATGGTACAAAATGGCAGAAGTATATTTAACCTCCTTTCAGAAGTTGCTGCAAACTCTTTTCTAACCCAAAGCCAAGTTCACGTAATGATCTTTTGCAAATGAAACTAAAATCAACAGTGTGAACAGTAACGTTTAGAGGCAAATGTTCCAGTACAATACCATAAAAAATGTATTTGTTTACATTAAAAACAAATTGTATTTTGACACTTGCACACTCAAGGATGGTGGTAAGAAAGTATTGAGAATCTAAGTTTTCCTTAAGTGAATTGTGATATTTCTGTAAGAACAGAAAATTCGTAAGTCTAGTGCAAACATAGGAGGCTCAAATTGAGACGAGGTGTTTTGGCTGTGGTCAATGTGGTCTTGGAGTATGTGGCAGTATATGATACAGAGTGAGCATGCCATATGCTCAGATCAGGGCTTCAGTGAAGAGCCAAAGCAACACAGGTAATTATTGTTGGAAACACCTTAGACCCATCATGTTTTGGTTTTCAATTACATCGTGATCCTTGTGTTCAGAAACCTAGCAGAAGTTTGTCACATGTTTTGCAACTTCCACACTGCATAAGAAGCTGCACCTTAAACAGCACGCACATTTCCCTCATTTCCTCAAGAGTCAGAATTCTTACTGGACATAGTAGAATTTTCTGGTAAGGGTCTTTCAGGCCTAGAAGATATTTGACAGACTGAACTTGAAGCAATCTTCTGCTGAATTTACTCATATTGTTAGTAGGATTTTAGTTTCTTATAGCTGTAATAGCTTCTCATTCATTAACATTTTCATAGCATGAAATGTGGGGTAAGTAGTTAATACAAAGTGAAGGTCAGATGCTGGGGCTACTACTGTTGGTGAAGGAAGGGACGAAGCTCAATGTTCTGAGCCTGATGTAATTTATCCACCACACCATGACTAAATGTCCACCATCTAATTCTTTGTTCCCTGTTTCAGAGGAAGGTGTCACAGCATCAGCCAAAGGGATAAAGAAAGCACTGTGAGATTGGCATCTGCCTCTCTGAGACGGGGGATGGGAATCTACTGTATGGTTGATGATAGAGGGATTCATTACAAAACATATATTTGATAGACTAGATGCCAGTTGGAGACATTTGGCCAGTAGAAGTGAGGTGGCAAAATTGTTGTGATATGAGTACCTGTTAGAGCCAGGCAGTGGTGGCACATGTCTTTAATCCCATCACTTGGGAGGCAGAGGCAGGAGGATTTCTCAGTTCGAGGCCAGCCTGGCGTACAGAGTTAGTTCCAGGACAGCCAGGGTTGTCCATCCAGAGAAACTCTGTCTCAAAACAAAACAAAACAAAACAAAACAAAAACAAAAACAAAAAAAGTACCTGTTATATAGGAACACAGATGGTTAGTGGATATTAGGAATGTGTGAATGTAATTATTACATTGTCTACATGTATAAAAATTTCAAGAAATATTAGAGATTTGATTAAAAGACTTCTCTCTGTGCTAGCATATTTGTCTACAAAATGGAAATGCTGGTACTGACTTAATGGGGATACTGGAGATTTAAATGGAATTAACTTTGCATTACCATCTTATTTCCTTTATTTATAAAAAAAGGCTAAGTGAAGATTTTTATTAGTCAGTTTTTAATGAGTATGGCAAACACCTGATTTTAAAGGATAAGAGGTTTGTTTGGGCTCATGGTTGTACTATGGGCTTGTCCTGTGCTGAGAGAAAAGTTCATTTCTATCATAGTCATCAGGCTACATAGCCAACAGTATGAGCAAATATCAACTCAATTTTCTGCATGAAATTAGCTGTGTCTGAGAAAATTCATCTAAGCACCTGGATTACCCAATAGGGACAATAAGAATCAGTGGTGAGCAGAGAGGCAGGTGTGGCTCATGCATAGGTGATGTGTTCCATCATTGTCTTTACCTTGGTGATAAATTTCTGAGTTGTTGGTCATGGGTACCGTGGGAACATTTCCAAGACAAACATATTACTCTGTCACTGCATGAATAGTGCTTGGTAAAGCACAGTCCAGTGTATGTCATCAGAGAGAAGCACTCAGAAAAAGAGCAGGATTTTGCTCCCCAGAGATGGGTGCAGGAGGGAAAGGTGGGTGCAGGAGGGGAAAGTGGGTGCAGGAAGGGAAGATGAAGAGACAATTATGGAAAGGCAGAGAGAGATTTTGTATTCTGAGAAGCAAGTGAAGTGCATGCATTTAAAATGATAGGGATACATGCTTACCCAACAAAATCAGCAAGACTAGAAACCAGAATATCCGTCAAAATGGTCACTCACTCAAAACTGTTTTAGAGGAAATAGCCATTCAGCCATCATATTAAATCACAGATCTGCTCTAAGGATACTCTAGACCAGTGGTTCTCAACCTGTAGGTTGAAACCCCCTTTGGCAGGTCAAATGACATTTTCATAAGAGTTACATATCAGATATCCTGAGTATCAGATATTTACATTAGCATTCATAAAAATAGCAAAATTACTTCTCTGAAGTAGCAATGAAATAATTTTTATGTCTGGGGCTACCACAATGTGAAGAAGTGTTCAAAGGTTGCAGGTTATGAAGGTTGAGAATCACCTCTTTAGACTGAGAAATTGAAGCTCTGAACAGTGTATTTAGCTTTTAGAAAGTCAGAGACGCTGTGGAAAGAGCACTTACTTTGTTTGGCAAAGAAGTGACATTGAAAATCTGGTTCTCTTTCTTACTTGCTGACAGTTTAGGAGAAATTATTTAACTTCTCTGAGCCCAAGTACCTTTGACTATTGTAGAGAGATAATCATACCAGCCGTAAGGAGCTGTTGTCAGAAATAAATTGAACCACAGTATAAAAGACCTGGGAAATTACAGATGATCAATAAAATATGCCTTTTGTTACTAAGCCACCATGGTCATGTCCTCTGATGCTTATACTTTTTTTTATTTATTTTTTTAATTAGGTAATTTCCTCAATTACATTTCCAATGCTATCCAAAAAGTCCCCAATACACTCCCCCCCAGTCCCCCACCCACCCACCCCCACCCCTTGGCCCTGGCATTCCCCTGTACTGGGGCATATAAAGTTGGCAAGTCCAATGGGCCTCTCTTTCCAGTGATGGCCTACTAGGCCATCTTTTGATACAAATGCAGCTAGAGACAAGAGCTCTGGGGTACTGGTTAGTTCATAATAATGATCCACCTATGGGGTTGCAGTTCCGTTTATCTCCTTGGGTACTTTCTCTAGCTCCTCCATTGGGGGCCCTGTGATCCCTCCAATAGCTGACTGTGAGCATCCACTTCTGTGTTTGCTAGGCCCCGGCATTGTCTCACAAGAGACAGCTATATCTGGGTCCTTTCAGCAAAATCTTGCTAGTGTATGCAATGGTGTCAGCGTTTGGAACCTGATTATGGGATGGATCCCTGGATATGGCAGTCTTTAGGTGATCCATCCTTTCTTCACAGATCCAAACTTTATCTTTGTAACTCTTTCCATGGGTGTTTTGTTCCCAATTCCAAGAAGGGGCACAGTGTCCACACTTTGGTCTTAGTTCTTCTTGAGTTTCATGCGTTTAACAAATTGTATCTTATATCTTGGGTATCCTAAGTTTTTGGGCTAATATCCACTTATCAGTGAGTACATATTGTGTAAGTTCCTTTGTGAATATGTTACCTCACTCAGAATGATGCCCTCCAGATCCATCCATTTGCCTAGGAATTTCATAAATTCATTCCTTTTAATAGCTGAGTAGTACTGCATTGTGTAAATGTACCACATTTTCTGTATCCATTCCTCTGTTGAGGGGCATCTGGGTTCTTTCCAGCTTCTGGCTATTATAAATAAGGCTGCTATGAACATAGTGGAGCATGTGTCCTTCTTACCGGTTGGAACATCCTCTGGATATATGCCCAGGAGAGGTATTGCTGGATCCTCTGGTAGTATTATGTCCAATTTTCTGAGGAACCGCCAAACTGATTTCCAGAGTGGTTGTACCAGCTTGCAATCCCACCAACAATGAAGGAGTGTTCCTCTTCCTCCACACCCTCACCAGCATCTGCTGTCATCTGAATTTTTGATCTTAGCCATTCTGACTGGTGTGAGGTGGAATCTCAGGGTTGTTTTGATTTGCATTTCCCTGATGATTAAGGATTTTCAACATTTTTTCAGGTGCTTCTCTGCCATTCCTCAGGTGAGAATTCTTTGTTCAGTTCTGAGTCCCATTTTTTAACGGGGTTATTTGATTTTCTGGAGTCCACCTTCTTGACTTCCTTATATATATTGGATATTAGTCCCCTATCTGATTTAGGATAGGTAAAGATCCTTTCCCAATCTGTTGGTGGTCTTTTTGTCTTATTGACGGTGTCTTTTGCCTTGCAGAAGCTTTGCAACTTTATGAGGTCCCATTTATCGATTCTCGATCTTACAGCGCAAGCCTTTGCTGTTCTATTCAGGAATTTTTCCCCTGTACCCATATCTTCGAGGCTTTTCCCTACTTTCTCCTCTATAAGTTTCAGTGTCTCTGGTTTTATGTGGAGTTCCTTAATCCACTTAGATTTGACCTTGGTACAAGGAGATAGGAATGGATCAATTCGCATTCTTCTACATGATAACCGCCAGTTGTGCCAGCACCATTTGTTGAAAATGCTGTCTTTCTTCCACTGGATGGTTTTTGCTCCCTTGTCAAAGATCAAGTGACCATAGGTATGTGGGTTGATCTCAGGGTCTTCAATTCTGTTCCATTGGTCTACTTGTCTGTCCTTATACCAGTACCATGCAGTTTTTATCACAATTGCTCTGTAGTACAGGTTTAGGTCAGGCATGGTGATTCCTCCAGAGGTTCTTTTATCCTTGAGAAGAGTTTTTGCTATCCTAGGTTTTTTGTTGTTCCAGATGAATTCGCAGATTGCCCTTTCCAATTCGTTGAAGAATTGAGTTGGCATTTTGATGGGGATTGCATTGAATCTGTAGATTGCTTTTGGCAAGATAGCCATTTTTACAATGTTGATCCTGCCAATCCATGAGCATGGGAGGTTTTTCCATCTTCTGAGATCTTCTTTAATTTCTTTCTTCAGGGACTTGAAGTTCTTGTCATACAGATCTTTCACTTCCTTAGAGTCACGCCAAGGTATTTTATAATGTTTGTGACTATTGAGAAGGGTGTTGTTTCCCTAATTTTCTTCTCTGCTTGTTTATCCTTTGTGTACAGAAAGGCCATTGACTTGCTTGAGTTAATTTTATATCCAGCTACTTCACCGAAGCTATTTATCAGGATTAGGAGTTCTCTGGTGGAATTTTTAGGGTCATTTATGTATACTATCATATCATCTGCAAAAAGCGATATTTTGACTTCTTCTTTTCCGATTTGTATCACCTTGATCTCCTTTTGTTGTCTAATTACTCTGCCTAGGACTTCAAGTACAATGTTGAATAGGTAGGGAGAGAGTGGGCAGCCTTGTCTAGTCCCTGATTTTAGTGGGATTGCTTCCAGCTTCTCACCATTTACTTTGATGTTAGCTACTGGTTTGCTGTATATTGCTTTTATCATGTTTAGGTATGGGCCTTGAATTCCTGATCTTTCCAAGACTTTTATCATGAATGGGTGTTGGATTTTGTCAAATGCTTTTTCAGCATCTAACGAGATGATCATGTGGTTTTTGTCTTTGAGTTTGTTTATATAATGGATTAAATTGATGGATTTTCGTATATTGAACCATTCTTGCATCCCTGGGATGAATCCTACTTGGTCAGGATGGATGGTTGTTTTGATGTGTTCTTGAATTCGGTGAGTGAGAACTTTATTGAGGATTTTTGCATCAATATTCATAAGGGAAATTGGTCTGAAGTTCTCTATTTTTGTTGGGTCTTTATGTGGTTTAGGTATAAGAGTGATTGTGGCTTCATAGAATGAGTTGGGTAGAGTACCTTCTGATTCTATTTTGTGGAATAGTTTGTGAAGAACTGGGATTAGTTCTTCTTTGAAGGTTTGATAGAACTCTGCACTAAACCCATCTGGTCCTGGGCTTTTCTTGGTTGGGAGACTATTAATGACTGCTTCTATTTCTTTAGGGGATATGGGACTGTTTAGATCATTAACCTGATCTTGATTTAACTTTGGTACCTGGTATCTGTCTAGAAACTTGTCCATTTCATCCAGGTTCTCCAGTTTTGTTGAGTATAGCCTTTTGTAGAATGATCTGATGGTGTTTTGGATTTCTTCAGGGTCTGTTGTTATGTCTCCCTTTTCATTTCTAATTTTGTTAATTAGAATACTTTCCTTATGCCCTCTAGTGAGTCTGGCTAAGGGTTTATCTATCTTGTTGATTTTCTCAAAGAACCAGCTCCTCGATTGGTTGATTCTTTGAATTGTTCTTCTTGTTTCCACTTGGTTGATTTCACCCCTGAGTTTGATTATTTCTTGCCGTCTACTCCTCTTGGGTGAATTTGCTTCCTTTCGTTCTAGAGCTTTTAGGTGTGTTGTCAAGCTGCTAATGTGTGCTCTCTCTAGTTTCTTTTTGGAGGCACTCAGAGCTATGAGTTTTCCTCTTAAAAATGCTTTCAGTGTGTCCCATAAGTTTGGGTATGTTGTGGCTTCATTTTCATTAAACTCCAGAAAGTCCTTAATTTCTTTATTCCTTCCTTGACCAAGGTATCATTGAGAAGTGTGTTGTTTAGTTTCCACGTGTGTTGGCTTTCTATTATTTATTTTGTTATTGAAGATCAGTCTTAGTCCATGGTGATCTGATAGGGTGCATGGGACAATTTCAATATTTTTGTATAAATTGAGGCTTGTTTTGTGACCAATTATGTGGTCAATTTTGGAGAAGGTACCGTGAGGTGCTGAGAAGAAGGTATATCCTTTAGTTTTAGGATAAAATGTTCTGTAGATATCTGTCAGATCCATTTGTTTCATAACCTCTGTTAGTTTCACTGTGTCACTGTTTAGTTTCTGTTTCCATGATCTGTCCATTGGTGAAAGTGGTGTGTTGAAGTCTCCCACTATTATTGTGTGAGGTGCAATGTGTGCTTTGAGCTTTACTAAAGTATCTTTAATGAATGAGGCTGCCCTTGTATTTGGCGCATAGATATTCAGAATTGATAGTTCCTCTTGGAGGATTTTACCTTTGATTAGAATGAAGTGCCCTTCCTTGTCTTTTTTGATGACTTTGGGTTGGAAGTCAATCTTACCAGATATTATAATGGCTACTCCAGCTTGTTTCTTCCTACCATTTGCTTGGAAATTTGTTTTCCAGCCTTTCATTCTGAGGTAGTGTCTATCTTTTTCTCTGAGATGAGTTTCCTGTAAGCAGCAAAATATTGGGTCCTGTTTCTGTAGCCAGCCTGTTAGTCTATGTCTTTTTATTGGGGAGTTGAGTCCATTGATATTAAGAGATATTAGGGAGAAGTAATTGTTGCTTCCTTTTATTTTTGTTGTTAGAGTTGGTGTTCTGTTTTTGTGGCTGTCTTCTTGTAGGGTTTTTGAGGGATTACCTTCTTGCTTTTTCTAGGAAGTGGTTTCCGTCCTTGTATTGTTTTTTTTCTGTTATTATCCTTTGAAGTGCTGGATTCGTGGAAAGATAATGTGTGAATTTGGTTTTATCGTGGAATACTGTGGTTTCTCCATCTATGGAAATTGAGAGTTTGGCTGGGTATAGTTGCCTGGGCTGGAAATTGTGTTCTCTTAGTTTCTGTATAACATCTGTCCAGCGCCTTCTGGCTTTCATAGTCTCTGGTGAAAAATCCGGTGTAATTCTGATAGGCTTGCCTTTATATGTTACTTGACCTTTTTCCCTTACTGCTTTTAGTATTCTATCTTTATTTAGTGCATTTGTTGTTCTGATTATTATGTGTTGGAAGGAATTTCTTTTCTGGTCCAGTCTATTTGGAGTTCTGTAAGCTTCTTGTATGTTCATGGGCATCTCTTTCTTTAGGTTTGGGAAGTTTTCTTCTATAATTTTGTTGAATATATTTGCTGGTCCTTTGAGTTGAAAATCTTCATTCTCATCTACTCCTATTATCCGTAGGTTTGGTCTTCTCATTTTGTCCTGGATTTCCTGGATATTTTGAGTTAGGATCTTTTTGGATTTTGTATTTTCTTTGATTGTTGTGCCGATGTTCTCTATGGAATCTTCTGCACCTGAGATTCTCTCTTCCATCTCTTGTATTCTGTTGCTGATGCTCGTATCTATGGTTCCAGATTTCTTTCCTAGTGTTTCTATCTCCAGTGTTGCCTCAATTTGGGTTTTCTTCATTGTTTCTACTTCCCTTTTTAGGTCTTGGATGGTTTTATTCAAGTCCATCACCTGTTTGGTCTGGTTTTCCTGCAATTCTTTAATGGATTTTTGTGCTTCCTCTTTAATGTCTTCTACCTGTTTAGCAGTGTTCTCCTGCAATTCTTTAAGGGATTTTTGTGCTTCCTCTTTAATGTCTTCTACCTGTTTAGCAGTGTTCTCCTGCAATTCTTTAAGGGATTTTTGTACTTCCTCTTTAATGTCTTCTACCTATTTAGCAGTGTTCTCCTGCAATTCTTTAAGGGATTTTTGTGCTTCCTCTTTAATGTCTTCTACCTGTTTACCAGTGTTCTTTTGTATTTCTTTAAGTGTGTTATTAAAGTCCTTCTTGATGTCCTCTACCATCATCGTGAGATATGCTTTTAGAACCGGGTCTAGCTTTTCTGGTGTGTTGGGGTGCCCTGGACTGGGCGAAGTTGGAGTGCTGGGTTCTGATGATGGTGAGTGGTCTTGGTTTCTGTTAGTAAGATTCTTACATTTACCTTTCGCCATCTGGTAATCTCTGGGATTAGTTGTTATTGTTGTCACTGTTTAAAGATTGGAGCAGACTCTGTGTTCCACTCACCAGAAGTCTCAAAATCCTGTGGCGGGTGTCGTGGGTAGCTGGCGGGTGTCAGCCGACCCCGTGCTCTAGCTACCCAGGTGCTGGTCAGACCCGAAGAGGCTTGTGGCCCTACTCAGGCCGGTTTTCTGCTTCCCTAACTAATGCATTCTCAGGTCCCGTGTGCAATTGGATTGGAGCAGAAGCTGTGTTCCACTCACCAGAAGTCTTAAGATCCTGTGGTGGGTGTTGTGGGTAGCTGGCGAGTGTCAGCCGACCCTGCGCCCTAGCTACCCCAGTGCTGGTCTGACCCTAAGAGGCTTGTGGCCCTACTCAGGCCGGATTTCTGCCTCCCCAACCAAAGCAGTCTCAGGTCCCCTGATGCTTATACTTGTATAGCTTCAGTCTTTCTAAAAGTGCTGAGCCTTGAACGTTTTCCATGTTGCTGGGCCTGATATCTGCCAATGAAATCAGTTCATTTTTCCCTCTTTGCCTTTCCCTGTTTAGAGTTGTGTTTGTGAATTTCTAAGTCAGAGCTCCTGGATACCCCCATGCCTGGTTCTCATGTGACACTTGGACACATGAAACCTAGAGGGTAGATGGTCTATTTATTCATGCTGGCTCTCAAAGAGCCATTTCCCACTTTAATTGTAACAACTGATGATAGTTGTTTTGGCCTTTCCAACTGAATGAGAGTGTATTCTTGTAGGAGAATATTGGTTCTTATTTCCTTTTCTGTCTCAGTGGACAGATATAATTCCAATCCATATCTGACTTCTTTCACAGCTCAGGAAAATGGATCAGCAGAGACTATATACTCAGAAGTTCTCCATCCAAAGCTAGACATTTCAATTGCCATTAAATTAATCACTGTTCATCTGCTAAAATTGTAGCAAAGATTAAATATGATAGAAATAATGACATTCTACTTCAGTTGGAGAGTTGATTACATGTCAGACATTATCACAAATATAGCATAAGTAAAATAAAATCCTAGAAACTCGGAAGTATATATTATACCAGTTTACAGATGTGAGTGGGATAGAGTAAGGGCAGAGAAGAAGAAAGGGACCTGTGAAAGGATTATGCAAATGTGTAAAATGAAAATATCCAGAGGAGACATGTGGCTTTGAAGCAGGACAATAAAATATATTTAAGCTTTGTCTAAATACCAGATATCAAATTTTGGCAGTCTTGGGAAATCAGGGTAACTTAAGTATTTTATCTCCTTAGTGTACAGACTAAGTTTCCAAAATTGAAGTATGGTTAGCTAATGATTGGAGCTGGCCTAGTATTAGAATTAATTCGAGGTTCAGATAGTCTCATTCATTCAGCTAATATTTACTGAATGGCTTGTATAGGTCAGATATAAAACAGGTTTTGAGGATGTATAGGACAGCCAGGAGGTGTTGAGCTATGATGGAGTCAAGCCCTGGCTTCATTGTTATCTTTGAGGGAAGAGTGGTGACTGGAAATGTAAAGACCCACGGAGCCAGAGGTGCTTGGAACTGTAGAAGACTCCAGTTTCAGAACTGTATTTTAGTGGCAGGTCCACAAATGACCCATTTTGTTTAGTGACTCTCATAATCCATGCGAATTGGTCTAGATCTGCAGGTCTGTTTCTTCTTTACAATCACTACTGATACTTATCCTGACTACCCTCTCTAAAACAAAGAAGATTGTATTGACTTAGTTCACAAAGAACACTGCAAACACTGTCAATGTCTTTTATAGAATATATAGTGCTACAAGCACATGTGTTTTGGGTGAGGACCTTAATAGCCTATTAAATAAACTTAGATCTAGTATGTAGCAGCTACCAGGATCTTTTGAGTGGTTATTTCTACTTGCACGCTATTGACAAGAATTGGGCTGTGGAGACAGACACATTTGGAGCAAGTGGACAGTTTCCCAGGAGTCAGGAAGAAGATATTGGTCTTGGGAAATTGGGATCTGAGTCCTTAGTTTCAGAGTTTCAGCTGCATTTCAATGTCATCTACTTTGCCTTCATAGTTGATAACAAGTTTTGATAAAAATGCTGCAACCCCTGCTGATAACACAGTGTCCAATATGACACAATATCAGAACAAAGTGTGAGGAGAACAATGGTACTTGTTCACCTGCCAAGAGCCAGGCACACTTGGCTTAACCCCCTAACACCTCTGTGCAGTGGAATTTGTGTGCTCCAGGTTCCAAGTGATAATAAGAAGGAGAGAGCCTTGGATTTATTTTTGGCATAAGGTCACTCAGTAATTCACAAAGTATGATTGGAGCCACAGCCAGACTTTGGTAGCACAAAACTCCCTTCTTTATAACGCCTAGGTTCCCAGGCAGCGCAGTCGCCATTGCTAAATCTTTTTATGATGCGATACTCTGCATTTTCTGATCAAAAATGCCCACTGGGAATATACACTTGGAGGCAATTTAGCCAAATATCCTTTTTAGCAAATGATTTATTTAAGGCTGCTAGGACAGCATTTTCTCCTAATCTTTCTCTGGCCCTCTGTGATGATTCCTGTCTTTCTTGCTCATTTCTCGCCAGGGATCCTCTTATCTTGGCTGATTTGGGGCCGGCACATCTCCCCACAGTAAATCTGAAGCTAATAGGAACCCAGAAGAAAAGCAAAGCTTAAGGCCATGCAGAAGCACAACTGTCTCCTTTTATGATAAATAAGTTATTTTTCCCTTAAATTCCTAAGTGGAATGCCCCTAATGACCTCTTCCCCTCCCACAAACCACTTTTAAAAATATATGCTCATCCTTCTGCCTGCCAAGGATAGCTGAAAAAACTTTGACTATTTTGGGACTAGGGAAATAATTTTGATAAAAATCAGCATGCTCTTGCTCCTTGCCTAGAGCACTCTGTACAGTTGGCTCTTGTGTCAGTAGGTTCTGCATATATGGATTCAAGTAACTGTGGACTTAAAACATTCAGGGAAGAATAGCAACTGGCTAAGCATGGGGGCACATATTTGTAGTTCCGGTACTCTAGCTGCCGAGGCAGGAGAATTATGAATTTCAGGCTAGCTTTATCTATATAACCATACTGTCTCAAAAAGTATTAAGCAGTTACTAAACACATGCAATGTTTTTCTTGTTATCATTTCCTGAATAATGCAGTGTAATATTTAAATGAACATTTATACCTTAGCATGTATTATCAGTAATTTAGAGATGACTTAGAGTATAGAATGAGGTAGGTAGGTTTCATATAAGCCCTGTGACTTAGAGTTTGCAAATAAAAGACTTTGTTACAGGTTTTTGCATATGCATATGTATGTGAGTGATGTGTGTGTTTGTATGTGTATGCTTATTTGTGTGTGAACATAATTGTGTGTGTGCACATGCATGTAGAGACCAGAGGCTGATCTTGGATGTCTTATTTGATTTTTCTCCATGTTATATAATGAGGTAGTTCTCACTGAACTCAGAGCTGCCCAAGTTATCTAAGTGGACAGCTTGCTTTAGGAATCTCCTGTTTTTGCCTCCTGAGCACTGAGATTATAGGTGGGTCACCATATCCATCCAACATTGATATGGATTCATTCATTTATTTATTTATCTATCTATTTAAGGTGTGTGCAACTGAGTGTATGCATGCATACCAAATTCATGTAAGAACCCAAGGGTCATAAGAGGGCATTGAATCCTCTGGAATTAGAGTTATGGGTAGTTGCAACTGAACCAAAAGCAAAATCAACAAGAACTCCAAACTGCTAGTCATCTCTTGAGCCACAATATAGACTTTTTATTATAGGCTTGACCTAAGGAGAGAGGGAGAGTGAAGGAGGGTTAGGGTTATGGATAGGGGTTAGGGGTTGGGGGCTAGGGTTAGGGATTAGGGGTTAGGGGACTGGGACAAAGAGAGAGGGAGGGATGGAGAAATACGATGGGTAGGGATAGCACACAGTCAAGGCTGGGTAGAAGCCTTTCAAGAGTGAGTCACTATCCTTTTATTTAAGAGATTTAAGTGTGACTAGATGTTGGTTTCCATGTGGTGATCCAAGCACAAATCCCATGTACATGCTGAAAGATGACCATTTGATTATCTGAGAAGTTTCACTACAGAAAAAGTAGGACACATTAAAGGTTCATGGGAAAGGAAGACTCAAAGTGGCTTGTATTCTAGTGTGTGTATCATATTTTTATGTATTTAAGGATTGTGCAGTAGCTACTCAATAGATGATGGAATCAAAGTTCACAAAATGCCATGAAGGTTCTCTTTTTCATCATACTGCCTCCCAAGCTTATAAGGGATGGTAGAAGCTGCAGAGTTGAACCAATAAAACATGAGCATTCTACCTTAAGCAGTGACATCTTCTCCTCATGTCTCTACGGCTGACTCCTTCACATCACTGATATCTTCACTCAAATATCACATTCTCAATGAGGTAATCTTTGCCTCCTCCATTAAAACTGTCCCTTTAATACTTCCGTTATTTGGAGAGGAGGAGAGCTGATAAGCAGTTTATTTCTCTAGCTCCTTCATTGGGGACCCTGTGCTCTGTCCAATGGCTGTGATGCATCCACTTCTGTATTTGTCAGGCACTGGTATCCAAGGAGCTGAAGGGGTTTGCATCCCCATAGGAGGAACAACAATATGAACTAACTGGTATCCCCAGGACTCCCTGGGACAAAAGCACCAGCCAAAGAAAACACATGGTGGGACTCATGGTTCTATCTGCATATGTAGCAGAAGTCTAGTCAGTCATCAATGGGAGGAGAGGCCCTTGGTCCTGTGAAGGCTCTATGCCCAAGTATAGGGGAATGCCAGGGCCAGAAAGCAGGAGTGAGTGGGTTGGTGAGCAGAGGGATGGGGGAGGGTACAGAGGTTTTTGGAGGGGAAACCAGGAAAGAGGATAACATTTGAAATGTAAATAAAGAAAATATCTAATAAAAAAGCAGTTTATTTCATATGCTATTGGTGGTATAACCATCCACTGAGTTCCCTCTGCAGTTATTTTATTCTAGACATACTTATATCTGTCCCATATTTCTGGCATTATCTTATTTTGCTCATCTCCTTGATGATGCCATTTTTCTTTAAATATTCCATAGTAGTTGGCTTTGTTTCTTAGAATTCCATTATTTGTAAGCCTTGGTGGGTTAAATATATTGTTTCTACGTAACATATTTATGTTATATAAACTCTCCCTTGCTACTATTTGTTTCACTTTGTTGTCGTTTGCTGATGTTCATGCTGAAATTATTATTTAATTATCATTTATCAATCTACAAAGCTCATATTAGGGAAGCTTTCTCCAAAATACAGATATAGCTGCTACCATCTAGAATATGACCATTTGAGACCATTGAATACCCCTGAGAAGTCCTACCTCAATACTGATATCACTTTACCCTTCTCCTTTAAGTAGATATGTAGATATTTTGTAGATAATGCACACTGAAATTCCTGGCAGTGCTGGTTTCATCTGTGTGCTTAGTCAGCAAATGCTCCAGCAAGAGACTGTCTCCGCATTTACATGCTTTGTCACAGGAAAGGATGTCACATGCTGCAAGGTCTCAATTTCCATCTGATATTCCAACTACGCCTCCTAATAGTCAAGACTGTATCTTTGATAATTAATATATCAGTTGTACATCAAACAAAAGAGATGAAGAAGGATGCATTTTAATTAGTCTTAAAATGAATATGGAGCCACCAGAAGAATGTCAATGGAAGGGACATGTGTCAGGTGTACCTTAAGGGGAGGAAACATGCAGACTGGACTACTTCTTCATTGATATTACTTTTTCCTTTAGTACAGCACTAGATTGACATTAATATTATCTAAAAACTCACATCCTTGTAGAAAATATATGCAGAAGTCAGTTTGAATGTATAAAATATATCGCTAGTAGTCCCACTGGATAAAGACTGATTTGATTAGTTTAGGCTGGGATTTGACAAAAATCAATAGTGTAGAAATGCCTACCTATGGTAAGATGGGCAACATTTTGTTTCTATGAATAATTGTTCAGCTGCAGGCAAGTTGTAGGAGTGACTGAAACTAAACCTCAAGAATTTACTCAAATTACAGGCTGCTTGAGGTCTTCAGAAGTTTGTGGCAAGCATTTGTTTCAATGGTTTTACTGCTTGAATTGGTAAGTGAATTTGACCCAATGCATATCTGCACATAGTCCTTACACCCCAAGAAAACATGACTATTTAGGGAATGTGGCATTCAGATGCTTATGTTTGAGAGGAAGCTGCTCTTCATGAAAAAGCAAGGCATAGGACTGAGGCGCAGACAGTCCATATTTAAACCCCAGCCTGAACTATGCTTTATAGACTATAGCACACAGAATTTTAGTTTCACTATTGTAGCATATGAGTAGAGACATCTCCCTAGCTATGAGATGGCCCAGATAGATAATACACAGCAAAGTGCTTTAGAAGAGTTTGTGCTGGACAGAGGAACCATATACAGAATGAATGCAAATATAGCAACATTCAGGATATACCAGATGGTTTTTTTGGGATTTTTCAGTTAAGAGAAAAACAGGAGAGAACAATTTTGACTTTAAATTCCACAATAACTTAGCAGTGAGCTGAAGCAAAAGATGTTTATCCATATTTTGTTCTCTACAAATTAGGTTCAACATGCAAAAAAAAAAAAAAAAGATAGTTTTCTACTCTGTTACTTTCTGGAAGTATATTGGGAGTTTATTCTAAGAACCCTCAGGCTCATGAAAAAATGTGGTTCTTTGCATATTGGACTTCAGAGATTTCTTCTATAGCTGCTGTTTTTCTCAGACCCTCAGGGTTGGAAAAGTCAGTTTATTTTGGGCCAAGCAAGTTGTATTTGTTAAAAACAAGAAAATATATAAAAAGTCAAAGCAATAAAAATCAGTTGAGCTAGACTCTTCCTCTGCTGCTACCTGCCAAAAACCCCATGGCCTTGGATCCATCCTGAACCACATCAGAGACTATAGCTCTTGATGGAAGATGCTGAGGTATTTTTGCTGACCAGAGAGTTTTCTAGTTTTTCCACCTCCACTTTGAATGTGTTCTTCTTTCCCAGGTGTCCTGGAGACTCTCCAGCAAGCTACACCTGTCTCCTCTGTCTAGATAACTCAGTGTCCTCAGTGCTGTTCTCTTATTGTTCCTTCTGACTTGATGTTCTGGGCCTTTGAAATATGTGGCAATCTGCATCAGTTCCTAAGGGTTCAAAGTGGTATGTTCCAATTCAATCTTATGTAGTTCCAACTCTAGGTCTACAGATGGATTGTAATTGTTCTAATCTAGATATGTAAACTTTAGGTAACAGTCACCAAACCCCATGGTTAGTGATATCTCAAATCTCCAAAATAAATTTTTTTTTTTTTTTTTTTTTGGATAGGTAGAACTTCACACGTTTGCCTTGCTGCCCGTGTTGCACTGTGAATGACATGAGATCAATAGCTTGTGGGATTTCTATACATGATTTGTTTTGTATCTTCTCAGTGCTATTTCACCGTGGCAGCTCTTGTCAGTTGCCTCCTGGTTCAGTCACCTCCAATGGAATCAAGACTAGAATCTCTTCTCATTTTTACATTTTGGGCTCACGCATGTGTTAAAATGTCTCTTTGCAGTCTTCTTTGTTTCTGAACACTGTCTCTAACAGCTGAAGATCTCAGCCCTAAAGCTCATTCCTTAAATGTGTTACGACAGGAGGAAACTAATGCAGTTCAATATATTATCCTCATTTGTCACAGCTCTTAGCCAACATTATTTATATATATATATATATATGTAATTATATATACTTATATATATAATGTTATATATATATATATAATTATACACACACACATATATATATATATATATATATATATATATATATATATATATATATATATATTTAATGTTCTACCAGTGAACAACAAACTTGGACTAAAATAATGAATGAATCAGTAACTGTGTGGGTCACACTTTCCACTTATGACTATGGCATAGTCTTTACATATTGGCTACCCACAGGATTTGGTTCACTTCCGAAAGCACCACCAAGGCTCATAGAGTCTCCCAGGTCCAACAGCTTCCCCAAATCAGAAAAACAGTCTCTCTGTAAGGAAAACAGCAGGCATGGAGTCTACAAGCCTGTGTACAAAAAGATCCATTATCTTCAGAGCCAAATGTCACTGCTGGAGAGGCATCCAAAAACTTCCAAAAAGAACATTATTGAAAAGATTAATGACAATAATAGTGATCATACTAACACACATTAAAGTTTAATTAATATGATATCCAAGATCTGCAGCTTCTGGAGGGAGTCACTTACAGAAAAAGGGAAAGACTGAAACAAGACTCCAGTCCAAGCAGAATATGAAACAGCTTGGGCCCAGAGTCAAAGTTCACATGCCTTTGTGTGGGGGGGAAAAAAAGGGACTTCATTTGGCTGCAGACTAAGACAGGCTTTGGGTTAAAGTTCTGTATTTCAGAGACACAGCAGAGAGGAAAGCAAATCTACATGTTAGCCTTGTTACTAGAATTGTTTTTCTTTATCATATGAACACAAAGAATGCAAAATATGAGAGCCAGAGTCAGAGGAGATACATGTTCTAAGGCAGTCTGAATATTCTGTTTTGTTTTGTTTTCGAGACAGGGTTTTTCTGTATAGCCCTGGCTGTCCTAGAACTCACTTTGTAGACCAGGCTGGTCTTGAACTCAGAAATCTGCCTGTCTCTGCCTTCCAAGTGCAGGGATTAAAGGCGTGGGCCACCACCGCCCAACCAGTCTGAATATCCTATACAGAGTTGCTACAAGGAATAGACTTGGACAGGTGAAGAATCAGGGCTCTAGCTATGCCTATAGACAAGGATCAAATACTTAGGATGTAAAAAAAAAAATAAAGGCAAAATGATTGTGTGGACAAATGTCACTTGTACAATTTCCACATGTCACAACTCAATGAATCTAAAATGATAATAGCTAAGGAGAGGGATAGCTTTAATTAATTGTGGCAACATTATATGGTGTTGGCAGAACTGGCCTTGGAAATCTGACAGACTGGGCCTGGGTCATGCCTCCTGTGATCACTGTGTGATCTTTACTCTGTCTGTTAATTCCCTAAACTTCCATTTCATATTATTAATTGAGAGCAATAATCAAGTATATTAGTCAGGACTCTCCAGAGAACTAAAACCAATTAGAAGTCCCATGATCTGCCATCTGTAAGTTGAAGACCTAGCAAAGCAAGGGGTAGAATTTAGACAGAGCTCAAAGGCCTAAAAAACAACGACAGTGACATCCACAGTCGGGAGAAATAGGTGTCTCAGCTAAAACATAAAACGTTTTCTCATTTTTTTTTAACCATTTTGTTCTACTCTGGACCCCAGTGGAAGAGATAATGCTTACCTTTATTGTTTGGAGTGATAGTTTACTTGGTGTGCTGACTGGAAATATTTCCAAAGGCACACCCAAACTGCTGCTCGTTAGCATAGATAGCATCCCTTAAGTCAGTCAAGCAAAAGCACATACTTAACCCTCACATAGACCTTAGCCTAGTAGAAGATTCTCAGTGGTTTTCAGCATCTGTCATCGAACAAAAACGTGTTAAGTGGTAGGAATAGTTGACACTCAGAGCTAACTATACTATGAGAAATCAATAGACCTCCATATACATAGAAACTGGATTTAACGAACATTTGCAAAATAGAACTGTGTAACCATTTTGAAGTTGAATGGATCTGTGGGCAAATTGATTTGAAGACTAAGGGCTTGGGAGACAGGAGCCTTGCCTCCCTGATATCTGAATGTGGAATGGGGATTGGGGAAGTAGCCAGAGGCAGACAATTAATCATTTCAATATTAATCATTGTTTAACCTTCCGCTCAGACTAAGACCTCTCTGAGGCTGAATTATAATTCAAGGTAACATTCTTTTCTGGGTGTCAATTCTTTTCATTACAACAAAAACATTAATCTATATTCTGATCTTCATCTATAACAGATAAAAACACCACATGACTATGACAAAAATTCAAACTATTAAAATTATGTACAATTAAATTATCTATTTTTAGCACCAAACCTGGGATCCCTCCTCCCCATTAACAGTTAATAGCTCCTTCCTAGTTATTTTTCTTATGTGGTTTAAATCATTGCTGTAATTGTTGCTATCACACATTTTATTACCATCCTTGACCATCAAAGTAAGTTTCAGGAGCAATTTTCAGTAAGATCAAATGCATCCTGCATACTCTTCATTTTCCTGACTGCTGTTCAACTCCTCATGGAAATTTTACAGATCAACTAGTTTATAAAACTTCTATATGTTCTACATGGCATCAGATATTATGACCATTTGAGCAGGACTGATCTACCTGCCATGTGATGCATGATACCTACAATTGGTCTAGAAATTGTGACAGCTTTCCTGCATCCCCAAAACACACTAGTTCATCCCAGTTTTAATCCCCTTACCTTGTCCCATATAGATGCAAAGATCTTTGGTATTTGAAAAATTCAGTTCATCTATTTTAGAAAAATGAACTCGTTGTGTATTAAATGAACATGATTACCTTGAATTCCTTGAACACACCGCTATTCAAGTTTATCATTACTCCAAATCCTAAGTGTGGATCTTACTTTTTGCTTTTACTATTTTATTCTCTTTACTAACCTCCCCTTTAATGTTTCCATACCTATAGCCACAGTTATGAAAAACTAGCCCACAGTTTTGAATTGATCAATGATTAAATCTCCAATGACACTGAAATAAAATCCTGCCTCTATAATTTTTTTCCTCTAACCTATGAGGTTATGTGATTCAGGAAAACTCCCATATCAAGATCAGAGTCAGTGGCATTTGGACTTGAAACAACAATGTATAATTCACTGGCTAGTTCTCTATAGCCTAAGTTGTTATTTCCCCACCATGATATTGGAGTCTGATAAATTATTTTCTGGATTTAAAACCCTTGTTATAAACATTCTTAAAAATAAAAATTCAATGATGTACCTTTTGTATTTTATATTAATCAAATATTACATTAAAGTAAGGCACAAATCAGTAGGTTAGATAGGTTGATAAATTACTCCAAGCCTTAGTAGGTGTGTTGTCTGTAGGCTGGTATTCTTCAGACACATGAAGAGAAGGCAAACCTATTTCAAGCAGAGGGGGAACTTGTGAAAAGTCATGGAAACATGAAGAATAATGTTCCCCTTAAAGAAGCCTAAGGACTGAGCATTGCACAGATGCCATCTTTTATTTGACTGAGGTATGATGTTTCTAGTAGCTGGTATCTACTGAACAAGAATCTTTGGGGTTGGAGAGATGACTCAGCAGTTAAGAGCACTGACTGCTCTTCCTGAGGTCCTAAGTTCAATTCTCAGCAACAACATGATGGCTCACAACCATCTGTAATGAGATCTGATGCTGTCTTTTGGTGTGTCTGAAGACAGCTACTTATATATTTTTGAAAAGGTCCCCAATGGAGGAACTAGAGAAAGTACCCAAGGAGCTAAAGGGGTCTGCAGCCCTATAGGTGGAACAACAATATGAACTAACCAGTGCCCCCCCCCCTTGAGCTCGTGTTTCTAGCTGCATATGTACCAGAAGATGGCCTAGTCGGCCATCATTGGAAAGAGAGGCCCATTGATCTTGCAAACTTTATATGCCTCAGTACAGCGAAACACTACGACCAAGAAGTGGGATTGGGGGGAGGGGACGGGAGTGGGGAGGGAGGGGATGGGGCACTTTTTATTTGGGATAGCATTGGAAATGTAAATGAAGAAACTACCTAAAAAAATCCTTTTTGCCCAGGATTAAGGGATGGATTATTCTGTGGGTAAAGAAATATATATTTAAAAGACAACGGATATAATCTATATTTAGCATAATGATGGTATAGCATGTTGGTTGGGCCTATACTGTTATGCATATAGGATTAGCTAGATTCAGTAGGTTAAAAAACAAAAGCAAAAACAAAAGCAAAAAAAAATGCAGAGGAGATGCAGTTGAGAAAGGAATATGGAGACATGGGGACCCAGGAGGAGTTGAAGGGAGTGTGTTGGGTGTTGATATGATCCAACAACATTGTATACATGTATAAAATTCTCAAAGAATAAATAAGAAACTGGCCATCTTTTGCAACCAAGCAAGGCATCCCGTGTTGGGATTGGGACATCAGCCTAGCTAGAAAACTTTTGGCTTACAATTTGTCCTGCCTACAAGATGTGCTGGGATAATGTTGGTACAGAACTTGTCTGAAAGGCCAACCAATGACTAGTTCAGGCCCAAGCATGGTTATCAGGGAAGAGGATAGGGACCATAGATTTAGAAAGGGTAATAATCTGGGTGAATATTATGAAAGTAGCTCATCATCTTGGCAGAAAACTTGATAGTACAGCTTATTGGTTGCTATAGTTAATGTATGCTAATATGGGAATACAAAAATGCAGTATATTGAATATAGGGCTTATTGCTCAATTTTACTTAACATGTATTCACTCAAGATTTCAATATTTAACTAGCCTATTAAAAAGCTGTATTTAATTTTCATGTTTCTGATCTATTTGTTTTAGAGAGAAAATCTTCAAAAATTTTGGCTCTCTGCATTTATCCTTTTTTTATTGCTCCTTTTTTATTTTGCTTTCAAATTTGTTTTGTGACTAAATTGTTTGATGCATGGATATCTGCAATTGTTTTCTGATCGTGATGAATTGGCCCTTTATCATAATTTCCCAAGTTTTTTATTTATTGTGTATATTTTTGATAGGTATTAATGCCTTTGTGCTGACTATCATTTGATTAATATCTCCTTGCTCTATATTTATTGCTTTATTTAAACCCTTTATATGTATATAATTAAATAGCAACTGTATATTGTCAAACCTGTACAGAGTTACCAACCACACATACAGCATCCAAAACTCTTACCATGGATTATAAATTCAGAATAGTCCCATGGGTACCTCTTAGATGTTGTTTCCCATTGGTCTCTTTCCTGCTGTGCCCGGTCTATTAGATTGGCTTAAATGTTGCTTATAGAACATGCCTGGAATGCTTATGTACAGATCTTACATTTGACCATCCTTTGTAATCATTGTCCAGGGTTCCAACTATTGTGTAATGTCCCCTGCCTTTGTAACAATCCATCATTGGGTTTCTATCTACCACAAGGACTCTATTACACTCTCTATTGCTATACCCATCTGAATATCTGTCTCTCAAAAGGAAATTTTATTGGTATCCCAGTCAGAACTGAGTTCTGTTAAACAAAGGAATCTATTGTCTTATAGCTCTCCAGGTACTAAGTGCAAAATCAAATTGCTATCAGAGGTGATTTCCCTAGAAAATCTCCAAGGAGGAATATATTCCTTTATCTTCAGCTTCAGGAGGTTACTAAGAGTCATTTGTGGTTCTTGGCATCTTACTTTATGTGATGGTTTGTATATGCTTGGCCCAGAGAATGGCACTATTAGAAGGTGTGGTTCTGTTGCAATAGGTATGGGCCTGTTGGAGTAGGTGTGTAGCTGTGTGGACTTTAAGACCCTCATCCTAGATGCCTGGAAGCCAGTATTCTGCTAAAAGCCTTCAGATGAAGATGTAGAACTTTCAGCTTCTTCTGCATCATGCCTGCCTGGATGCTGCCATGCTCCCACCTTGATGATAATAGACTGAACCTCTGAATCTGTAAGCTATCCCCAATTATATATTGCCTTGGTCATGGTATCTGTTCACAGCAGTACAACCCTAACTAAAACACCTTAGCTGCATTGTATGGAGACCTATTTCAAAATAAATTCGCTATGAGTTTCTGGGTAGAGGCAAATTATGTGGGGACATTACTCAATTCACTAAACACTTATTTGTACTGAATATTATATATCAGTGTGCTTATTTACTGTTTTGCTCTACTAAGGCTTGATTCTGTAATCAGATCTTTTCTGTCCCCTGGTTTATGCATTGATTTACAGATTATTATTTACTATTTGCTTTTTTAAGGATGAAAAGTATAAACAACATATTTACAATGATTCTCTAGATACAATTTTTTTTCATGACTAGGGAGAATTTTGGAGATATTTATACATCTCATTGTGCATGTTCTATTATTTAATGTTTTTATAAATGTATTTATTTATTCCTTTATTCCTTCATTTATTCATTCATTGCTGTGTGTGTGTGTGTGTGTGTATGTGTGTGTGTTTGTGTGTGTGTATGTGTATATGCATCATCTATGTGAGTATCCATGGGATCCAGAAGAGAGCATCAGATGTCTTGGAACCAGAGTTACAAGAAGTTGTGAATCATGTGATGTGGATGCTGGAAACTACTTGTTGCAGGTCCTCTCCTAAACCAGCAAGGTTTCTTCACAGCTGGTCTATCTCTGTAGCCCCTGTTCCATGTTTTTTACTGCATAATTGTCATCTTTCTTCTGCCTTCTGCTAAGGAAACTTAATTTTCTCCAACTCTATTTCCATTTTCTAGTTTTAACAGTGAAATACCACTTATCATGATTCTTTCATGGCTGCTTTTAGCAAAGCTGCTTTTAGCAAAGCTGCTTACAGTCTAGTGCCAAGAACTTCTCTTTCCACATAACAATCTGCTATGTAAGTTCTGTGTTCTGTTCCTTCTAGTTGAAATTGATACCTTCCCGATTTTTATTATTAAAATTAATAATAAAAAGTTCATTATGTGATATATGATAGAGATTACTAATAATCACACAGTTAGGTTTAAATAGAATAAGTTTAATTCAAATTGTTAAAAAGATATTTCATCATGAAAGATCTTCATAGTGGAAGATCAAGGCATAGATGAAATTTTTTATTTCGTAAGACTATAGACCGAACATATATGGTATATATTACAAGAATCATTCTGACTCAAATAATTAGCTTTATTTGTTTACTTGTTATTACTTTTTCTTTTGACCTTTACATCTTTTATTCCACAAGACTTTTTTTTTAACATAGGACTTTTGAGTGAGAGCCTATGAGAATTGATCCAAAAATATCTTAATGTTGCTTTTACTTGTGAATAGTAATTTATTTGGTTCTACAATTCCAAGTTGACAGTTACTTTCCTCAATTCTTCAAAGATAATATCTCACTGTTGTCTGGCATCTATGGCAGATGGCGTAAAGCTCACTGACAATCCATTTGTTCTTCCTGGAATTAATCTGAGTGTTTCATTCTCATTTTTCTTTTGTTCTCTATAAGGTTTGCTTTCATGATAATGTTAGACTTTCTGTGTATTTGTCTTCCTAATAATTTTCACCCATCATATAGGAGATGCCTGTCTTTTTTCAATGCTGTAATCTCTTGTACTCATGCTCCTTAAACTATAAGCTTCTAACTCACTCCCTTCTCTGCCCTGAATTTCACCAAAATGTGTGTTGGATTTCCTTGATCTCCGCTTCTTTCTCTTTGCTACTCACTTCTCCCTACCATCCATGGGAGTGTCCTAAGTTCTCTTATGAAGATCTCTCATGTTGTACTGTCTTTTAGTCATTTCTAATTTAGAATTATATATATATATATATATATATATATATGTATATATGAAAACATATTACATCCTGACTGCAGTTAATTTAGCTTAACTTTTACCCTGTTCAAATTTAAGTAACTATTTGTTTCTTAGTGAAACTTTTATTTTGGACATTTTCAAATTTATCATTGCTTCCTAGATTCTATTATTACCTCTTTGTTCCCACTTTAATCTCCTTCATTCTTTAAGTATACCTATTTATCACTTTCATGTTTCTAAGGTGGTTTAGGTTTGTTGTTGACATTCATTCTCCTATTTTTTTCTTTTGTTCTTTAAGGTAAAAAAAATAAACTATGGTAGTTTATTTATGTAAGCGGTTGCAATTGATTTTCTATCCTGACTACAGCCTCTCCTCTCTCTATTCCTCCCACCTCCCCACCCCCATATGTCTCCTCTTTTCCAAATCTATTTTTCCTCTATTTCCTTTAAGAAAGGCAGGCCTCCCAGTGATATCAACCAAACAAGGAAAAACAGCCTGCAACAAGATTAGACATAAACCCTCATATCAAGGTTGGGCAACTCAATCCAGTAGGAGGAAAAGGGGTCCCACAAAAAGGCAAAAGAGTTAGAGATACACCCATCCATTGTTAGTAATCCTAGAAACCCCCCAAGCTAACCTGTTATAACATGTATTCAGAAGGCAGAACACAGAACTACGCAGACTTGTGGTTGCTGCATAAGTCTCTGTGAGGCCCTGTGAATACTTGCTATATTTTCTGTGCCTATCTCTATGTGTATATATTCAATTAGAAAGGAAACTTGTTTATGTAAGTTTAAACAGCCAGGATCCTTTCTGCTTAGTGACTTGAGATTTCTCCATGGGCTTTCTGATGAGCATCAGAATATCAGGCTCTGAAAATGACCTGTAAACACCAGGATAAACAATGGAACCCACCACCTGGCAGTCATGCGTCATGATGGGAGTTGAATGAGGGCCTGTGGAAACAAAACATTTCCATTTTGTTCTATTTTCTTTTCCATGTTAGTGAGATCTTTTTGAAGTAAGAAAAGAGTCATTTAGTTTGATGAACCCAAACACTATGCATCCATGGGTTTGATGAGTAAGTCCTGAAGCAATCTCTGCCTTTCATGCTCACTTCTCACAGAAATCTGCAGTATCAAGCATGATCAAAACAGTCCCGGATCCCAACTTTTGTCTCCATTCATGAAAAAGGACAAGATTTCTTTTACATTTGGTTGTCTCCTTACTTAGGCAGGAATTTGTTTTTGAAAGAATTTGTGAAGATACAGAGGTAGTTTTGTCTGAGGTGGTTGTCTTCTGAGGATCAATGGGTAGCCAGTGCTGGGATTCAGCCACGATTTGCTCTCCTCCTGACACATGCCTTGGGTTCTTACCATCAACAGTGGTTCCTCCTTCCATTTTCTTAACTGCCCAAAATCCATCAATAACATTTGCAAGACCAAGAATGAGCAAGGTATTCTTCTTAATCCAATCAATATATGTCAGAAAATTAGTATGAAATGATTAAAATCCTTTCTCTATGGACAAGAAAAGCTTGAACAGTCAGTCTAGAATGACCTCCTTCTGATATGCTAAATTTTCTTCCACAGTATCATCCTTTTAGAAAGAGGATCTGAATGGCAACAATGGAAGTGATCACCAGAGACATATAGTTAGTATATTCTTGATCCACCAAGGTTTTATGTACCAAAGAGATGCTTAAGCTATTTGGTCCAAGGACCCTGAAATTAATCTTCTTGGATGACAAGTTGTAATTTATTCCTTGTCATCAGTTGCTTGATATTTGTCCATTACTCTTGTATTAAATTTGTAATCACCTCTGACCAGAATGTGTTCTGAGTAAAACTTTACCATCCTTCCATGAAGCCCGACATACCAAAGCATCATGTGCTGATAAATGCTGTGTAAGCAGTGTGTGGTTGCAGGAAGGTTTTCAAATGTCAGTATGTTCATTCTGTCCTTCTTGTTAGGTGACATGATGGCTGGTATTTGAACATCCATCTTGGGCTCTGAAGTAGAAACTATATGTTGAGGGTGACAGAGCATCAAGGTAGAAAACCCTTGGTAAGCTCTACAAGTTCCTTTTAGCTCTCATTTATGGCTAATGCCCATGCCTTTTCCATATGTTTTCTTTAAGTGTTTGTTTGGAAACTATGCCATTTTCAGGGCTTACATTGTGTGGTTTTTATTGAAGAGACATAAACAAATGTGTGTTCACCTCAGCTAGAGTGTAAAGAAAGAGATAGACCCAAGTCTGTCTTGCCAAATCAATGGTGTAATCTTTGGTGGAACTACTTGAAAGTCATGCATGGATCCTCAGAGACCCTGTGCTTGTGAGTTATGAGCCATCATGGGTTGAGATTTTAGTAATAAAACTACTTGGGGCTCACACATATTCCTATAAGTATTCCCAATAAACTCAGAGGCTTGACAAGCTAGGTAAGTAGAATTATTTCATTGTTCTGTCATTGGTCTCCTATTTGGGGAGAACAGACATCTGTTCATATCTCTGCATAAAATGTTAGATGACAGCTTTGTATTGCTATCCCCCATCACTTATCAGTATTAGAGTTAGGGTTAGCATACAATGGCTTAGATATGAAATCAACCTAAAGCCCCCTTAATAATTAAGGTATAAACATGTGACATGTGTATGTTTGTATGCAATGTAATACTATTCAGGCATAAAAAGAATGAAATGCTGTCATTCACAAGAAAATTGGTAAGAGTTAAAGAGTTGGCAAGTCAGAGAAAAGTCCATCCAAATTATAGTGTAGTCATTGACAGAGGCTGGAAGGATGTGGTGGGTGGATAAAAGATGAGCAGATTTGGTCATGTATGTACAGATGCATGCCACTGTGTCTCTCCAACAGGTACCATTCATATGTCATAAGCAAAAATGAAAGACATCTCTTACAACCTCTCCATCTCAAACAGAGAGGAGACTTTCTTGCAGGTGTACTTTCCAGTGCTGAACCCTCAGTGCTAGGGAATTCAGAGTACTGGAGTTATTTCAGTGTAAAGGTAGCATTGGGATCATCAGGCAGTTACTGAACATAGACATTGTACAGCTTTTCTTTCTTTGCCTTCCTGATTACTTTTTTTTTTTAAAGTTCCAAGACCTAATTAAGTTGGAATAACACAAATTTAAAATATACATTCTATTAATGGGGACTAGGTTGCAATGCAAATTTTATAACTAATTTAAGAATAAATTAGTTATATGCCATTTCAAGAACAATTTGTCCCATTTCCCCCTCCCTAACCCACCCCCTGCCTTTGACTCAGACTAGGGAAAACTAGTGCTTTAATTACAAAATAGACAAATACAGTCTGAGAAGTCCTGCTTAGTGAGTTCAGATATAATGAGCTTTCAGAAGGCAATGAGAAGGAAAATGATCATTTTTCTTTCTTTTTTTTTTTTTTTTTGTGGGTTTGCTTTCTGGCATGTTGCTTGCATTTGTTTGGTGTGCTTTTCTATTAAGATGTGAAGTCACTGTTTCAAGTGTAATGCAGTAAAACAGCTGGGCCCAGTGAAAAGTCCTTCCTACCCTTGGCTGGATAATCTACATCTTTACATTGACTAATCTAGAGGAAAGTAACCAAACACTCCAGTTCTTCCTTCATCCTAAGTGGTCAGGACTTGGGGTTGACAAGCAGTGTTTGTCCTGTTAACCTTCTCATCCTGAAATATGTTTTGTCTTGATTCAAACTGTGGACAAAACATCCCTCACTCTGACCTGATTTTATAATGTATCTCGATCAATTCTGTGGGTATTTTAAACTCCCTAAGTGTTGAGGTTTGGTCGTTTGCTATGCATTATAATACTGGTTGTGGTTGCCTCCAGGGATAAGGAGATTCTCATGTAGACTCAAGTGATTTTATATAACTTTGCCCCAGGTTATTCCCAATTGGTGAATAAAAATGACTACAGCCTATAGCTGGGCAGAAGAGAGATAGGCAAGGTTTTGGGTTCCTTGGCTTGGGGCCAGAAGAGGATCAGGAGGAGGAGAATGAAGAAGCTGGAAAGAAGATGCCATGGGGTAGGAATTTTAAAAATATGGTCATAAGGGCTAGGCAATTGAAGTTAAGAGCCACCCTGATGGAACATGATGACTCATATTATCTAGTTATTGACAGGGGAGTAGACAAAGTAGCTTAGAGAATAGATATCTGCCCAGCACTAGTGCTGATTAAGGCTTATTATAAATATAAAGGTTGTATGTTTTTTATTTGAGAACTGAATGATCTTAGGGTAGAAATTCCAAACTGAGATTACATATTTACAATACCCATGAACTGAGCACAGGATGATGACATCTAGAGGAAGGACAGTGAGGCAAAGAGGATGTTTCCATCTGTCACTAAGGTGGCTGATGATGGAACCTGTCAGCCAGGAGTTCTTAGTCCAGTTCACTCATCTGCTGACTGTCTCTCCCTCCTGACTTCCTGTTCTAAGAAGACAGAAGGTACAGCTACACCTTCAGCTTCCAGTACAAGCTTGTCCATAGAAAGTGTTCAAAGGACATTTGCCAAAATAACAAATGACCCTTTATCTTCAAGTGAAGTCTAGGTTCTTCTGCACAACATTTAAGAAACTTCAAAACCTGCCTTTAACATTTCGTACTCTCTATTTCCTCCCTTTCCCTGACAACTGCCTAGCAACCGTATTGAAGCTATCATCATGTCCAAAGCAGACATGGGCTCTTATTCTTTGTGCTCTTACTGAAGGTGCTAAACCTTTAAGGCACATCTTTACTGTCATTTCTGGGATGCCCTCCCCAGCCAAGCAACTGCTGGGGAATGGATTTAATAACAAACACTTATGGAGTGACTACACTATGTCAGGTAGAGCACAATGAGGCAGGAAGAGTGCTTTTAGGTGGGAGGACCTGAGGGTGGAACAAAGGAAGGAAGGCACAGTACAGTAGCCTGAGGGCAGCTAAGTCAGTCTCAGAACCCCTGCCTGTGGTATTTCTCAAGAAGAAAGGGTGAACTTGCGGGATAGAGGATCGATAGATCTAAAAGCCAGCTGTTCCATTCAACGAGGACTACCCAGTCCTAGTTTCTCTCTCTGATTTCTTTGGACTCCAACAGTAGCAACTGTTGTGTGTTTCCCCTGTGGTCCATTCTGTCTCTAACCTCTGTGCATGGCTGGTACTCCAACTCTTTTGTTTCTGGGAACCCCTCCTCCGTAGCTGCTGTGGCAACTCTTACCAGATGTTAAAAAGATTAGCTGAGGAGTCCCCTTTAGGACATGTAGCTTTGCTGAGGACACGCTGCCTCCTACATGCACCTGTCGCAGCTCTTGCCACTCACAATCATTTATCTATAATTCACATTTCCCCTTTATCTAACAGCTAGATGAGAATTTTATTGAAAATGACTGTACTATAGCACCAGATCCTTTAAGAGTAGAGTTTTGGTTGGAGTGGGAGATTGGGGTTGGCTAACTTCCCCAGATAATGTCATTTACACTGAAAAATTATTCTCTGGGTTCTCAGTTCCCTAAGACAAGGGAATCTTTCCTATATCACAAGCTTAGCTGAGTGACTTCCTTTTGGGAGATAGACAATTCCTGACTGTTAATTGATTTATTTTAAATTCAGTGGTCCAAGTGGCAAACCAGGACAGATTGTCTGATCTCCCCCTATCTGCCCTTCACAGACTCTTCAGCTCTCTATCCAGATCCATTGGGGTACCTCACAAATCTCACTTTCCACAGCTGTATTTGCATTCCATGTTTATCCTGTCTTAGTTTAGAGCATCTTTTGGATTTATCTCTTGTATCTGTGCTATAGTATCAAGTGACTTATTTCTTAAATTTGTTGTCTATTAATAGTCTTATGCCACCACAATATAAACAGTATTAGTACACAGATTCTTATCAATTTTGTTAATAGGTAAATTTATATTTAGGTTATGTAGAATGGTGCCTGGTACTTAATAAATGCTCAGAAAATATTTAGTGAATGAATGAATGAATGAATTAATTTCCTCATACACATATATTTTGTCCACTTTCTACTCTTGAATTTATTTCATTAATTCCTGCTCTGTCCCATGTTGATTTATTTCTGCCAAATATTTCAATCATAATATTATCTGCTCACCAGCGACCTTGCTGGATGCCCCAGTCTCTTGCTAGATCACTGTTGTAGACATACCTAGGACTCATTCCTCCACAAAATATCATTGGCTGGCCATTCATAATCTCTGAGTGCTTAGGAAAGTATTGCTGGTTTTTCAGGATAATTTTGGTGAAAGCTCAGTTCTTAGCCCTGATTTATTGTAAGGCATGCCAAGGAAGCCTCTACTTCTTGCTTGAAAAATAGGGAGCTCCCCTGGGAAATCAGGATGGCATGCACTGGAGTCATTGCCACAGATGTCCCTCATCACCATGTCTTCCTAAATGGTTGTCATTTGGACAGCCAGTTGGGGGAGAGTTGCTTGGCTTTAGAGACTTTCTGGCTTATTAACAAGCTACTTGGCTGAATCTTTTTACCTTGAGGTCACTGGTTTGCAAATAGCCCAGATTCCCGGTGATAAAAAGTGCTTGTGTTTGACAGATGGGCTATATAGCATGTCTGAAAAATGATGTGTTTTCAGGATAGAGAAGGGACTAGGGAAGAATTGCTTCTTGTTCTTATATGGAAAAGACTCACAGCATCCTGCCCTTTCCTTTTCTTTGGGCATGATCTCTGAGGCAGGAGGCAGGAGGCAGGAGGAGGACTCAGCCACTTTGAGAGGTGGCCTCACAACAAAAAATATGGTAGATCTAAGAGTGTAAGTACATGATGGAGATTCTAAGAAACTCTGAAACACAGGGTGGGAGGCAGGTGGTATCACAGGAGGATGATGAATAGGAGGGGACACCAGATTGGGCTTCATGGGTCTATACATTTATATTGTTTCTGACTGCTTGCAGATTCCTGGGGCAGTGAAAAAGCTAAATTTCAGATACTACTTTCATAAACTTTTAAAACAGAAATAATACTGCCTTCTCTGTCAGTTCTGACCCTCAAGGAAGCTAGTTTCATGTGAACTGTGAAACGCTAGAGAAATAGAAACTAGTTTGCTCGCTAACTGAGCTTCTTCCTTTTTGTTTAAGGGCTATTTTTCCTTATTTAACCTGAATTTTACATTAAAACAAACCAGTTCTGTTCTCCTTGAGTTGGACAGAATAGAGATGTTTGAACTCTGAAGTAATCTCTTGTCTGGCTGATGGTGATCACAAAACCCCCACACATGATTCATTTGCTCCAGTTGCTGTACGCACAAATGGAACAGAGCCTGTACACGTGCAGCTGGCTGGGACATGGAAGAAGTGGGTTGCCTACAACTCCCTTTGGAGTCTAGAGAATATGGTTTTCCCCATCTGCACCAGGATTTATGCTGAAGAGGAAACTAGGAACAGATAAGGAAAATCAAGTACCCTTGAGTCAAATGGTAGAATAGACCATACTAAAGTGTTCTACTGAACTTATTCTCTTCCCAGCAGACCTAGCAAACTTAAGAATCTCTCTGCAGTCACATTCAGTTCAGTTCAGTTCGATTCAATTCAATTCAATTCAGTTTAGTTCAATTCAATTCAATTCAATTCAATTCAATTCAATTCATTCAATTATTAAAAAATATTAAGTATCATCTCGTATCTGTTAGTTAATGTTTTACTACTGTGGAATGAGGAGCCAGGATGACCTAGTCAAGATTGCTACATTTGTATAGAAATAATAGAAAAATAGCAATGGATTGTCTTGGCACAGCTGTACATGTTACATGAAATAAAACCTTTATCGGGAGGGCTATACTCAGCACCAATGACCTTAAAATTCTTAAGAAACAGCAATTTTATTAACTTCATTCTTTGACAATTTCATAAATGTATTTAATGCTTTCTGGTTACGCTTACCATCACCTTTTCTTCTTCTTTGCTTATCCATGTCAGCTCTCATAATTCAAAGGAATTTCTTCTACAAAACATGTGGGTTGTACAAATTCAATTTCCAAGAATACTTTTCATGATGTTTATCTTAATAAGAAAGCAGATAGCTAACTAATTAAGAAGACTTATTTAAACTAAACTATAGCATATCCTTTGCCTTGTATATTATGGCTAATATCATGCATTGTGACCTTAATCTCATACCAAAAATGATGTTGTGCTGGGGCTGGGCAGATAGTTAAGCAGGTAGGAGTGCTTGATTCACAACAGAAAATTAAAACCTCCAACATCCATGTGCAAAGCCCAACATGGATGTCTGACTCTGTAACCCAAGCACTGTGGAAGTGGGATGGGCAGTAATAAGAACGGTGATGGGACTGACTGGTCCAGCATGCCTACAGACTCAGTTAGAGACTTTGTCTTCACAATAGAATAAAGCAGAGAATGGTAAAGCAGGACACCAGATATCCTCCTATATCGTCTGCATATATTCATGGGTACATTCTCTCATACACAAATGTATGTCCACTACACACATGTATATCACTGGAAGTTTAAGTAAAAAGATAAATTTAGAAGAAAGTATTAAGACACATTAGCTCTAAGTGGGTTGTATTGTCTTTCTTGGGCTATGGTAGGTACTTGGGTTTGGATCCTGAGCTGCTTTTCTGAAATAGAAATAAAGATGACCTTGCAGGGTCATTGTGAATCTTAAATGAAGTAATGTATATTAAAGTGTATGTAGCAAACAACAGTACTTGGTCCAGAATTAGAATTTAATAACGATGTGTTTATCTACATTATATTCTAATGTGCTTATAATTAATATGTATTACTTCATTAATCAGAAGTCCAATCAATATTACAAAAAGAAATGGGAGGTAGGAGAAGGCAGGCTAGCTCTCTGACAAAGAAGATATCAAGTGCCAGTCCTGCACATCTGCTCCACCACTGGTTAATAAATATTAGCTTAACAATAAAGTGATATCAATGAATTGTTGCAACAAGTTTAATTTTTCTTCATAAGGGTCTTGAGAGGAGATATTTGCCTAAACCCCAAAGTCCTCATGTCTTGGAGTGATTAGGATTAGAGGACAGAGCTCCACCCAGTGTGTGGATGATCACACTTCTTGGGCAGAAGTACTGTCTTGGGTAGTGGTGATTTCCAACCATATTGGAGGTCATCTATCCCAAAGTGGGAGCTCACCTCTCTATTAGCTTGTAAAAGAGTTCCTGCATGGATTGAAAGTTTACTCTGTCTCTAACCTCCTAGGCTGTAAGTACATGAAGGATAGAAAACCTTTTTTCCCTCTTCACGTCTTCCTAAGATCTACAACAAACACAACTGTTCCTTCCCAAATTTCAAATGAGATGCTAAATTTTGTACCTTTCATCCTTTCCCAGTCCCACCCACAGAGGCATGATGACCTTATAGAGCCCCAGTGGTCTGTGGTGCTGTACTTTGTACCAGAGAGGGTTCCTCAGAAATCTTGATGAGTACTGAAGGAAAGAAACCACCTAAGCTTCACGATGAGAAGCTCCACACTAATATTTGACCACATGTCTCAGAGGACAGCTACCTGGGAGAATTTTATAAACTCTTTCAATGTCTTTTGCCACCTGTCAATAGGAATGGGAATCACCTATCTTGGCCTTGGTAGAAGAATGAAGTGAAGACCAACTAAGAATTATGTCTGCTATTCACACAAATAATTGTTTTTTCTCTACATCACCTATGCTCTCTTTATTTTTGGTGCTTGACCACAATATTCATCATTAAGTTTTCTTCTCTGTTACTTATCTGTTCCATTTTCCTGAAAAAAGTTATTTTAATACCTGGCTTTTTAAAATTTTGTAAATGTCCTTATGCCTTGTCAGTTAAATCTTATGCAAACCCAAAGCAAGTTTGCATCGTACAGGGTTGAAAGAGGAAGAAGAAGAAAGGAAAGCCTTGCTTTCTATTCTTCCCCTCTCTAGAACTTTTCTCCAACACCCACCATGGTCCACTTCTTTCTATTTTCCTTGATGCTTCAGATACTTTCTGTTATAGACTCAGATGTCCAGGTTCAAAGCTAAGATCCACAAACAGGTGAGGACATGCTGCCTTTGTCTTTCTCCATCTGGTTTACCTTGCTTATTATTTCTAAGTTCCATTTACCTGTAAATTTTATAGCTTTTTTTTTGTGAGTCTTGGACACATGCACATAAGAACAATGATAAATGGACTCAGAAGAGATCATGAAGTTTGGAGGGAGAGTGGATATCTGGAGGAATTGGAAAAGAGGGAGGAGGGGGGTGATATCTGTATATGAATAATTCACATAGGAATTTCTCAGAAGGAGTCAATTATATTTTAAAAAGAAAAAATATAAAAGCAAAAATTACTCTTGGGGTGAGGTCTATATGTGAAGCACATGTTGTGTGAAAGCTGAGACTGAGACCAATGGGGAACTTTAAAAAAAAAGATTTATTTACTTTATGTATATTAGTGCTCTATCTGCATGTATGCTGTGTGCCAGAGCAGGCATCAGATCCCACAACAGATGGTTGTGAGCTACCATGTGGTTTCTGGGAACTGAACTCAGGACCTCCAGAAGAGCAGTCTGCTCTTAACCACTGAACCATCTCTCCAGTCCCAAGGAACTTTCTTAGAAGGTAGTGATAGGAAGAAATAAAACCTGTAGCAACTCCATGTTTCATGGCCAAATGCTATTTTTTTTTTGACCCAATTTTTTTTTAATTAAGAAGAGAAACTATGACATCCAATTTAGAAATAGGTTCTATTTTTAGATTTCTGCTTTGAAAACAGATAAAAATCTGTACTGTTTTTATATGTTATTATTTGGATGAATAGTCAAAAACTAAATTTGTTGGTCTTTGGATGTCAGACAGAGGCAAAATGGCCTTTCTCTGTGCTGGACAGCTCAATCATTTTGGATGGCGGGGAGTATTCTTGCAGGAAACCAAATAGGAGCTGGCCAGATGTGTTGGCAAAGGGTGGCTGGAAGGCTTCTTTATTAAAATAAATCATAGTGGTTGAGACATCCTAGGAACTGATGACTTGATGGCAGAGGAAAGGAGCAGGTCGTGTGTTGTGCAGGCCAATGTCTTATTGTGGGGAACACAAAGGATGCAGCTCCCCACTCTCAGAGCTTCAGAAAAGACAGGAAACATGTCCTCACAATCATCAGACAGGCTAGGCCATGGACAAAGAATGTATTTGGTCCTGGGCGTTGGACCAGGCAGCAATTTGATTATAATTTGGCAGGCACTAAGACTCCAAAGTAATTTTGATCCTGCCCCAATCACAAGTGAGGATGAAGTCATAAAATGAAAGAACTGGAATGGCAACCATTCTAAACCCTTCATTTTATAGACCCAGACAAATGGGCACATAGGAAGAGGAGCTGGAGTGAACTGTCTTATATTGGGATTTCTGTTTGCTTTCTGGTCATGTGGCTTTGGGAAAGGTTCCTCAGTGTCCCTGGACCCTAATCTGTTCCTGAGTGCTATGAGCTTTGCACTGTCTCCTTGACAGTACTTAAGAGCCTTGACCTCTGGATATAAAATACTGAGCAGGCCATCTGGCACAGAAGATCCATGGCATATATTATGGTGGGAGCAGCATGTCCAGGGACCTACAACTGGGAACTATGACTCACTGGCATGGGTTGGATAACCTGGAGAGAGAAAGAGAGAGAAGGGAGAGAGAGAGAGAGAGAGAGAGAGAGAGAGAGAGAGAGAGAGAGAGAGAGAGAGAGAGAGAGAGAGAGAGAGAGAGAGAAGAAAAAGGTATGGCTAAGAAAAAGAAGGATATCATAGTATCTTTAATCATTGGGCCATTGGTCCAGGAAGGGCACTAGGATGTTCCTTCTAAGCTAGGAAAAGTGATCTTCCCCATATCTTCCTAGAACAGCTTGCTGGGAAGGGAAGAATTGTTTCCTACCATTGCCTCCATACCCCACTCTGTGCTCAGGTTGGTTGTAGCTTTAGTGTAGGCCCTTTCAGAGTGGAGTTAGGGGTTGCTTTGAAACTTAGTCCTGCCTTAAAGTTGGAAGACTTAAGTGGTGTGTCAGGGTTTTAACCATTTATTAGGACAGTATATCCGAGAAAAATGAACTTTTTATTTCTAATAATTAGCTGCCTTGCTCATTCCTGATGAGTTTCCTAAATCTATAGTTCCTTAACATCAACCAGGAGTTCATTCATTGAACGACTTACTCAGCTTACTGAATTAGCATATATGTTAATGGTTTTATGTATAATGGTAGACCCAGACAGAACTATTAACTTGCTTCAGCTGAGTTGATTTGTGCTATGAAAGAGTAAGCTCTAGCCACCATGGGCATGAGGGACCATTTCTGATTGCCCAAGGAACTTAGGAGGACAACAGTAGAGGCATGCAAAGAGCACAAACCCCAAGGAGTTACCAAGTGGCTTTTGAACAAGATTCTTCAGGTGTAAAGTTCTTGGATAAAGCTCCCAAGGTTGGAAACTTACAGCACTGTGAGTTTCAAAAGTTTATTAAACTGGAGTGTGTATTGATAGGATACAGGAGAGATTATAAATCTAATTCATGAGAGTTCAGGAGACAGGCAGGTACAGTAGGCTGTGAGTGATGTCTTTGGAGTTGTTCATCTTGATAAGGAAAGGAAACATGATGTTATCCTATGTGTAACAATATCTGTTTATGTTTACATGACAAACAGTGAGATGCACTGTAGTGTCAATGTTCAGAATAAACAGCAGGGGATGAACTAATTGAGCTGATAGCTTTATGGAGAAAATGACTCAACTACTCTATGTCTTGATTTTCTTACCTGTGAGGTAGAAATAATGGAAATATCCAACTTGTAGGGTTTCTTGGAGAAATTAATAAGAGTTAGATAAATCATGAGGAAAATGAATGCATTTCAGGAATCTCTGATGTTAGCTGGATGAGTTATTATTTGGAGAATGGAAGTTGAACCTGCGGTCATTTTTTATTTCATTTTTTAATATTTTTTATTTTATTGAATATTTTCTTTATTTACATTTCAAATGTTATCCCCTATCCTGGTTTCCCCTGTGAAAAACCCCTCTCCCTATCCCCTCCTCACTTCCCCTGCTCACCAGTCCATCCACTCCCTTTTCCTGGCCCTAGTATTCCCCTACACAGGGGCATAGAGCCTTCACAGGTCCAAGGGCCTCTTCTCCCATTAATGTCCAACTATGCCATCCTCTAATACTTATGCAGATGGAGTCATGAGTCCTACCATGTGTACTCTTTGGTTGGTGATTTAGTCCCTAGGAGCTCTGGCAGTACTAATTAGTTCATATTGTTGTTCCTCCTATGGAGGTATAAACCCCTTCAACTCCTTGGGTCCTTTCTCTAGCTCCTGTCAGAAAGAACTTGTTGGCATCCACATTAGTGTCTGGTTTTGATGGTTGTATATGGGATGGATTCCCAGGTGGGGCAGTCTCTGGATGGTCATTCCTTCAGTCTCTGCTCCACACTTTGTCTCTGTAACTTCTTCCATGGGTGTTTTGTTCTCCCTTCTAAGAAGGATTGAAGTATCTACACTGTGGTCTTCCTTCTTCTTGAGTTTCATGTGGTTTATGAATTGTATTTCACATATTCTGAGCTTTTGGGCTAATATCTACTTATCAGTGAGTGCATACCATGAGTATTCTTTTGTGATTGGGTTACCTCACTCAGGATGATATCCTCCAGATCCATCAATTTGTCTAAGAATTTCATAATTTCATTGTTTTTAATAGCTGCATAGTATGCCATTGTGTAAATGTACCACATTTTCTGTATCCATACCTCTGTTGAGGAACATCTGGATTCTTTCCAGTTTCTGGCTATTATAAATAAGACTGCTATGAACATAGTGGAGCATGTGTCCTTATTACAAGTTGGAACATTTTCTGGGTATATGCCCAGGAGTGGTATTTCTGGGTCCTCTGGTAGTAATATGCCCAATTTTCTGAGGAACCACCAAACTGATTTCCAGAGTGTTTGTACCAGCTTGAAATCCTACGAGCAATGGAGGAGTGTTCCTCTTTCTCCACATCCTCACCAGCATTTGCTGTCACATGAGGTTTTTGATCTTAGCCATTCTGACTGGTGTGAGGTGGAATCTCTGGGTTGTTTTGATTTGCATTCCCCGATGACTAAGGATGTTGAATATTTCATTTTATTTTATTTTATTGGTGCTTCTTATACCCATTCGGTATTTCTCAATTGAGAATTCTTTGTTTAGCTCTCTTCCCCATTTTTAATAGGGTTATTTGGTTCTTTGGAGTCTAAGTTCTTGAGTCCTTTGTATATATTGGATATTAGTCCCCTATCAGATGTAGGATTGATAAAGATCTTTTACCAATCTCTTGGTTGCCTTTTTGTCTTATTGACGAACTTCAAGTCTCTGAAGAAAGAAACCGAAGAAGATCTCAGAAGATGGAAAGATCTCCCATGCTCATGGATTGGCAGGATTAATATAGTAAAAATGGTTACTTGTCAAAATCAACCTATAGATTCAACGCAATTCCCATGATAATTCCAAGTCAATTCTTCATAGATTTAGAAAAAGCAATTTCCAAATTCATCTGGAATAACAGAAAACCCAGGATAACGATGGCTTTAGCTGCATATGTAGCAGAGGATGGCCTAGTTGGTCATCAATTGGAGAAGAGGCCCTTGGTCCTGTGGAGGTTATATGCCCCAGTATAGGGGAATGCCAGGGCCAGGAAGTGAGAGTGTTTGGGTTTGTGAGCAGGGGGAGGGCACAAGGGATAGGGGGCCTTTGGAGGGGAAACTAAGAAAGGGGATTTGAAATGTAAATAAATAAAATATCGACTAAAAGAAGAGCAGTGAAGAAAAAATACAGATAGAAAACTATTCTCAACCATAAAAGGACTTCTTGTGGAATCCCCATCCCTGACCTCAACTGTATTACAGAGCAATTGTGATAAAAAACAAAAAAAAAAACTGCATGGTATTGATACAGTGACAAGCAGGTAGATCAATAGAATCGAATTGAAGACCCAGTAATGAACCCACATACCTATGGTCACTTGATCTTTGACAAAGGAGTTAAAACCATGCAGTGGAAAAGACAGCATTTTCAACAACTGGTGCTAGTTAAACTGGTGGTCAACGTGTAGAAGAATGCAAATTGGTCCATTCTTATCTCCTTGTACAAAGCTCAAGTCCAAGTGGATCAAGGAACTCCACATAAAACCAGAGACACTGAAACTTATAAAGGAGAAAGTGGGGAAGAGCCTTGAACATATGGGCACAGGGGAAAAATTCCTAAACAGATTACCCACCAATGTCTTGTGCCGTAAGATCAAGAATTGACAAATGTGACCTCATAATATTGCAAAGCTTCTGTAAGGCAAAGAACCTGTAGTCTTAACCAAGGCTACTTGAGATTCTTTAGGTAGAGGTCTGGGGTTTTTAATTCCCCAGACAAGGTCAGCAAGGAGAAATCCTGCCAATGAACAGAGTCTTGCATATAGTTCAGAGCCCTAGAAGGCTATTAAGTCAATGGAAGACTTCGATCTTAATTAGTGAGGTTTTCCCATTGATGAAGAAGATGGATTAGGAGAGGATGGGAAAGGAAGCAGGGAGACAATAATCAGTTTCATTTGGTTGGAGAGATGGTTTAGCAATTACAAACACTTGCTGATCTTTCAGAGGAGCAATGTTTGGGTTCCAAAGCCCACACACATACCACAACTCTTTGTAACTAAGTTAGTGGGGATCTAATATCCTCTTCTGGCATCCATTGGCATCAGGTATGTATGTGTGCCACATAAAATTCATACATATAAAGTAAAAATAAATATTTGAAAATTAGTCATGTTAATTTGGGGGAGATCAAATGAGGATCTGAAGGGTAAAAGAGGTATTGAAAGAAAGGATGAGGACAGCTAGTGACTCTCTTATGAACTGAAATTTGAGGCCCCTTTATTAATGTGGGCATGTAGGAGTCTAGATTCTCCAGAGAAATTGAAGCAACAAGAGATTATCTTTTTTATATTTCTCAATCACTCTGTTAATCACTGGTCTTATCTCAGTCACATTTCAATGCCTTTATCTCTATAATTCTTTATCTCAGTTTCTCTATGCCTATATATTTATTTCTGTATAATCTATCTATCATCTATCTATCTATCTATCTATCTATCTATCTATCTATCTATCTATCTATCTATCTATCTATTTATCTACCTATCTAATCTATGTACCATCTCTGCTGATTCAAAGCCAATGTTCTTTTTATTTCTTGTCTACTATAACTAGTGTGTATTAGTCAGGATTCTCTCCAGGAACAAAACATAGAATAAATATATATGTGAATGATATATTTATATACATAAATATATTGATAATATATATTCATGTAAATATACATTTATATATGTATATGATTTATTAGTATGGTTTATAGGTTGTTGTCCAACTAGAACAACAATTCCTGTCTACCAGTGGAAGGTCCAATAGTCTAGCAGTTGTCTAGTCTACAAAGTTGGATGCCTCAGATGCTCTTTGTTATATGCCAGAGTTCTTAAGAAGTAGGCTTCAATGCCAGGGAAGGAATTGACTAACCAGTGTGAATAAGACCAAGCATGTAAAAATAGCAAACTTTCTTCTTTTATATCCTTTATATAGGCTGCCAGTAGAAGGTGTGGCCTAGATCAAAGATGTATCTTTCCATTTGAAAGGATCTGGGTTAAAAGTGAGTCTTCTATTTTAAATGATTTAATTTAAAAATATTGCTCAGAAGTATACCCAGATGATTGGATTTTAGTTAATTCCAGATATAGTCAAGTTGATAACCAAGAATAACCATCATACAGTGATATGTGATAAGAGTGAATGGGACTTTATTCAGTCATCATGCATAAGAACTAGGAACAGAGAATACTGGTCTTTTTCTTAAATTGGATTATTATTATATACAAGTCAGTTACTATCTCTGCATTTAAGTTTTAAATTTAAATTTCCTATCAGTGCATTTGGGACTAGATAAAGGGCCTTTTATCTTCTGTACAGTATGAGTCTATGTCCTAGGTAGTGTTTTGCAAATAAGAATCTGGGGTTAAGAACAGTAAATGAATAAAGAAATTGTGAAAGCCTTGGTTTTTTGACAGCTAGTCAAAAATCTTAGTGCTAAATGAAATAAAGAAATTGATCTAACCTAGGAATGGCACAATGGAAAACTAATAATCTGGAAGTGTGGACATCTGTGTTCATCTCTGGACTAAGCTATAGTATGAGGAACAACATATGAAGCTAGTTCATTATGATGGTAGATGCTAGTTAATGCTTCTTGATATATACTGACAACTGCTACCTTGTCACATTAATTCCCTAGACATACTAAAATTTCTACAACCATGGTTTCTTTTAGCTGTTAATGCAATTATAAATTACTCTTTCTTGAGGTGGGGCAAGTTCTCTGAAACCTTGACTGTTCCATCAAGCTCTGCATGAGCTTTGAGTGCAGACAGTTCATACAGTTGATCTGAACACTCTGTCTACTTCATGTTACATGGCCTGCTGGTGATTCCCCAAGAACTTTCATTTGGAATTATTGCAGAATAGGTCCAAAATAATAGGGAGGAGCAGAGGAAAGTGTATCACAGTCAAAGTATGCCAACTGAAGAAGTACAGTCTGGAAGTGTTCAGGGATACAGAGTGTAGCCGTCTTCTTCTGATTTGTTCATTGCCTTGATACAGAGAAGCATTTATTAACTGAGGAGATTGTTGTACTGATTCTTAATCCAAAAATGAAGTATTTTCTTTTATCATTATAATAAAAAGTATTCATAGGTTGAACATAATGTAACATCATTTGCGTTCTTCAGGCCAATGCTAAAATACAAGATTTGATGCCTTGGATACAATAGCCATTTCTAGCAAACTTTCACTCTTATTGTGGGGAGTTAGAAGGGAAAGCCAATTGTGATTTAAGGTTGTTCCAGATCTCTGTGTCTTCTGGAACTGGCATGAAAAGAAACAGCACAAGCACTGCAGTTTAGCTCCATTTCATTTGTGCATAGTGTCATCTTCCTTCTATTCTTGGCAGGAAGGTTGGAGATGCTGCTGCCAAGGGCCAAGTGAACTCTCTAGAGATGGGATTTGGCAGGAATATTTGATACCATGAGTTGGAAGATTGTTAGCCAGGAAGAAGCTAGGGTAAGAGACCTAAAGCTGTCAGAAATGTATGATGTAGCAGTAGGGGGTTGGCCAGTGCCACCTCACTGGACTCAGGATTCTTAGAATTGATTCCAGAGAGTCACAAAGAGGAGAGGGAAGGCATGGAGAGCCATACCTCATGCTGCCAAGGCAAAGGTATAAGTATTGCTGAGAACATACTAATATCAAAGATATTAAAATTGATCTTGGCTGAGAGGTTTGTATGGAGAATATGATTTGAATTAGACCTGGTAGTGCTTTCAAAAACTTTATAGTCTGAATAAGTAAATGTAAAAGGGTGGATTCAGATGATTATTCTAATCTCAACATTCCGTATTTTCATATCAAAATGGCAGTGTTTGTGTGGCATTTTAGACTCTTACTTATTTACAGCATAGATGCTGTGTAGTGTTCAGATTTGTGTGATGATGGGTTAACTATTTGCCATATTAACATATGTGCTCAAAACATATTGGCTAAGTATATTTTCATCATAAGAATGACATTTTTTTTCTTTTGGTTTTTTGATACAGGGTTTCTCTGTATAGCCCTGGCTGTCCTGAACTCACTTTGTAGACCAGGCTGGCCTCGAACTCAGAAATCCATCTGCCTCTGCCTCCCGAGTGCTCGGATTAAAGGCGTTTGCCACCATGCCCGGCAAGAATGACATTTTTGCCTTTTGTTCTCCAACAACCCCAAACTGCATCAGTTATAATCACCAAGTACTGAATTAGAGCAAAGAAAACAAAACATGCCCTGGTATGTGTGGCCTCCCTTCCCCCAGCCTGGAACCTGCCTGCTCAAGGGTGGAGCTACCGGCTCATTCGTCCTGCCACGCCCACTGCTGGAACCTGCCTTTGCCGTCTGGAGGCACACACATGTTCGTCCTGCTACTGGACCCCGAGTTACTTGGCGGGAAATTGGGTTCCCTCCCCCTTCCTTTATAAACTGGGTGTCTGGAAATATTAAATTGAGCCTCGATCAGAACTTGTTGTCCTGGCTTCATTCTTTTCTTCCGCCCCGTCTAGTTACCTCTCTTTCAGCCTGAACTGCCATTTTCAGTTGAACCGTTCGTGTTGTGGACCGTGGGCAGGCCGCAACAGGTATGTCTCTCCTCTTCCCTATTTCAAATGTGTCTTTTACTGGAAAGGGTAGATTTTTTTCCATTCACTCAGGGAGTGGATTCATCAGAGATGTAAATGAACAGGGTCATATTTCACTCAGGATAGGCTAGAACATGCAGTGATAGCAAAAGCTTTAGTGGAGGTGCAGTGTCTCAGAGTCACAGGTTCTTCACTCTACCATGTATAGAGTGAGTCTTTTTTTTTTTTCACTACTCAAATAATATGTACTGAAGTACTTCTCCCACAAAATGTCTTTGATGAAACCTTAATCCCCAGTAGGTTGACATTATGAGCAAGGGCCTTTGGTTAATAATGAAGTTGAAGTAAGGTTTGAGGTGGGAAACATCTGTGATAGGACTTGTCTCTTTATAAAGTTTTCATGAATGAACTTTCCACAGCCTTCAATGTGAGGGTGTGAGGATATATGTAAGAAGTCAGGGTGAGGAGGATTTGTTAAAACTTCACCAAGCTATCCATATCTTAGTCTTGGATTTGAAGACTCAGAATTAGTTCTATTGGATAAGTCACTCAAACAACTGTCCTTTAGTTATAGAAGCCTGAATCAATCTATAAAACACGTCAGTCTTGTAGCAGTGGACACAATATAAGGCGGGCCCTCTGACACTGGAGCGGTTGCTTGGATGTTATTCACACTTTGTTTTGTTTATGTTCTCATTAATCCACAAAGTCACATGACCAAGCCTGAGCTCAGAGTGGTAGGAAGCTCTCATCTTCTTACAGACCCAAAAATTTATAAAAGTTTTTCTATTGTTTGCACTGTGCTAAAGCAAGGTGTGGTATTTGAATTGCATTAGACAAGGAAGCAGATGGGATCTGTTTGATTAGCTAGCTAGTGAGACCACATCTCTAGATGATATCCTCCAATAGAGAAATCAAAAGTTATAGCTTTGATTTACATTTGTCAATTTCTTAACATTAAAAAAAAAAACTCTAGAGAAGAAGCAAAAATGTTGTATGTATTCTTTCTTTATTAGCATTTTTTCTTTTTTATTGGATATTTTCTCTACTTACATTTTAAATATTATCCCCTTTCCTGGCTCTCCCACTCTCCTGGAAACCCCCTATCTGATCCTCCCTGCCCCTGCTTCTATAAGGGTTGTATGTATCCTGATCTCAGAAAATCAGATTTCTTTTTTAACTGATCAGAAAAGTAGAGAATGAGGATTAGGGGGGAAAAAATAGAATATCCCTTGGTTTCTCACTCGCATTTCATCTCAGTCCTCAGCAGTATATGTACTGCTTTGTTTGTTTTCTCTTAGAAAAATCCCTGTAAGACAGTGCTACTAGTTTCAATTTATAAAATGGGAAATTGAGGCTTCATGGTTTTTATACAAGGCACTGAAGGGACAAAGGGCTCTAAGCCACCCATAGCTATCTAAAGCTTCCTTGCCTAAAGCAGATGCGGTAATCTCAGAATAAGAACAAAGCCATAGAGAAACAGAAAAGGTATGTCCTTCTCCTAGAGGGCTTGATGGTAGACCTTAGGCTACTCTGTGAAGAAAAGAGTCCTTTGGTGCTGCAGTGTAACTTTTTGAGTCCTCCAACTTGCATCCATCCATTTATGAATATGTGTACCCATTTACCAAGGTGATATTTATTGAGCGCTATGTAAAGTCATTTCAGTAAACACATAGACTATAGCTTTGGACAGGAGGGGTGGATCCTTGCATCTATGTCCTTAGATACTCTCAGTGGAAACAGTTTCTCAGCCATCAACTATAATTACAATGAATGCCACCCAAAGTTGGTGAAGTATGTGAGAGCTAATCCTCTCTTTTGGACCAGTCAGAGCTTTCAGGGAAGATGATGCTTAATTTTTAAGGTCTGTTGGTGAATTTCAGAGCAATGGCTGTTTGTCTGTGACTGGTCTGATTTGCCCCTCCCCATACTGTAAGCAGTAACTTGCTGAGAAGACAGATTTGAACTGATATGTGCCTTCTATTTCAGCATGTGACACCTTTTATGTATGTTATAGCAAGAAGGGCCTCATGAGATGCTGGTCAGAAGCTGAAGCTACATTCTTGGATGTCCCAGCCTTCTGAACCATGAACCTAATTACGGATGAATTGTTCTGTTCAAGAGAAAATAGACAGATAATAAGCAAGGCCTTGAATTTTAGGTTGAGTCAAGAGCTATTCCCATTCTCAAATTCTCAGCTTGAGTCTCATTATTCAGAGACACCTCAACTAGCAGAGGTAGTGCAAAAGACCACAACAATTACTTCAGTTAAGGGAGGACTACATGTTAAATAATTCTAGGCATACATTTCCACCCTCTCTACCTCCCATGTGCCCAGTTATTAGATAATACTGCAGGTCCCAAATTGCCGATTACCTCCTTCCAGCAGCCTCTGCCATTCTTTCAGGTAGTTTGGAATAACTTCAGTACTCTGCATAGGATCTAACACTTACAACTGTGGCAATGTGTCATGACACTGGTATCCCACCAAAATAAACCAGGACTTTTAAATTAATATCCATTTGAAGGTCCTGCCTCCATCAATTTTGATTATAATGGTCTGATATATACTTTGTGTCTCATCAAGTTTAAAAACCTGAATTAATTATTTTTAAAATACATCATTTTTATTAATTTGATATATGCATACAATACATTTTGATTATATAATTCCTCCTTTTAACTCCTCCTAGATCCAACCTTCCTACATCTCAACTTCTTTCCTGCTTTTGAAGTAATATTCCAACTCCAATTTGAACTATCCATATTCTCATGCATGTGGGGCTTTTCATTAGAGCATGATCCACCCATCAGTGGTCACACCCCTAAGAAAAACAGATTCTTCCTTTCCCAGTAGTGATCAGCTGCCTGTAGCTCCTCAGTTCTTGACAGTGCTAGAAGTTTGACTGGCTTGATCATGTGCAGATCTTATACAGGCAAACACAGATGCTGAGAGTTCATGGGTGCAATGATTCTGTCTCATCCTGACTTCTGCCTCTTCTTCCATGGTGGTGCCTTAGTGTAAGGGAATGTGAGTGCTCAACAGGTGCTAACTCACTCGCTATGCTGTGACCAGTTGTGAGTTGCTTTGAACCACTCTCAATTGTGCAAAGAAACTTAGCTTTTGAGGTTTGAGAGCTGTTATCTTCTATGAGTATGGCATATGAAATCAGAGGGTAGTTTGAGATTCCTACTTACTTCTCAAGTTTGGATCCATTGCTCTACTGTAGCAAGTTTCATGCATATTCAAATTCTCACTTATTCATAGCCTTTGTAAGACTACAAGTTCTGCCACTGTAACATTGAAATGCCATGATTATCTTAGATTTCTTAACATTGGCATCTGGAGGTATCCAAGAAATATTTGTTGACAGTGTGATAAACATTAAAAGAGTCTCACTTCTCTGATATCTCAATGAAGTTACCATGGAATTTTCACATTGAAGTTATTGAGAGTGCTTTTGAGGTTCCATATTACATTTGATAGAGAAACACATCTCTCAATTGCTTCTGAATTTCCAGCATAGCTTAATCAAACAAAGGACCCCATAAAAGTTCTTTTGGTGGAAGCTGCTTTGTTTTCCTTATCTGAATTCCATTCTTTTGATTTCCCTCTACAGAGATAAACAGCTCATACATATAAAGCGGAAAGTTGTGGAACCGTGCACGCCATACATCAGTGGGTTTGCAATGAAAATATTGTGGTTTTGTCCTGAGTCTATTATTCACTAAAGACATTAGAATTGGGAGGATAGTTTTAAATGGGTAGCTGTCATGAAACTGTAATGTATGATTTATCTTAATTAGGAGTTTCTATTGCTGTGATGAAACATCATGACCAAAGCCAACTAGGGGAGGAAAAGGTTCATTCATCTTTCATTTCTAGATTACAGTTCATCATTAAAGAATGTTAGGAACTTAAGCAGAGCAGGAATCGGGAGGGAGCAGCTGATACAGAGGTCATGGAGGAATGCTGTTTATTGGCTTGCTCTCCATTGTTTGCTTGGCCTGCTATTTTTTTTTTAAAAATCAGGACCACTAATCAAAGGATGGCCTCATCCACAATAGTTGGACTCTCCCCTGTCGATCACTAATTACAGCCTGACATTATTGAGGAAGTTTCTTCTTTCTTTCTTTCCTTTTTTCTTTCTTTTTTTTTTTTTTTTTTTTTTTTTTTTGGTTTTTGTATTTTTTGAGATAGGGCTTCTCTGTATAGCTCTGGTTGTCCTGGAACTCACTCTGCAGGCCAGACTAGCCTCAAACTCACAAACCCACCTACCTCTGCCTCTCAAGTGCTGGGATTAAAGGCGTATGCCACCACTGCCTGGTGAGGCAGTTTCTTAATTGAGGTTCTTTCTTATGAGATGACTTTAGTTGTGTCAAGTTTAAATAAATCTATCCGGCACTGGCTCTTATAACCAATGTCATCTTTAATCCCCAGTAGTAAGCAAATAAGTAGAAAGAGATAATCATTTTAGGACATTAGAAAAGAACATTGAACAAGAATCCCAGCTCTCTTTGTATATTATGTATGCTTATAAACCATATGAAGTAACTGCCACTCTCCAAGCCTCCGGTTCTTTAACTACAAAACATTAATGGTCGTCTTCTGTCCTATGCCTTCTGTAAGGGAATTGAGAAAGATAATAGCATGAGATGGTAAAATACATTGTCTCGTCTCTGAATCTAGACTGTTAGTGTTCAGCTTCTCTAGTAACTACTTGTGGCCTCAACAATTGTCATGACTTTTTGTATCTCTGTTCTCTCATTGAGACATAAAAGAAATAGCAATGCCTAGAGTAGCAGATTCCTGTAGGACTTAAAGGTGTTTATTTTAGGGAATTTCTTAATTCAGAGACAGCATGGAGTAACTTGACCAAAATAAGTTATTATTTGCTGTTATTGCTATTCAATTAAATTAGTATTTCACTTGAATTATTATTATTGCTAATATGTCACAATTTTAGACTATAGACTATACAGTAGCTGACTTTGTCAGCTACCAACTAACAAACACAAGGGTTTTGAATTGTTGCTGATTAGAATAGGTACATTCAACACAATAAAATTGGCCCAGCAGTTATTTGAAATCTTTAACAATTCACCATCATTTTCCATAAACAGTGTTATCTTGGGATTAGGAGACCCTCACTGTTCCCCCTTACTTCTCTGCTGTTCATTTACTGAAAGACATTAACTATGACTTATTTTTTCAGAACCTCATTGGCAAATGGCCACATCTTTTCTTCTTATACAGAACTCATTCCCGAGTTACAGGAAGAGGCCAAACAAATATTTAATAAATTCTAGGTACATCTCCTGCAGAAGGTATGTGCACCAAAAATTTTGTGTAAACAAAGTACCAGATAAGAATAATCTATATCATTCTCTTAGACTCTGACTTCTGAAGAAGCCATTGTATTCATGCAGTAGAGGCAGCTGTGGTTTTCTGAATAGCTGGAAAATTTGGCCAAAAGAATCCACAGCAGGGAGCTGGAATGAGCAAGCCATGAATGAACAGAAGTGTGAATAAGCTATTCAATGGTGAGGGCTTTTCAACAGCAGACTATCTGGACTGATGTGTTAGCTTCCTAATGGCTCTGGCTTTTACTGTGGTTTTCATAGGCCAACTGGAATACCTAGCAAAGTGTGGGTTTCTGGATTACAGCAGACAGTGTTTTCAACATTTAATTGACAAAGGTGAATAAGATGGTCTTAGGATCGTTGACACAGGAGTGACCAGTGTAAATTCAGACTGTTTAGATCATCCTTTCATTATCCAAAGTAGAGGGTGGGTGGACTACCAACCAAAAGCTTATCCTGGCAGGTCAGTTAGCTAACAAAGATCATGCTATGTCTCTAATTCCTTTGTTCATATGCAATTCACAGACCACATGCTATATTCCTGGTTTGGGTCTGGATGTTAGGTAGAGAAAGGTGAGCAATGAGTCTCTGCTTCTTGAGAGGTGTCAAAACCAAGCAGGTGAGAACACATGCTCTTAATTATCTTTATTACCTGGAATTACATTTACATCATACTTGGCCCCAAAATGTTTGCTTGCTTGTAATATTGGACATCCATCCTTACAAGACTTATGTGTGTGTTTTTAGGGCATTAGAAAATGCCTCTCCTTCTCATCAGGATTTCCCATTACATAGCTTGTTGACACAGATAGCATCACTGTATAAATTGGTTCAAATAGCTCTGCTCATTTTTAGTTAAAGCAGTGGTTCTTAACCTGTGGGTTGCAATCCCATTTTTTTGGGGGGGGGCGGGGGAGTCATACATCAACTATCTTGCATATCATATATTTACATTAAGCTTTATAAACAGTAGCAAAATTATAGTTTCAAAGTAGTTACAAAATGTTATGACCGGGGGCCGCTGCAACATGAGGAAAGGTATTAAAGTGACACAGCATTGGGAAGATTCAGAACCAGTGAGTTAAAGGAAACTCTAGTAAGGCTTAGGAGGTCTGAAGGTATGATCAGGCTGTTCTCTCATTGTAGAGTCATACTTCAACTGTGTTACATCATCGGTTAGGCCACTGTGTCCCTGTTGCTAACATTTCTAGATTATAAGAACCATGGCTTTCCTCGAGTAATCGCTGTAGGATTTTTGTGTTTAGAGTGCTAGTGTTACCAGGCCAGACTTCTGTCCTATATTGCCTTTGCATACCCTATTCTTACTCAGACTTTCATAAGGCTCTTCTCCTCCTGTCTCTGCTATCTGCTTCTAGTTGAAACATATTATAGAGACTTACTGTAAGACATGAAGGCATTGATTTTGGCAATGTTCTAAGAATACAACTAACATGGAATAAAGATATGAAAATATTAGATGCTATTATTGCTAGCCAAAATATTAGCTACTATTTTTGCTATTCAATTAAATTAGTATTACATTAAAGTTAAGTAAAGCATTGCTACTATTAATATGCTTATATTTATAGACTGTGGGGGTATAATGGGGTTTGCCAGCTAGCTGACAAGTATTATGCACAGAAGGGTTTAGTAATTCAATGGAAAAAAAAGTTATACTATCTGGAATGCTGTCTGATAATGGTAAAGGAAAAGAGAGAGAAAGGATGGGAAAATCCAAGGGAATGAAAACTTTGTCATGGAAATCAGAGTTGATGGATCAAGCATTAATATGTGAGAATTCATTATTCAGATAACATATAAATGAGAGCAGGATCACGAGATAGATGCATTTTTAAGGAAGAAACAATATATGCTATAACCAGAGAAAAGGAGAAAGAGAAAAAGCCATCCTATTATGGAATGACATTGGTAAAAATTGTTTATTTATTTATTTATTTATTTATTTATTTATTTATTTTTATTGGGTATTTATTTTATTTACATTTCCAATGCTATCCCAAAAGTCCCCCACACGCTCCCCCACCCACTCCTCCACCCACCCACTCCCACTTCTTGGCCCTGGCGTTCCCATGTACTGAGGCATATAAAGTTTGCATGACCAATGGGCCTCTCTTTCCGACTAGGCCATCTTCTGATTCATATGCAGCTAGAGACATGAGCTCCGGTGGGTACTGGTTAGTTCATAATGTTGTTCCACCTATAGGATTGTGGATCCCTTTAGCTCCTTGGGTACTTTCTCTAGCTCCTCCATTGGGGCCCTGTGATCCATCCAATAGCTGACTGTGAGCATCCACTTCTGTGTTTGCCAGGACCCGGCATACCTCACAAGAGACAGCTATATCTGGGTCCAACATTGGTAAAAATTTAACTAAGGCATAAACAGTTTATGTAATAAAGATTTTATTGATCTACCTGATAGTTGAAAGAAAGGAAGGCCCACTAAAAGTTATTCCAAGAATGCAAGGATGGTTTACTATAAAAAAAATAAGGAAAAAATATTTTCTAAGGAATATTTTAATTTGTTAATAGTTTTTAATGTCTTCTGGAAATGAGCATACCATGTACATAGAGGTCATCACTTTCCTCTGACCCAGATTCCAACCAGTTACACACTCTTTACTGATGTGCCGTTTTCCTCTCTTCAAAAATTATGTAAAACATACCTACCCTTTCTTCTTAACTGTTCTGTTATATTAAGAAACTTCTCTTCTTGTTTCACAGTTATTATCTTCCCTTACATGTGTGTGCACATGTGTACGCACACCCTCAAATCTTATTCATCTTATTCTTTTGATCTGACTGTCATATATTCTCCATTGCAGTTTTGTAAAGGGAACCATGAAAGTCACAGGAACTTTGGGGCCTCTTCTAAATTCTACAAGTAGAAAATATGTACAACAGAAACAGAGAAGTTTCAGTAGCATAATTGTCTGCAAATTTTGAAAAAACAAAAAACCCCAACATAGTAGATTCTGTCAGTCATTCCTAGATCTTAGCTGCATGAATGTCAATAGTACAAAGATAATCTTGAATTTGTTTTACTGTTACTCATCACTTACTATGAACTTAGTTTCTGGTTAGCCCATTTATACCACACATGTAGGAATATTGTTCAAATCTGTCACATTAAAAATGAGGTGACTTGGTCAGAGAGATGGCTCAGTGGTTAAGAACACTGACTGCTCTGCTAGAGGTCCTGAGTTCAATTCCCAGCAACCACATGGTGGCTCACAACCATCTGTAATGGGACCCGATGTACTCTTTTACTGTGTGTCTGAAGAAAGCTGAGGTGTACTCATATAGATTAAATAAATAAATAAATAAAACGAGGTAACTATCTTCAGGTGAGCTTTGTAACACTCCTCTGCCCCAGTCCACTATAGATGTTCAGGATCTAGCCATTGTCTTTTCTTCTCCAAATTTCTTGGAGGTGTACAGTGAAGACTCATTGGGTTGAATTAAATTTAGTAAGAATACATCATCTGACTGAAAGCTTCTTTTCATTTCTTGCCAATTGCCTGCTGACTGTAGTGCATTTCATTCCATTTGTTTTTTTTTGTTTTTTTTTTTTTTTTAAATTCAACTGAATAGAAGTCCTTGCCGGTCCCTAAAGAAACTGCAGGAATAAGTCAGAGTGGAGGTTCCACTTGTCCACATCAGCTATCGAGAAGAGAGATGATGAAATAACACATCTCTATTTTTCTGAACTGAACACACAGAGGAAGAAAAATAAAACTATGTACAGTCTATCTAGAATAATTTTCAATTTGAGAGAGGTGCTGACCTGGAGCTGGCTAATATAATGAGAAAATGTGATTGTGCTGAAGCTGGAGAAAGAAGAGGCCCTGTGAAGTTGTCAGTGAGAGGCAGTGAAGGGAGAGAGTTGCTTCCAAGTACAGGTGGCTGTCATCCAGCACTCTAGTGGTATGAGGAAGCTGATTTAGAATTGAGGCACTCCCATTTCTGCTGATAGTGTTGTCATCAGTGAGGCAGGGACCCGATGTGCTTGTGCAGGATCTAATATTAGGGCATGAAGGGAAAAGCAGGGAGTTAGACCAGAAGATATACAGTGTTCTGGAGCATGGCAATGGTCAGAGTAACCAGATTTAAATTCCAACCCTTATACATACTCTGTTTGTGACCTTGAGCTAGGTGTCATACTTTTCTAAACTTCAATTTCCCCAGCTACAAAATAGTTGCAAGTCTACCTGATAAAATTGGTAGGGAGTTAAATATGATAAAAAGAAAGAAAACAGCTTCATTCATCAGAAACAATCAAGCAATCATCCATTTTAAAGTTCAATCTTCACAGATGCCTGGACTCTGGGGCTCAAGATACCTGGATAATAGAAGCCAGGGACCAATCATGTTCAGCCTTACATGTTCATTCTTACAGCCACACATTCCCTCCTAATTAAAGCACATATGAGTTTGATAGAAGATGCCTGTTCCTAAGGGAGACAAAGCTTGTCAATACACTCTTGTCTTTCTTGAGAAAGATAAAGCAAACTCTTTTTCATGTGGGGTGCATCTCAGATACTCAGTAAAGGAGATATACTTTTAGCCAGTCTGCCCTGTAAACTCTGATTCCTAGACTTCCATTCATTCAGCAGGGCTATATGAGGTAGTGAAAAAAAGCCTGGGTTTTGAGGTCAGAAAGGTTGGAATTTGTATCTGTCTCATCATCTTGTAGTCTTAATTTAACATGCGTTCCTTTAGCTCATCCCTTTTCAAGGTATAAGGGAATTAAGGTTTGGTAGAGAAACAAGCCATACATGCTTGATATTCATAATGCTCTGGGGGAGAGGGGAAGCCATATGAACATGCATGCTGAGAGCTGCACAAGTTCAGATATGGAAGAATGGGCAGGGGATTTTGAATTGTGTCAAGCCCAGCTTAAGAAGCTGTATCCTAGAAGGCTTCCTGAAGGAGATAACATCTGAGTCTAGTCTTAAAGGATGAAGAGCATTTGAGATTAGGGGTTGGACAATTTAAACAGGCTAGAGCTTTATCTTTTTGAAACCTTGTCTTCTTTGATGGGGAAACAGGATCACATCTGTCTAACAGGGTCTTTGTGGTTACTGGCATCCCACTGGCAGTCCATCAGTAATATTGTTTCATTTTCAGCAGCACTGAGTTTAAATGACTTTCTAACCTGCTAGAGAAAGTGGTGTTTTAATATTGTTTTGCAAATGCATGAGTGGTCCATGTAACAGTTTTCCTATGCCTTTGGTCCCCCCTGTTTCCATGGCTCTATGGAAAAAACACAAACCACATGTGGGGGGAAAACATTTACTTTGGGCCAAACACATACAGATAATTTTTCTTGTGTTATTTACTAAGAAGTATAATACAACAAATATTTACATAGTATGTACAGTTCTAATTATTACAAGAACTATAATTTAGAGACTATTTAAAATATATGGGGATATATATATATGCATATGCAAATACTTCTTCATTTTGTGTAAGTGACCTGAAAGCTCATAGATTTTTTTTAACTATCTCTTTTTACCATTTCCTTCTGATATAACAAACATACATATAGCATACTATTTTAAGACAACCCACAGCCTATGTCCTTGTATTATATTTTTAATCTCATTAAGTTTTTTCTCTTTGTATTTAAGCTTGGGACATTTCTGTTAACCTATTTGGTTTTTAATTGTTTGTATTGGTTCTTTGTGATTTTCACATCATTCACCCTAATCACACTCATCTATCCCTCCTTTCCTACTCATTGTCTACTCTTGCAACATGCCCCCCCCCCAACAGAGGAAAATATCATTGTAAAAGTTGTAGTATGTCACAGTGTGTCCCACAGTATACACTTTTTTCTATACTTCTTTGCTTGCAAATGAGTTCATTGCAACGAGTCATTAATCTAGTTAAAGACCTCTGGCTTCTACTATACTATCTATAATAAATCTTCACTGGGACTCCTCTTGGATATCCTGTTGTTGCTCTATGTCATGGGAATCCTGTAGGTTTTAATCTGTAGGACCAGCTTCTTCAAGTACTCCAGAAGTTTATCAATGGGGTAGATATTAGGGTGGGCCAATACAAAGACATATATAAACTGGTGAGCCAGCCAGCCCTCCTGCACCCACACCACTGGGATGAGTTCTCCTGAGCTGCCTCTAATGGCCTATCCAATGGTACTTCCAGCAAGGGCCATAGCCAGCTGTTCACTTCTCATGCCTTGAGGGCTAGCTCATCAACTCACAGTCCAACAGGGCCAGCTCTATTGTGCTGCTCAGGCCAGGTACAGGGCCCACTCTTCTAAGTGCTGCAACAGGTGAGGGGCTAGGCTGTTCTCTTGCTCTCAAGATGCCAGAGCCGGCTCTTCGGCCTGCCATAGGTAGCCAGGGATAAGGGAGGGTAAGAAGGTATGTTTCCCACACAGCAGAAAAAAGTCAGGACCAGGTCTTCCTCACTCACACCTTCAGGGCAGGCTCACACAGAGCTTCAACATCCAGGGCCAGCTCTACTATGCTGCTCAGGGGAGGCTGACCTATTTTTAAGATAACTAATATATTCTTGCCTGCCTTCTTCCATCCTCCTGTTTTTTTCTTATATTGTAGAGTCTTTTATTTTTAGTACAAGCTGGATATGGATCCATCTTCCTTCTTGCTCTGTTTCTTCAGTTCTGGTATTAATGGGGTACACAACCATTTCTGTTCTATATTCATTATTCATTTATGTCTATTAATATGCTGAATTGTGTGACTTTAACTAAGGGATACACACACACAAAGTAAGTTAAAAGACAAAGGTATTTATTTTGGTCACAATGCCAATTTATGGTCATATCATTTCAGGAAAGTCAACTCAGGCACTTGAAGAAGCTAGTCTACATACACAGTGGGGGTGAGAAGAGAGAGAATGAGTGCACCCAGTGTTCTCATACTCATCAAGATGTCTAAACTTACACAGTAAAGGATCCAAACATAGGGAATGGTCCTACACGGAGTGGGCTGTGTTTCCCCACATCCGTTGATGAAATAAAAACAATCTCTGCCTAAGTCATGTCCACAGATCAACCTGATTTAGACAATTATTCATTGAGACTCTCTTGCTAGATGATTCTACATTCTGTCAGTATGACAGAACTAACATTAAAACTAACAATCACAATCATATTTTTGATCTTTCAAAATTTTGACATATTATTTTGATTATTTCCAAGAATTGGCATTTATTTCTTTACATAATTACTCAATTTTGTTTATACAGCCTAATTTTTACTTCAACCGGGTTGACATATTAATGATAATATTTCAAATATAATGATCTTGTCTTATAATCAATCCTAACATCTATGCCATTTCAGATCATGATATTTTCTTAGTTTCTTCTATTTTTTTTTTACCTTGCATTTTATTCAGGATGCCTTGTAATATTTTGTTGAAAGCTTGATAACAGAATATTGCATAAGTAACACCTTAGGATTACATTTTACTGTACTTTGCTAGAAATTGTGTTATGCTTAATTCTTGCTTCATTTTAGGACTATATTTTACTGTACTTTGCTAGAAATTGTGTTATGCTTAATTCTTGCTTCATTCTCTGCTGATCTTTTTTTATATTCTTGTGGCATTGGCCTCTTTCAGTCCCCCTCCTCAGAGATGACCTATATCCATAAAGTTTTATCAGCTGTACAACACTGTTATTGTGCTGGAGACTTGTTGATGTGGTGATTTGGGAGGGAGAGGAAGTATTCTATACATCTTATGGGTAAATCCTTAGACTTTTTGTGTGTTGTCTATGTTATATTCATAGATCAATCAGCATCTGTGCACTCCTCACAAGAGAATGAATAACTAGTAGAGGTGCTTGAGTGCTTAGTTGAGGGCCTTGGATGCATAGTAGAGGGGCTTGTGTAAATCATGGAGAGCGTGTTGAACAGTAAAGGGGCATGCTGAATAGCAGAGTAACTTGAGTGATTACTCAAGTTGCTTGAGGAATATAAGAGAGGCTTGAATGCATAGTGTGAGGGGGCTTAAATGAATAATGGATATGCTTGGTGAATAGTAGAGGGGATTGGGTAGATAGTAGAGGGTCTTGATCAGAAATAAAGATGTTTGATGAATAGTAGAGGACTTTGAGTGATTAGTAAAGGGTCTTGATAAATAGTAGAGGGACTGAGTGAATAGTACAGGAGCTTGAGTGAGAGAGTGTGCTTTCTGAACAGTGAAATAAAACTAACAAATTTCTTTCCAGTCCTTCCACTATTCATCAATAAGTTGTTATGGATGGCACCCAACTGCTGGGATAAAGAATTTACTTTCCTTTTACTTTCCTCTTTCTCCTCCAGAACCACAGGGTGCTCTTTGTTACCTCTTTGCTACAGAACTTGAAATGATTTCTATGAGTAACACATAGAAAGTATGAAGGCCCCTGTGGACCATTACATTAGTCCATTCAGCCACTACAAGATTGTCGATGTTCCCATCTGTGTTCTCACAAGATCATGGCTTCATCTTGTCCTGCCTCATGTAATCAGGTCTCTCCATATTTGGAAGACTTTGTGAAACTTTTTCCTCCAAATTGAACCAACTTCTTTTTAGAAGAAGGAGGGAGGCTCAGAGGCACATTGATATCATAAAAATCTCACAAGACAGGGATGGGGGGAGAAGGAATGGGATGAGGAACTCTGGGATGGCAGACCGGGAGGGGGGTAACAACTGGATTGTATAAAAATAAAAGTAATAAAAAAATCTCACAAGATTTTTGAGACCTCCACTACAGTTTATAAAAAGGGAAACAGCTGTTGGATGGAGTAACTGCCTATAGGGGGTACAAAGAACTGCAGAGATGCAGAACTCGTGTTCCTGTCTCCCAAGCCAATAAAATCATTGGTTCATCAAGGTGTGTTTAGCTGGAATTGTATCTTTAGTCTGTTTTTGCCCTCTGTTAGGAGTAAGTTGAAATAGAATCCCCAGGGAAAACAATATGACATGGTAGAATGTATAAAAACAAGCCACCAATTTCCTACATTCAATCTTTCTTGTTTTGTAGGCAGGCATGATGACTTTTACCTCTTTATCTTGAGCTGAAACTCTATGGTGTTATATTTATACAATACTTAGGAATAAAAAGCAGTGGGTCATTCATACATTAAATAACTCACAATAAGTCTTAAACATGAGGAAATTATGTATATATAAAATAAAGTTTACCCACACCCATATGATGCTAGAAATCAGGGCTGAGCTGTTGGTATAGGAAGAGCAAACTGAGAATTTAAGTCATAACCTCTATTGAGAAAGACAGAAGGGAGGAGGATGGTAAGTGCACTTTCTAATGGTGACAACTGTTGAGTCAGTCATGGAATCCAGTTAGCTCTAAACTATGCAGGAATTCTCTGTCCTAGTCTCAGAAGACTGTACCCATAATTTTGATGACTATGTATTGTAAAGAAAACATTTATATCTATAGGAAACTGCATAAACAAACATTTTTATGATAGAATAATGGTAATAAAGTATATAGCATATAAATATAGGAAATTCTAAATCTATAAAAATATTAAAATCTGTATCAATGATGGCAAACATATATCTGTGCTTAACAAATTGGTATGGGGATTGATACATAGATATGTTGTCATAGAGGCAGGTATGTAGGTAGATAGATGAATGGACAGAGAGACAGACAGACAGACAGACAGATGAAAACCATGCTGAAACCTCATATAGGTGATTAATTAAACAACTAAATGTAATTAAATTAGTGGATCACTGATGTAGTAAACAGATTGGAAAACTTTTATGATTTTGCAGAAAATGGCTGCTGTTAGGGTTCTATAGGAAAAGGATTCAAGTGGGAATAAAGATAGCTGTGGATGGCTCCAGCTGCATGCATAGCAGAGGAAGGCTTTGCCATACATCAATGGGAAGAGAGGTCTTTGGTCCTATGAAGGCTCAATAGATGCCCCAGTGTAAGGGAATCAAGGGCGGGAGGTGGGAGTGGATGATGGGTGGGTAGAGGAACACCCTCATAGAAGCAGGGGAGGGAGGATGGGATTGGGGGTTTCCGGGAGGGGGGGAAACCAGGAAAGTGGATCGCATTTGAAATGTAAATAAAGAAAATATTCAATAAAAAAGAAAAAATGCTGTGAAATCACAAAAAGTGATAAGGAGATAGATTCATGGAAGAAACCAAAAGATTATGTAACTTCAGATTTCTTGGAGGAATGTGAAATATATGACTGGGTAGAGGGCTTGGGTTGAGAAAATTCCCATCAGTGAGAAGATATAGGGTCAACAGACCACAAAACAGATCAAGCAGTAAAGACTTTGAGGATGTTCTCAGATGTATGGATATATTCGATTCTGGAAAGGAAGGGGAGAATGCAAATGTTATCAGAAGTCGCTTGGAATTGAGAGGGGACAAATTCAGAAGGTCCCTTGCTCTCTACTGACCTCCATGATAAGGGCACGATTCATCCTGTTTATTAACTTACACACACACTAGCACCACCAGCTCCACTACCACCACCACCAGTACCACTGCCACCATCACAGCAAAAACAAAGTATAGTTCAGGGACAAAGTGCTTTCCTATTTATTTACTTTACTTGTTTGTTTATTTATTCATTATTTGTTTGTTAGTTTATGATACAGGGTATCACTGTGTAACCCAGAAATCTTTCTTTTTTTTTTTTCAGTTTTATAATTTTTATTTTCCTTACCACACCAAACCATCAGAAATCATCTAAGGGGAAAAATGACACAATGAAACATGACTTTTCATTTTAAGGCACACTAAGCTTGTGCTAATAGTCTACTGTTTCTCCACAAAGGAAAAAAAACACAAAAACAAAAATTTCTAACGTCATCCAAGCATAAGATTATGAAATTCTGTGTCTCAATTAGTGTTACAGATACTTACTATTCTTTATTTTTAACTTTTTTTATTTTTGTTTTTTTTGTCTTTTTTTTATTACGTATTTTCCTCAATTACATTTCCTATGCTATTCCAAAAGTCCCCCATACCCCCCACACTTCCCTACCCACCCATTCCCATTCTTTTGGCCCTGGCATTCCCCTGTATTGGGGCATATAAAGTTTGCAAGTCCAATGGGCCTCTCTTTCCAGTGATGGCCAACTAGGCCATCTTTCGATACATATGCAGCTAGAGACAAGAGCTCCGGGGTACTGGTTAGTTCATCATGTTGTTCCAACTATAGGGTTGCAGATCCCTTTAGCTCCTTGGGTACTTTCTCTAGCTTCTCCATTGGGAACCCTGTGATCCATCCAATAGCCGACAGTGAGCATCCACTTATGTGTTTGTTTGGCCCCAGCATAGTTTCACAAGAGAGAGCTATATCTGGGTCCTTTCAGCAAAATCTTGTTAGTGTATGCAATGGTGTCAGCGTTTGGAAGCTGATTATGGGATGGATCCCTGGATATGGTAGTCTCTAGATGGTCCATCCTTTCATCACAGCTCCAAACTTTGTCTCTGTAACTCCTTTCATGGGTTTTTTGTTCCCACTTCTAAGAAGGGGCACAGTGTCCAGACTTTGGTCTTCATTCTTCTTGAGTTTCATGCGTTTAGCAAATTGTATCTTATATCTTGGGTATCCTAAGTTTTGGGCTAATATCCACTTATCAGTGAATACATATTGTGTGAGTTCCTTTGTGATTGTGTAACCTCACTCAAGATGATGCCCTCCAGGTCCATCCATTTGGCTAGGAATTTCATAAATTCATTCTTTTTAATAGCTGAGTAGTACTCCATTGTGTAAATGTACCATATTTTCTGTATCCATTCCTCTGTTGAGGGGCATCTGGGTTCTTTCCAGCTTCTGGCTATTATAAATAAGGCTGCTATGAACATAGTGGAGCATGTGTCCTTCTTACCGGTTGGGACATCTTCTGGATATATGCCCAGGAGAGGTATTGCAGGATCCTCCGGTAGTACTATGTCCACTTTTCTGAGGAACTGCCAGACTGATTTCCAGAGTGGTTGTACAAGCTTGCAATCCCACCAACAATGGAGGAGTGTTCATCTTTCTCCACATCCTCGCCAGCATCTGCTGTCACCTGAATTTTTCATCTTAGCCATTCTGACTGGTGTGAGGTGGAATCTCAGGGTTGTTTTGATTTGCATTTCCCTGATGATTAAGGATGTTGAACATTTTTTCAGGTGCTTCTCTGCCATTTGGTATTCCTCAGGTGAGAATTCTTTGTTCAGTTCTGAGCCCCATTTTTTAATGGGGTTATTTGATTTGCTGGAGTCCACCTTCTTGAGTTCTTTATATATATTGGATATTAGTCCCTTATCTGATTTAGGATAGGTAAAGATCCTTTCCCAATCTGTTGTTGGTGTTTTTGTCTTATTGATGGTGTCTTTTGCCTTGCTGAAGCTTTGCAGTTTCATGAGGTCCCACTTGTCAATTCTCGATCTTATAGCACAAGCCATTGCCGTTCTATTCAAGAATTTTTCCGGGGGCTTGTGAGATGGCTCAGTGGGTAAGAGCACCCGACTGCTCTTCCGAAGGTCCAGAGTTCAAATCCCAGCAACCACATGGTGGCTCACAACCATCAGTAACGAGATCTGGCGCCCTCTTCTGGAGTGTCTGAAGACAGCTACAATGTAATTACATATAATAAATAAAATTTAAAAAGAAAAAGAATTTTTCCCCTGTGCCCATATCTTCAAGGCTTTTCCCCACTTTCTCCTCTATAAGTTTCAGTGTATCTGGTTTTATGTAAAGTTCCTTGATCCACTTAGATTTGACCTTAGTACGAGGAGATAGGAATGGATCAATTGCATTCTTCTACATGATAACAACCAGTTGTGCCAGCACCATTTGTTGAAAATGCTGTCTTTCTTCCACTGGATGTTTTTAGCTCCCTTGTCGAAGATCAAGTGACCATAGGTGTGTGGCTTCATTTCTGGGTCTTCAATTCTATTCCATTGGTCTACTTGTCTGTCACTATACCAGAACCATGCAGTTTTTATCACAATTGCTCTGTAGTAAAGCTTTATGTCAGGCATGGTGATTCCACCAGAGGTTCTTTCATCCTTGAGAAGAGTTTTTGCTATCCTAGGTTTTTTGTTATTCCTGATGAATTTGCAGATTGCATTTTCTAATTCATTGAAGAATTGAGTTGGAATTTTGATGGGGATTGCATTGAATCTGTAGATTGCTTTTGGCAAGATAGCCATTTTTACAATGTTGATCCTGATCCTGCCAATCCATGAGCATGGGAGATCTTTCCATCTTCTGAGATCTTCTATAATTTCTTTCTTCAGAGACTTGAAGTTTTTATTATACAGATCTTTCACTTCCTTAGTTAGAGTCATGCCAAGATATTTTATATTATTTGTGACTATTGAGAAGGGTGTTGTTTCCCTAATTTCTTTCTCAGCCTGTTTATTCTTTGTGTAGAGAAAGGCCATTGACTTGTTTGAGTTAATTTTATATCCAGCTACTTGACTGAAGCTGTTTATCAGGTTTAGGAGTTCTCTGGTGGAATTTTTAGGGTCACTTATATATACTATCATATCATCTTCAAAAAGTGACATTTTGACTTCATCTTTTCCAATTTGTATCCCTTTGATCTCCTTTTGTTGTCGAATTGCTCTGGCTAGGACTTCAAGTACAATGTTGAATAGGTATGGAGAGAGTGGCCAGCCTTGTCTAGTCCCTGATTTTAGTGGGATTGCTTCAAGCTTCTCACCATTTACTTTGATGTTGGCTACTGGTTTGCTGTAGATTGCTTTTATCATGTTTAGGTATGGGCCTTGAATTCCTGATCTTTCCAAGACTTTTATCATGAATGGGTGTTGGATCTTGTCAAATGCTTTTTCCGCATCTAAGGAGATGATCATGTGGTTTTTGTCTTTGAGTTTGTTTATATACTGGATTACGTGATGGATTTCCATATATTGAACCATCCCTGCATCCCTGGGATGAAACCTACTTGGTCAGGATGGATGATTGTTTTGATGTGTTCTTGGATTCGGTTATCAAGGACTTTATTGAGGATTTTTGCATCAATATTCATAAGGGATATTGGTCTGAAGTTTTCTATCTTTGTTGGGTTTTTTTGTGGTTTAGGTATCAGAGTAATTGTGGCTTCATAGAATGATTTGGGTAGAGTACCTTCTGTTTCTATTTTGTGGAATAGTTTGTGAAGAACTGGGATTAGATCTTCTTTGAAGGTCTGATAGAACTCTGCACTAAACCCATCTGGTCCTGGGCTTTTTTTGGTTCGGAAACTATTAATGACTGCTTCTATTTCTTTGGGTGATATAGGGCTGTTTAGATCATTAACCTGATCTTGATTCAACTTTGGTTCCTAGTATCTGTCTAGAAACTTCTCCATTTCATCCAGGTTCTCCAGTTTTGTTGAGTATATCCTTTTGTAGAAGGATCTGATGGTGTTTTGGATGTCTTCAGGATCTGTTGTTATGTCTCCTTTTTCATTTCTGATTTTGTTAATTAGAATGCTTTCCCTGTGCCCTCTAGTGAGTCTGGCTAAGGGTTTATCTATCTTGTTGATTTTCTCAAAGAACCAGTTCCTTGATTGGTTGATTCTTTGAATAGTTCTTCTTGTTTCCACTTGGTTGATTTCACCCCTGAGTTTGATTATTTCCTGCTGTCTACTCCTCTTGGGTGAATTTGCTTCCTTTTGTTCTAGTGCTTTTAGGTGTGTTGTCAAGCTGCTAGTGTGTGCTCTCTCTAGTTTCTTTTTGGAGGTACTCAGAGCTATGAGTTTTCCTCTAAGAAATGCTTTCATTGCGTCCCATAAGTTTGGGTATGTTGTGGCTTCATTTTCATTGTACTCTAAAAAGTCCTTAATTTCTTTCTTTATTCCTTCCTTGACCAAGGTATCATTGAGAAGCGAGTTGTTCAGTTTCCACGTGAATGTTGGCTTTCTATTATTTATTTTATTATTGAAGATCAGCCTTAGTTTATGGTGATCTGATAGGATGCATGGGACAATTTCAATATTTTTGTATCTGTTGAGACCTGTTTTGTGACCAATTATGTGGTCAATTTTGGAGAAGGTACCATGAGGTGCTGCGAAGAAGGTATAATGTTTTGTTTTAGGATAGAATATTCTGTAGATATCTGCCAGATCCATTTGATTCATAACTTCTGTTAGTTTCACTGTGTCCCTGTTTAGTTTCTGTTTCCATGATCTGTCCATTAGTGAAAGTGGTGTGTTGAAGTCTGCCACTATTATTGTGTGAAGTGCAATGTGTGCTTTGAGCTTTACTAAAGTTTTTTTTAATGAATGTGCCTGCCTTTGTATTTGGAGCATAGATATACAGAATTAATAGTTCCTCTTGGAGAATTTTACCTTTGATGAGTATGAAGTGCCCCTCCCTGTCTTTTTTGATGACTTTGGGTTGGAAGTCAATCTTATCAGATATTAGAATGGCTACTCCAGCTTGTTTCTTCATACCATTTGCTTGGAAAATTGTTTTCCAGCCTTTCATTCTGAGGTAGTGTCTATCTTTTTCTCTGAGATGAGTTTCCTGTAAGCAGCAAAATGTTCGGTCTTTTTTGTGTAGCCAGTTTATTAGTCTATGTCTTTTTATTGGGGAGTTGAGTCCATTGATATTAAGAGATATTAAGGAAAAGTAGTTGTTCCTTCCTGTTATTTTTGTTGTTAAAGTTGGCATTCTGTTCTTGTGGCTGTCTTCTTTTAGGTTTGTTGAGGGATTACCTTCTTGTTTTTTCTATGACGTGGTTCCCGTCCTTGTATTGTTTTTTTCTGTTATTATCCTTTGAAGGGCTGGATTCGTGGAAAGATAATGTGTGAATTTGGTTTTGTCATGGAATACTTTGGTTGCTTCATCTATGTTAATTGAGAGTTTTGCTGGGTATAGTAGCCTGGGCTGGAATTTTTGTTCTTTTAGTGTCTGTATAACATCTGTCCAGGATCTTCTGGCTTTGATAGTCTCTATTGAAAAATCTGGTGTAATTCTGATAGGCTTGCCTTTATATGTTACTTGGCCTTTTTCTCTTACTGCTTTTAGTATTCTATCTTTATTTAGTGCATTTGTTGTTCTGATTATTATGTTTCGGGAGGTATTTCTTTTCTGATCCAGTCTATTTGGAGTTCTGTAGGCTTCTTGTATGTTCATGGGCATCTCTTTCTTTAGATTTGGGAAGTTTTTTTTTTATAATTTTGTTGAAGATGTTTGTTGGTCCTTTGAGTTGAAAATCTTCATTCTCATCCACTCCTATTATCTGTAGGTTTGGTCTTCTCATTGTGTCCTTTATTTCCTGGATGTTTTGAGTTAGGATCTTTTTGCATTTTCCATTTTCTTTGATTGTTGTGCCGATGTTCTCTATGGAATCTTCTGCACCTGAGATTCTCTCTTCCATCTCTTGTATTCTGTTGCTGATGCTTGCATCTATGGTTCCAGATTTCTTTCCTAGGGTTTCTTTCTCCAGCGTTGCCTCACTTTGGGATTTCTTTATTGTGTCTACTTCCCTTTTTAGGTCTTGGATGGTTTTATTCAATTCCATCACCTGTTTGGTTGTGTTTTCCTGCAATTCTTTAAGGGATTTTTGTGCTTCCTCTTTAATGTCTTCTACTTGTTTAGCAGTGTTCTCCTATATTTCTTTAAGTGAGTTATTAAAGTCCTTCTTGATGTCCTCTACCATCATCATGAGATATGCTTTAAATCCAGGTCTAGCTTTTCGGGTGTGTTGGGGTGCCCTGGACTGGGCGAAGTGGGAGTGCTGGGTTCTGATTGTTGCGGCCTGCCCGCAGTCCACAACACGAATGGTTCACTGAGAAAGGCAGTTCAGGCTGAAAAGAGAGGAAACTAGATGGGGCGGAAGAAACAATGGAGTCAAGACAACAAATATTTTGATCAAGACTCAATTTTATTAATTCCAGACACTCAGTTTATATAGGAAGGGGGAGGGAACTCAATTTCCCGCCAAGTAACTCAGGGTCCAGTAGCAGGACGAACACGTGTGTGACTCCAGGCAGCAAAGGCAGGTTCCAGCAGTGGGCGTGGCAGGACGAATGAGCTGGTAGCTCCACCCTTGAGCAGGCAGGTTCAAGGCTGGGGGAAGGGAGGCCACACTGATGATGGTGAGTGGTCTTGGTTTCTGTTAGTAAGATTCTTATGTTTTTCTTTCGCCATCTGGTAATCTCTGGAGTTAGTTGTTATAGTTGTATCTGTTTAGAGATTGTTCTTCTGGTGATTCTGATTACTGTCTATCAGCAGACCTGGGAGACAGGCTCTCTCCTCTGAGTTTCAATGGTTAGAGCACTCTCTGCTGGCAAGCTCTCCTCTTACAGGGAAGGTGCACAGATATCTGGTGTTTGGACCTCCTCCTGGCCGAAGAAGAAGGCCCAAAACAGGACCTTTCCCAGATGCTGTGTTGCTTTGGCAGGTCACAGAAGCTGTCTGCTTCTGTGGTGCACACTCTCACCTGTGCAGACTAAGTTCCTAAGTTCGGCGGAGTCTAGGAACCAAGATGGAGCTCCCTGCTCCTGAGGCAGAGGGCTCCTGTGCTGGGCTGACTCCTGTCCTCCCCGGCTGGGAGGGTGGCCGGATGTCTGTGGCCCGAAAAGGGTGCTGTCTCAGCGGCAATGTGGCTCCCGCCTGTCCCAGAAGCTGTTTGCTTCTGTGGTGCACACTCTCACCTGTGCAGACTAAGTTCCTAAGTTTGGTGGAGTCCCGGAACCAAGATGGCACTCCCTGCTCCTGAGGCAGAGGGCCCCCAGAACTCTTTCTATAACCCATTTTGACCTAGAACTGCCAAGCCACCTGGCATATTAGAATGTACCACCGCAACCAGTCCAAAATGTGCTTATTTTATAAAGATTCTAGAAGAAGTAGTGTTGTGCTATGAAATGAATAGGTAGAGACAGAAATATGAATACAGGGATAGACAGAAGTTGGTATTGGTAAGGAAAGAAATGAGAACCATGCAAAACTTACCTTAGGTATGTTTGCAGAAACAAGAGAAAGTTGTGGTGTAGAACATTACATTTAAATAGGCTGCAGTGACATAATGAGCCTGGGTAGTGAGAATCCAGAGTATGCAAGAATGGAATTATCAGGGAACTGGAATGTGAAGGAGAAAACTACAGATGCATGCTATAAGAGGTGGCAGTCATAGGGTATCAAAGGTAAAAGTATATGTGTATGTGCCCACATAAAAGCCAGGCAAAAGGACATGTATCTTCTATAAACCCAATATATTGGATTATATTATATGGATTATATTATTGGATCATATTATATGCCTACATTTGTATATATGAAATTTAAACTGATATATAATAATGCTTCTTTAGTTTATGGCTTGAGTTATACCCTTTCAAAGAAGTGTGTATGCTTTAGCTAATGTCTGGTATAGGCACATGCATGAGAACTCCAAGGGGGACTATGACAGAGAGGCAGATTAGATTTTCTCTTGTTCAGTGAGCTATGGTGAGCTACTAACAATTTTGGGATATTTTGGAAAGGTGCCATTAGGAGTGGGAGTTGATACTGTTTATTAGGTAGATAAAACAGATAACTATGGGGCTGGATTTCAAGAGAATTACTATGATGGGTTGTACAGGGGAAGGAGAGCACATTTGTGGCAATCAATCTATATGAATTTGTATTTCTGTTCTAGGGGATGATAAGGGGTCATATCATAGGGTAATAGTAACCACTGATAAAGTATATAGAGAAGCTGATGTGGAGAAGATTTAGTTTGAATTTATGGATTAGACAACCCAGAATAACTTTTTCCTAATAATTGGAGATCTTTCTCTTTAGTGAATCTCCATCAACAGTTAACCTGTTACCTTCCTCACTTTGCTTGTGGGACATGCCTGCCCTCCAGCAGCTGCCACCTTCTGTGTCATAGAATAGGTACATCTCTGGGGGGCTGGGCACTCACTTTCTACTGCAGTCTTCCCATATTCATTCATCCAACATTTCATCCATACCAAATGTTTTGAAATGGCTTAGAAGATAAAGGGACAATCATTTGACTAACTTATTATTTCACAGTAGCTAAGAGACCTTGATGCTTTAACTGGCTTAAAGCCATGTAAGACTGTGAGTAATAGAAGAAATGGGGCTGAAAATACATGTGTATCATGCAGTCAATCAAAATCTGTGTCAACATTAGTCATCAGAGAAGAAAATGTGCATGGTTAAGCTAAAATTCCAGTCATTGTTTCAATTGTTGCAGAATTGTACCCGTGTTACAGATTATTGAGCTGATTTAATAATGACTTGAATACTTATAGAATTTTGTCACATGCTATATACCACAAGGAAGTAAAGGATAGGTCACATGGAGATGATAGTTTAATCTGAGTGAGCATAAATATGTGTGTATACATTTATTTGTATAAATCATATTATATGCCTACATTTGTATATATGAAATTTAAACTGATATATAAAAATGCTTCTTTAGTTTATGGCTTGAGTTATACCCTTTCAAAATTCATACATTAAAGTCCTTACCTACACACCCTACTGGCCAAGAAGCCATAATGTTTCTTCTGTTTTGATTCTCCAATATGTTGGGTTTATAGAAGATACATGTCCTTTTGCCTGGCTTTTATGTGGGCACTGGGGATCCAAACTCAGGTCTGTATGCTAGTGAAGCAAATATTTTACCCATGGATACATATTTCAAGTCAATATCTATCTGTGTTTATTTGGTACAATGTCTTGTTTGAAGTTCAAGTATGGTATGCACTGTTATAGAGGCAATGCAAATAGCATGTCAACTGCCTTAAATGATAATCATTTCTTTGTGTTTAGAATACTCAAGATCCCTTAGACAGGCACAATTCTGGGTCAAAATTTTTGTGGATGGGCGGGTGACTCTGTATCTCAACTGGAGATTATGCCTATCTACTGGAGGTGGTCTTTTCAGTTTCCATTGCCCCACTGTTGGGCATTTTAGCTAAAGTCATCCCCACTGGGTCCTGGGAGCTTCTCACATCCCTGCTCTCTGGGACTTCCTAGATGTTCTCCCTGCCTCCACCCAACATTGCTGTACATTTCCATTAATTTTTCTGGCCCTCTGGGCTTCTTTCCTGTCTCCCCTCATACCTCATTCTTCCCTCCCTTTCCCCTCCCTTTCCTCTCTCTCATACAGTTCTTGCCTTCTCTTTGCCTCCCATGATTATTTTGTTCCTCCTTCAAATTGGGATTGAAGTATCCATATTTGTGCCTTCCATCAGGGACAAGTATGGAACAGAAACTAAAGGAAAGGCCATCCAGAGAATGGCCCAACTAGGGATCCATCTCATATACAGGTACCAAACCCTGACACTATTACTGATACCATGTTTTGTTTGCAAATTGGAGCCTAGCATGGCTGTCCTCTGAGAGGCTCTACCAGCAGTTGACTGGGACAGATGCAGATATAGACAGCCAACCATTGGACTGAGATCAGGAATCCCTATGGAAGAGTTAACGGAAGGACTTAAGGAGCTGAAGAGGATTGTAAGCCTATAAGAAAATCAAGAGTATCAACTAACCTAGACCCTTCAGACCTCCCAGAGACTAAATTACCAACCAAAGAGTATACATGGGCTGGTTCAAGATCCTGGCACATACGTAGAAGAGGAGTGCCTTGTATGGCCTTGGTGGGAAAGGATGCATTAATCCAGTAGAAACTTGAAGGGGGATGCTATCGGATATGAGGTTGGGATGGAAAGTTGAGAGGGTAGAGGTGGGGAAGCACCCTCTCAGAAGCAAAGGGGAGGGGTGGGGTTAAAGGGTTTGGGGAGGGGGACCAGAAAGGGGGGTAGTTTTTGGAATGTAAATAAATAAGATAATTTTTAAAAAGAATACTCAAGATTCTCTGTTGTGGGTTTTCTGAAATACACAATGCATTCTTGACATCTGTAGTCATCTTATTACATTACATAGCAGGGGAACAACTCCAGTATGCCATTTATCTACTTGTAACACTATACCAATTGGCCATTCTCTTCCATTATACCCTTTATGCTAGAATATTATAATTACAACACTAGAATTAATTCTTAAGAAAATAAATCATTTAGATCCCACCTGTGGGTGAGATCATGTAATATTGACCTTGTTGTATTTGCTTTGTTAACATCTTGCCTTGCCTTCTCCTCTAAGCTGGTAAACTGGGAGGGGTTATCTATATCCCTGCTTTGTGATATAAAAGAACAACTCTTAGCTATAAGCCTATACCATCCCATAATGTTTCTTACCATGATTTCTATTCTGGGTTATCTCTTCCTTATGACACTCATTCTCAGTTAATTCTGGTAAACATCCTGAATGTTGATTTGTTTTTGTTTTTGTTTTTTTTAAAGAAAAAATACTTCAGGAAAATATATTTCTAATTGAAAATGAGAAAGGGGGAAAGGAGATCATGTGTGAGAACTGGTTTTATAAGTGATGGAGACCAGGTTCTAACTGATCTTGAGGATACTGTCTGATTATTTTCAGGCCTCTGCATAAATCATTCTAGGATGATTCAGTAGTGGGCTAAGTTTCCTTTCTTGAAGGTTATAACATACTTTTGGGAATTTGCTGATCAACAAAATTAGGAGTGGTGAATTGTTATACACAGGAAGTCAGGTTTGTGGCAGGAAATGGGCATTGGATACTTCTAAATCCAGACTCTAAAAGCCAAAAGGCTTTTGATTGCTACAATTTGTGGTCACATTTGGCAGTATGATGCATGAGACCCCAGGCTTCAATAAAGGGGAAGAAGATTAAAGCTCACTGGCCTTATAGAAGTTAATAGTGGAACATGTCACGGTAGTAAGTAGACAGGGGACTGCTAGGACCAGGACATGGCATGAAGGAAGTCAGGAGCCAGCTGTCAGGAATGGGAAAGACAGCTTCTTTCATATATATATATATATATATATATATATATATATATATATATATCTCACAGAAGTTGTGTCAAGGCCAGCCATCTGTTGACTGAATAGGTGACTATCTGTTCCCAGTTCTAAGTAGAGCTTTGCTTCACTTAAAAATATAATTTTTGTTTGGAAATGATTGATTTCACTCCAAACACATAGAACAGCCTTGAAGCTTTCTAGATATTACTTTAACCTGAAAATATGGTCAGATATATGCTTTAGTGTTTTTGAGAGAGAACTTTTTAGGCCATGTTCTTCATGATATAGTTTCTAAGTCAAGAAACTGAGTACAAAGCAATTCTAAGGAAAGGCTACAAGGAACTACCCAAAAAAACCTCCTCCCAGGACACAGAAGGGCAAGAAGGTTGGGACTCTGGAAAACTAAGTTGAATTTAAGTTGCACCTTAGAGTTTAACTCAAGGCAGAGGAGCTGAGCCTGATGACCAGCCATCCATTGCTTACACACCACCTCCTGGGGGCATGGCTGGCTGTCAGTCCTTCATTCCCATCTAGATAAACTGACTAATCACAGTAAAGGTAGTCTTTTGACAAAGGTCACAGTTGTGTAGAGAACACAGAAGCTGAAGTCAGGGCACCTATCATTGGCAAAGCTATTTGAGAAGGATATGAACATTGATAAAAGAAATAATTGAAAGAAAAATAAATGATAATAAAAATATCTCCCAGAAGTTGCTTAACTAAGTTCAATGGGGGAGGAACATGTGTGAAGCCATCCACTGTTCTCAGTGATCTCTCTCTCCTTCTCCCTTTCCCTCTTATTTTCGCTCCATACCCCTCTATGAATGCATCTAATTAATTTTCTCAAAATTGATCTGGCTGGGCTAGAGTGGCTGACCAGTATTACCAACAGTTTGGCTGATACAGTAGTGGGACTGGTAAGTAACTCTGAAGTTTTAGGATCGGGAGTTCGGAGTTTGGGAGGAAAGAGAAAAGTCAGACATAAGCTTATAGGCTTTCTTATAGACAGGTATGGTGTAGTGGTGTGGTGGGGTTTATACGTTGGTGTGTGTGTGTGTGTGTGTGTGTGCGCGTGTGTTTGTATGAGTATATGTGAGTGTGTGTATATGTGTGTGTGTTTAAATCACATGACAGCACTGTTCAGAGTAGACTCACAGGGAGGGGGCATGTTTGCTGTATGATACTTGAAAACCCCCTGCTGACATCCCAGTTTCTGGAGAGAGGATCTTATGTAGTCCACTGTAGTTAAAGCATTCTAGAAAGGAAAGACTGGGGCTTCCAGTTCAATCTAGCCAATTTGGCACATAAATAGCCATTTATCTTTTTTGATCTTTAAAGAATGAATCTGTTCTGATATTTACTGATTAATGGTCTGGCAGCAATCATTTTATATTTTTTTGTTATTGCTGCTCTTTCAGTTACTTTTTAAATTACTTGGGAATTTTAAGTTGGCCAGGAACTTGGTGGGTGCATATAGATTTTTGATCAAATCTATCACTCATCCCTTCCATCCCACCCACCACTGTTCCCTCCCAGTTTCATAAGTTCATCATTTAATGCCAAAATGTCAGCTCTGTACTGCCAGTGTATCTATGGGTATTCAAAAGCCATGGCCATCAGGGAAATACAAATGAAGAGATTTCATCTCACCCCAGTCAGAATGGTTACGATAAAATGACAAAGGACAACAAATGGTGTTATGTGAGAGAGGAACAACGTTTTCTCTGTTGATAGGAGTCCAAACTTGTATAGATACTATGGAAATCAGTGTGGAGTTTTCTCAAAAATCTGGAAATAGATCCATCTTGTGATCCATTTTTCAAACCCTTTGATTTTTTTCCCTTTTGAGGAATCAGTGTTAAGTTCTATGCCTCATTCCTAAAAATTGGTTGTTTTCTTGGTATTTTTAAAAAGTTTTTCGTATTCTAGACACCAACCCTCTGTCATATGCATAGCCTGTAAAGATTTTACTTTCATTATGTAGGCTGCTGCTTCACTGCCAGGATGGTGTCAGTTTAGGTTGTTTTGTTTTGACAACCCAAGCAGAAGAACACACTTGTGGAAGAAGTCGTAGCTTTAATTACTGTGCTAGGTAGGCTCCAGGTCTGCAGAATGATGGTCTGGATAATCAGATGCCTAAAATGTTAACCATTGAGATGTGTTTTGGGAAAGATGCAGGTGATGGTAGTGTACACTTATCTCTCTGTTTTACTTTATGCCTAGCAGGTAACACACACCAGAGAATCTTCCAATCATCACTTAGACCAGACTTGTCTCGCAATGTCAATTATTTTCCTGCCTCAGCTGGCTTAGTACTAAAACAGCAGTAGCTGCAGCTGACATTCACCTTGACCTTTCTGGGTTCTGTTGCTGATTAATATGACCTGTCAGCCACAGAGGCCAGTGCTGAACTCTTGACACTCAAGTGTCCCATGAGGAAAGCAACCAGTCACTTGATGGGAGTTTGTTAACACTGTGGCTCTGGAGGCAGAATGGATTCACCACTGCTGAAGCTGATAGCTTTCCTTTCCATGCCTTCACTGTGCTAGCACAGCCAATCTAAGTTCACAATTTACCTCAGCCTGTGAGTTTTCCTTTTTATAATGTCAAGGCATCCCAATGTATACATGATATTAGAGCCACTAGGTATTAATCTGAACATCAGAGATGGTTATTCTCCTCCTCCTCCTCCTCCTCCTCCTCTTTCTTTGATAGCAGGTGATCAACACCAAGGCCACCACTGGCCAAAGTACAGAGTAGTTTATTAACTCCTGAATGCTTAACCCCCAGTGGGACATTTCTATCACACCCTCTCTTCCAAAGCTCAGGGATAACTGCAGAAGAGAGGACTGAAAAGTGTAAAGAGTCAGAGGTAGTGTATGACTCTAAGGAAATAGTGTTTTCCCATCACAACCGGGCAGTTGCAAATATGAACTCACAGAGGTTATAGCAGCATGAACAAGACATGCACAAGCTCAAGCCACTAAAAATCCCATTACAGAGAGAGAAAGAGGGTGTAAAATCCTACCCCTAGTCAGAAAGCTATTGGCAATTGATAGTTTATAGGAGAGGGAGAACCAGTTTTCTTTAAGGGTGTGGCCTCTGACAGATCAACCAGACTCCAGTGAAATGCTAGGCTGCCAAGATTGTATCAGCAACATAAATTGTACTTAATGGATTAGAGAAAAATGATGCCAAGTTGTGGGGTAGGGAAGGGAAATAGAGCTAGGATTTTTTTTTGTGGGGAAGTAACTGAATATGATCAAAATAACATTGTATGGGAGTCTCAAAGAACTAATGCAAATAAACAAAATACTTTATTTACATTTATAAAATGAAGAAACCAACAACAGCAAAGCACTTCTTTGCACTATTAGAGTGACCAGTACTTATTGCATGCCACCAGGGCACAATGGCAGTGGTTTGCATTGCTCTATTTCAGGCTATGCACTAAGTGCAATTTTGAATTGCTTTAGTATGCTTTCTGCTACCAAAACAAAACAACAGATTGGGTAACCTACAAAGAAAATAGTTGCTGAGAAGTCCAAGAGCATGGTAGTAGCATATGGAGAGAGTTTTCATGTATGTTCCGGAAATATGAAGGGCAAGAAAAGCTAAATGCAAGATATCAAAGAGGGATGAACAGCCTTCCATTGCAAATCCATTCTTGCAATAACTACACTTTTCTTGTAATAGGAGATTTAGTGTTTTAATCAGGGTCTTCATTTACTGATTACCTGCTAGCCTCCCTCATGCTACTGTAGCATTAGTGAGTATGTTTCTAATACATAGACTTTAGAGGGGATATTCAAAGTGCCATTTATTCAAAGCCTCATTTACTCATAGTGAGATGAATCTGGATTTATATAAAATTTTCTCTATCAATATGGAACAGTCTGTGAAAAGGGTAGATAAGGACACTTGGAATGATCCAAGGATAGATTGATATTTAGCTGTAATACAGCTTTCTTCTTTTCCATTTATATTTGTAGTCTATACAAACAGAATCTTTATTATAAAAAATGAGGTGCCAGTGGTTGTAGCTTTGATGAATTATAAAACGCATCTCCCATGTTCTCTTATTTCTTAAATACCTCTTCCATCCTCTCTATATTCACCATTGCACAGAATTGTTCCTATCCCAGCAGGGCTGGAAATTTACTTCTTCTTTATACACGTACCTGCATTTGGAGACCTGCATTTGGAGACTTAAGTACATGTACTTAGTCTTGATACACTGGTTTGAAAGATGAGTGCTGGGCTCCAGAGGAATAAGAAGAGGCAGCAGGGTGCTATAGAGTCACTTACATGTGTGAGGACACTTGGCTGGATGAGGTTACCCAGCATTGGTCCCGGGCAGTCTCATAGACATTCTAAACGTTGCTGCCCCACAGTAAGTACTGGGTGATTATATGACATTATCTCTGAGGTCCCTTTGAGACTCAACTTTCTTTTTTTTTTTTTTTAATATTTTTATTACATATTTTCCTCAATTACATTTCCAATACTATCCCAAAAGTCCCCCATAGCGCCCCCCACTTCCCTACCCACCCATTCCCATTCTTTTGGCCCTGGCATTCCCCTATATTGGGGCATATAAAGTTTGCAAGTCCAATGGGCCTCTCTTTCCATTGATGGCCGACTAGGCCATCTTTCGATACATATGCAGCTAGAGACAAGAGCTCCAGGGTTCTGGTTAGTACATCATGTTGTTCCAACAATAGGGTTGCAGATCCCTTTAGCTCCTTGGGTACTTTCTCTAGCTTCTCCATTGGGAGCCCTGTGATACATCCAATAGCTGACTGTGAACATCCACTCCTGTGTTTGCTAGGCCCCGGCATCATCTCACAAGAGACAGCTATATTTGGGTCCTTTCAGCAAGATCTTACTAGTGTATGCAATGGTGCCAGCGTTTAGAAGCTGATTATGGGACGGATCCCTGGATACAGCAGTCTCTAAATGGTCCATCCTTTCATCACAGCTACGAACTTTGTCTCTGTAACTCCTTCCCTGGGTGTTTTGTTCCCAATTCTAAGAAGGTGCACAATGTCCACACTTTGGTCTTCATTCTTCTTGAGTTTCATGCGTTTATCAAATTGTATCTTATATCTTGGGTATCCTAAGTTTTGGGCTAATATCCACTTATCAATGAATACATATTGTGTGAGATCTTTTGTGATTGTGTTACTTCACTCAAGATGATGCCCTCCAGGTCCATCCATTTGGCTAGGAATTTCATAAATTCATTCTTTTTAATAGCTGAGTAGTACTCCATTGTGTAAATGTACCATAATTTCTGTATCCATTCCTCTGTTGAGGGACATCTGGGTTCTTTCCAGCTTCTGGCTATTATAAATAGGGCTGCTATGAACATAGTGGAGCATGTGTCCTTTTTACCGGTTGGGACATCTTCTGGATATATGCCCAGGAGAGGTATTGCTGGATCCTCCGGTAGTACTATGTCCAATTTTCTGAGGAACCGCCAGACTGATTTCCAGAGTGGTTGTACAAGCTTGCAATCCCACCAACAATGGAGGAGTGTTCCACTTTCTCCACATCCTCGCCAGCATCTGCTGTCACCTGAATTTTTGATCTTAGCCATTCTGACTGGTGTGAGGTGGAATCTCAGGGTTGTTTTGATTTGCATTTCCCTGATGATTAAGGATGTTGAACATTTTTTCAGGTGCTTCTCTGCCATTCGGTATTCCTCAGGTGAGAATTCTTTGTTCAGTTCTGAGCCCCATTTTTTAATGGGGTTATTTGACTTTCTGGAGTCCATCTTCTTGAGTTCTTTATATATATTGGATATTAGTTCCTTATCTGATTTAGGATAGGTGAAGATCCTTTCCCAATCTGTTGGTGGTTTTTTTGTCTTATTGATGGTGTCTTTAGCCTTGCAGAAGCTTTGTAGTTTCATGAGGTCCCACTTGTCAATTCTCGATCTTACAGCACAAGCCATTACTGTTCTATTCAGGAATTTTTCCCCTGTGCCCATATCTTCAAGGCTTTTCCCCACTTTCTCCTCTATAAGTTTCAGTGTCTCTGGTTTTATGTGAAGTTCCTTGATCCACTTAGACTTGACCTTAGTACAAGGAGATAGGAATGGATCGATTCGCATTCTTCTACATGTTAACAACCAGTTGTGCCAGCACCATTTGTTGAAAATGCTGTCTTTCTTCCACTGGATGTTTTTAGCTCCCTTGTCGAAGATCAAGTGACCATAGGTGTGTGGATTCATTTCTGGGTCTTCAATTCTATTCCATTGGTCTATTTGTCTGTCACTATACCAGTACCATGCAGTTTTTATCACAATTGCTCTGTAGTAGAGCTTTAGGTCCGGCATGGTGATTCCACCAGAGGTTCTTTTATCCTTGAGGAGAGTTTTTGCTATCCTAGGTTTTTTGTTATTCCAGATGAATTTGCAGATTGCACTTTCTAATTCGTTGAAGAATTGATTTGGAATTTTGATGGGGATTGCATTGAATCTGTAGATTGCTTTTGGCAAGATAGCCATTTTTACAATGTTGATCCTGCCAATCCATGAGCATGGGAGATCTTTCCATCTTCTGAGATCTTCTATAATTTCTTTCTTCAGAGACTTGAAGTTTTTATTATACAGATCTTTCACTTCCTTAGTTAGAGTCACGCCAAGATATTTTATATTATTTGTGACTATTGAGAAGGGTGTTGTTTCCCTAATTTCTTTCTCAGCCTGTTTATTCTTTGTGTAGAGAAAGGCCATTGATTTGTTTGAGTTAATTTTATATCCAGCTACTTCACCGAAGCTGTTTATCAGGCTTAGGAGTTCTCTGGTGGAATTTTTAGGGTCACTTATATATACTATCATATCATCTGCAAAAAGTGATATTTTGACTTCATCTTTTCCAATTTGTATCCCTTTGATCTCCTTTTGTTGTCGAATTGCTCTGGCTAGGACTTCAAGTACAATGTTGAATAGGTATGGAGAAAGTGGACAGCCTTGTCTAGTCCCTGATTTTAGAGGGATTGCTTCAAGCTTCTGACCATTTACTTTGATGTTGGCTACTGGTTTGCTGTAGATTGCTTTTATCATGTTTAGGTATGGGCCTTGAATTCCTGATCTTTCCAAGACTTTTATCATGAATGGGTGTTGGATCTTGTCAAATGCTTTTTCCGCATCTAAGGAGATGACCATGTGGTTTTTGTCTTTGAGTTTGTTTATATACTGGATTACGTTGATGGATTTCCGTATATTGAACCATCCCTGCATCCCTGGGATGAAACCTACTTGGTCAGGATGGATGATTGTTTTGATGTGTTCTTGGATTCGGTTAGCAAGAACTTTATTGAGGATTTTTGCATCAATATTCATAAGGGATATTGGTCTGAAGTTTTCTATCTTTGTTGGGTCTTTTTGTGGTTTAGGTATCAGAGTAATTGTGGCTTCATAGAATGAGTTGGGTAGAGTACCTTCTGTTTCTATTTTGTGGAATAGTTTGTGAAGAACTGGGATTAGATCTTCTTTGAAGGTCTGATAGAACTCTGCACTAAACCCATCTGGTCCTGGGCTTTTTTTAGTTGGGAGACTATTAATGACTGCTTCTATTTCTTTGGGGGATATAGGGCTGTTTAGATCATTAACCTGATCTTGATTCAGCTTTGGTACCTGGTATCTGTCTAGGAAATTGTCCATTTCATCCAGGTTCTCCAGTTTTGTTGAGTATAGCCTTTGGTAGAAGGATCTGATGGTGTTTTGGATGTCTTCAGGATCTGTTGTTATGTCTCCTTTTTCATTTCTGATTTTGTTAATTAGGATGCTTTCCCTGTGCCCTCTAGTGAGTCTGGCTAAGGGTTTATCTATCTTGTTGATTTTCTCAAAGAACCAGCTCCTTGATTGGTTGATTCTTTGAATAGTTTTTCTTGTTTCCACTTGGTTGATTTCACCCCTGAGTTTGATTATTTCCTGCCGTCTACTCCTCTTGGGTGAATTTGCTTCCTTTTGTTCTAGTGCTTTTAGGTGTGTTGTCAAGCTGCTAATGTGTGCTCTCTCTAGTTTCCTTTTGGAGGCACTCAGAGCTATGAGTTTTCCTCTTAAAAATGCTTTCATTGCGTCCCATAAGTTTGGGTATGTTGTGGCTTCATTTTCATTGAACTCTAAAAAGTCCTTAATTTCTTTCTTTATTCCTTCCTTGACCAAGGTATCATTGAGAAGAGTGTTGTTCAGTTTCCACGTGAAGGTTGGCTTTCTATTATTTATTTTGTTATTGAAGATCAGCCTTAGTCCATGGTGATCTGATAGGATGCATGGGACAATTTCAATATTTTTATATCTGTTGAGGCCTGTTTTGTGACCAATTATGTGGTCAATTTTGGAGAAGGTACCATGAGGTGCTGAGAAGAAGGTATATCCTTTTGTTTTAGGATAGAATGTTCTGTAGATATCTGCCAGATCCATTTGATTCATAATTTCTGTTAGTTTCACTGTGTCCCTGTTTAGTTTCTGTTTCCATGATCTGTCCATTGGTGAAAGTGGTGTGTTGAAGTCTCCCACTATTATTGTATGAGGTGCAATGTGTGCTTTGAGCTTTACTAAAGTTTCTTTAATGAATGTGGCTGCCTTTGTATTTGGAGCATAGATATTCAGGATTGATAGTTCCTCTTGGAGGATTTTACCTTTGATGAGTATGAAGTGTCCCTCCCTGTCTTTTTTAATGACTTTGGGTTGGAAGTCAATCTTATCAGATATTAGAATGGCTACTCCAGCTTGTTTCTTCATGCCATTTGCTTGGAAAATTGTTTTCCAGCCTTTCATTCTGAGGTAGTGTCTATCCTTTTCTCTGAGATGAGTTTCCTGTAAGCAGCAAAATGTTGTGTCTTGTTTGTGTAGCCAGTTTGTTAGTCTATGTCTTTTTATCGGGGAGTTGAGTCCATTGATATTAAGAGATATTAAGGAAAAGTAATTGTTGTTTCCTGTTATTTTTGATGTTAAAGTTGGCATTTTGTTCTTGTGGCTGTCTTCTTTTAGGTTTGTTGAGGGATTACCTTCTTGTTGTTTCTAGGGCGTGGTTCCTGTCCTTGTATTGGTTTTTTTCTGTTATTATCCTTTGAAGGGCTGGATTCGTGGAGAGATAATGCGTGAATTTGGTTTTGTCGTGGAATACTTTGGTTTCTCCATCTATGTTAATTGAGAGTTTGGCTGGGTATAGTAGCCTGGGCTGGAATTTGTGTTCTTTTAGTGTCTGTATAACATCCGTCCAGGATCTTCTGGCTTTCATAGTCTCTGGTGAAAAGTCTGGTGTAATTCTGATAGGCTTGCCTTTATATGTTACTTGGCCTTTTTCTCTTACTGCTTTTAGTATTCTATCTTTATTTAGAGCATTTGTTGCTCTGATTATTATGTGTCGGGAGGTATTTCTTTTCTGGTCCAGTCTATTTGGAGTTCTGTAGGCTTCTTGTATGTTCATGGGCATCTCTTTCTTTAGATTTGGGAAGTTTTCTTCTATAATTTTGTTGAAGATGTTTGCTGGTCCTTTGAGTTGAAAATCTTCATTCTCATCCACTCCTATTATCCGTAGGTTTGGTCTTCTCATTATGTCCTGTATTTCTTGGATGGTTTGAGTTAGGATCTTTTTGCATTTTACATTTTCCTTGATTGTTGTGCCGATGTTCTCTATGGAATCTTCTGCACCTGAGATTCTCTCTTCCATCTCTTGTATTCTGTTGCTGATGCTCGTATCTATGGTTCCAGATTTCTTTCCTAGGGTTTCTATCTCCAGTGTTGCCTCATTTTGGGTTTTCTTTATTGTGTCTACTTCCCTTTTTAGGTCTAGTATGGTTTTGTTCATTTCCATCATCTGTTTGGATGTGTTTTCCTGTTTTTCTGTAAGGACTTCTACCTGTTTGATTATGTTATCATGTTTTTCTTTAAGGATTTGTAACTCTTTATCAGTGTTCTCCTGCAATTCTTTAAGGGATTTTTGTGCTTCCTCTTTATTGTCTTCTGCCTTTTTATCAGTGTTCTCCTGCATTTCTTTAAGTGTGTTATGAAAGTCCTTCTTGAAGTCCTCTATCATCATCAGGAGATATGCTTTTAAATCCGTGTCTAGCTTTTCCGGTGTGTTGGGGTGCCCTGGACTGGGCGAAGTGGGGGTGCTGGGTTCTGATGATGGTGAGTGGTCTTGGTTCCTGTTAGTAAGATTATTACGTTTACCTTTCGCCATCTGGTAATCTCTGGGGTTAGTTGTTATCGTTGTCACTGTTTAAAGATTGGAGCAGAAGCTGTGTTCCACTCACCAGCAGTCTCTAAATCCTGCGGCGGGGGTCGTGGGTAGCTGACGGTACCCCGGTGCTGGTCCAGCAGGAAGAGGCCTGTGGTCCTACTCAGGCCGGTTTTCTGCTTCCCTAACTAATGCAGTCTCTGGTCCCGCGTGCAATTGGATTGGAGCAGAAGCTGTGTTCCACTCTCCAGAAGTCTTAAGATCCTGTGGCGGGTGTTGTGGGTAGCTGGTGAGTGTCAGCAGACCCTACGCCCCAGCTGCCCAGGTGCTTTTCTGACCGGAAGAGGGTTGTGGCCCTATGTAGGCCGGATTTCTCTCTCCCCAACCAGAGCAGTCTCAGGTCCCGCGTGATTGGACTGGAGCAGAAGCTGTGTTCCACTCACCAGCAGTCCCAAAATCCTGCGGCGGGGGTCTTGGGTAGCTGGCGGGTGTCAGGCAACCCTGCACTCCCGCTACCCTGGCGCTGATCCGGCCGGGTGAGGCCTGTGGCCCTACTCAGGCCGGTTTCTGCTTCCCTAACTAATGCAGTCTCAGGTCCTGCGCACAATTGGATTGGAGCAGAAGCTGTGTTCCACTCACCAGCAGTCCCAAAATCCTGTGGCGGGGGTCTTGGGTAGCTGGCGGGTGTCAGGCAACCCTGCGCTCCCGCTACCCTGGCGCTGATCCGGCCGGGTGAGGCCTGTGGCCCTACTCAGGCCGGTTTCTGCTTCCCTAACTAATGCAGTCTCAGGTCCCGCGCAATTGGATTGGAGCAGAAACTGTGTTCCACTCACCAGCAGTCCCAAAATCCTGCGGCGGGGGTCTTGGGTAGCTGGCGGGTGTCAGGCAACCCTGCACTCCCGCTACCCTGGCGCTGATCCGGCCGGGTGAGGCCTGTGGCCCTCGAGACTCAACTTTCTTTGGCTCCAGGGGAGCAGAAGATGTTAGTTGCTTTTTCCTCAAACTCTAACTTCGTGTTCATATTGCTTACTGAACATAAAGTGCCCGAGGCTTACTAGTGTAACAGGTGCAGTTCTCCACCCTGTAAATAAGAAAGCAGCACCCAGACCTGCCTCTCACAATCCTTTTTACTTTTAATCTCATGATGTCTTACAAGATAGGCTACTATCTTTGTTCTCTTATTATGGATTCCTCCTCCAGCTTGGGATACAAGTACATTGACATTGGCATTTCATGAATATTTTTTCTGGTGTTTCAGCATCTATCTCTTTTGATTGCAGAAGAGCTGGTATCTTCCTCTTGAGGCGTCTGTGTGCTCTAAATTGCTGAACATTCTGAGCCTAACAAGCTTAATCCTGCATGTTGAAGACATGTGGTTAGGCAGAGAATGGGAAAGCACATGTATCCCATTGTCTAAATCTTTAGGGGCTGCCTTACAAAGACAGCCAGTCAACTAAGTTCCAGATACAGGCTGTCCTTTTTTTTTTTTTTTTTTTTTTCTAATTTCTTCACTTTACATTCCAGTAACAGCAGCTCTCCCCAAATCTGCTTCACATTCAAACTTTTTCCTCCACTTCTCCAATGAGAAAGGGGACTGGGCATTACTTTCCCTCCCCATGATATCAAGTTACTAAGGGACTAAAGGGACTAGAAGAATCCTCTCCATCTGAGGCCAGACAAGGTAGCCCAGTAAGGGGATGGGAATTCACAGGCAGGCAATAGATTCAGGCACAGCTCCTGGGCCTATGTCCATCTTATTCTCTCTCTCTCTCTCTCTCTCTCTCTCTCTCTCTCTCTCTCTCTCTCTCTCTCTCTCTCTCCCTCCCTCCTTCCCTCCCTCCCTCCCTCTCCCTCTCTCCCTCCCTCTCTCTTTCTCCCTCTCCCTCCTTCTCCCCGCCACCATTCTCTCTTTTGTGGATCAGTCTCTAGGAGCCCACAGGAGTCCAGGTTCATTGACTCTGTTGGTCTTCTTGTGGAGTCCTTGTCTGATTCTTGTCGTTCAATCCCCCAATGCTTCCACAAGACTCTCTGAGCTTCATCTAATATTTGGCTGTGGGTCTCTGCATGTTTCCATTAGCTGCTGAGTGGACTTTCTCAGAGAACAGTTACACTAGGCTTCTGTCTGCAAGTATAACTAAGTATCATTAATAGTGTCAGATACTGGGTTTTCCCTATGGCATGGGTCTCAATTGAGGTCAGTCATTGGTTGGCCATTCCCTCTGTCTCTGCTATTTGTCCTTGCATACCTTGTACATAGGACACATTTTGGGTCAAAGGTTTTGTGGGTAGATTGCTGTCTATATTCTTCTACTGGGAATCCTGTCTGGCTACAGGAAGTGGCTATTTTAGAATCCATATCCCTCACTGCTTGGAGTATCAGCTAGATTTGCCCCCATAGACACCCTGGGGTCTGTCCCCAAGTCCAATTTCTCTGGCATGTTCTAGAAATAACCCTCTCCTATTGCTGATTTACATTCTTTCCTCCCTGGTTTCCTTATACTTGATCTGCCTTACTCCATCCAGTTCCCCTCCCCATTGTTTCTCCCCCATTCCATACACCTGTGATATCTATTTTTTTATTTCTCCTTTTGAAAAATATTCAAGCATCACCACTTGGACCCTGCTTGTTATTTAATTTTGTGTGTGTGTGTGTGTGTGTGTGTGTGTGTGTGTGTGTGTGTATGAGTCTGTGGTTTGTAGCATGGTTATCATATACTTTCTGGCTAGCTACTATCCACTTATAAGAGAGTACATATCATGAATGTCCTTTTGGGTCTATTACCTCACTCAGGATGATCTTTTCTAGTTCCATTCAGTTACCTGTAAAATTCATGACATTCTTGTTTTTGAAGAAATGTACAATGTCCTTAATCATCAGGGAAATGCAAGTCAAAACTCCTTTGATATTCTACCTTATCCCTACCAGAATGGCTAAGATAAAATACTCAAGGGGTAGTACATGCCAATGATGATGTGGAGCAATGGAAACACCCTTCCATTGCTGATGGGAGTATTTGTTCAACCCCTCTGGAAATCAATTTGGAGGTGTCTCAGAAAATTGGGAATAGTTCTACTTTTAGACACAGCTATACCACTCCTGGGCATATACCCAAAAGATGCCCTACAATCCAACAAGGAAACTTGCTCACCTATGTTCATAGCAGCTTTAGTTGTAACTGCCAGAAACTGGAAACAACCTAGATGCCCCTCAACTGAAGCATGGATGCAGAAATGTGATTCATTTAGACAAGGGAATACTACTCAACTGCCAAATCAAAGCAGTGTTCTTGGGTGGGATAGTCAAGGGCTCTGGGTTCTAAAGGATTTGGCTACGTTACTAGCTCCTGCACTTCAGTCTTCAGCCTACACCACTCTTCAGATTCCTGCTGTCTTCACAGACTCTGCCTTTGAAGTCCTGCTGCTGTTTCTTTCCCCCTTTCAATCTCTTGTCCTCTTCATTCCTTCATCCCTTCCAATAGGCCTCTGACTATTTCAGAAAGGAATTTAACCTCTGTGTCCTTTGTCAGTTATGCATTTTTCAGTGGGGCTGGACTTCATGGGGATATGTCCATTTGTGTTGAAGCCTTTCCTCTGGCCAGGGAAATCTACAAAGCCCCATTTAAATTCTATTTACCATGTATAGTTTTGTTGTCTCTACTTAAAAGCAAAGAGGTTTAAATAATATTTTAAGTTCCCCTATCATATTTTCACTATCTATAAATTTAAAACTGAATCAATTGATGTTGGAAATCCACAGTAGCTGGCCCCAAGTTCTTCCATTAGCAATAACAGAACAGACTTGGAACCAATACAAACTTTTCAGAGGTGACTGGATGCTCTTTCTCTGTTATAACTCAGAGTTGAAAGTGAGATTCCATGATTGTTTTTGAGTAATTCAGAATGTTTTGCAGAGTTAAAGATAACATCTTAAAGGACAGCAAACAAAACCAGATGGCATTCTCTACCCACTACAGGATCATGAGCAGAAAGTAATGATACTTCTATGCTGATCAGTCTGTTAGTTAGACTGGAGTTGAGATGCCACCTGGACTTCCAAGAATGGAGAAGATATGATAGCAAGAAATGTGCAAGAGGGTTTCCCTAGGGAAGCCTGAATAGAAGGGTCTATGCAACTGCAGAGTATAAGACTTAGAGAAATATGTCTTCTGCTAATTTAGGAGAAAACTGATGTAATATCACAGTTACACAGGTATTTCTGATAGAACCAAGAAATCAGAATGGTGTCTAGGATTATGTAGGATTATACTCACCAAATTATTTTTATTTATACAATTTGTATAGTAGCTATAAATATCCATATTTTCACAAATGTGAGAATGATATCTTACAGGAAAGAATTAAAACTAATACCTTTGTATGCTCCTAAAGTTAAAATTATATTTGTTTCAAAAATTAAAAAGGGTATGTTTGTGTGTGTGTGTGTGTGTGTGTGTGTGTGTGGTAAGTGAGAGAGGGAGGAAAGGAGAGGGAAAGGGAGAGAGAGAGAGTAGATACAGGGAAGGGAAAACACATGCCACAGTGCAAGTATAGAGGTCAATGATGGAGTTCATTCTCTCTATCCACCTTTATATGGGTCTCTAGGCTTGTAAGTCAAGCATCTTTACCTTCTAAGACATCTTTCCATTTTTCATAATATATACTTATTTTTGCCTTCACCATATCTCTATAGGTAGGCTTCACATGCAATAGATGTTTAGATAGGGTTTGGACACATTCTAGACTCTTGGCCTTTTCCATAGTTCTACTTAAAATCAGTCAACTCAAAGTATAAGAAAGAAGGCAGCCTCTGCTCTTTCTGTTCACCTTGATCAGATTCTACTTGCTGGGTTGAAGGAAGATCAGCATGGTTATGAAGAAATGAGTGTTCATTCTTGCTCTTATTCTGAGCTGGTGTATCAGATAATAACTATCTTGTCTCTGGAGATTTTTGCAAACCAGAGCTACAGCTCTTTTCTTAGACCACCCCCCAACATGGTAAAACAGAACTTCCCAGGCTGATTTAGTAGCTTACAAGGCCTATGAACCACTTTGGAAGCAACATGACTCACTATGCTTTGGTCTTGCATTTTCCCGACCAGATGCATGGATCCCATAAAATGCCAAGATGTCTTGGGGGAAATTTAAATAAAAATATGGGGCCTGAAAAGCTTCTGATGAGAGGGATTAATAGACCCTATTAACAATGTATAGTCACAATAATTTGACAAGGGTCAGGGCAAGAGAAAAAAATCTTAGGAAAAAGAAAAAATTCTACAGGCCTGTATTCATGAGAATAATTATTTTAGTAATTTGATTGTTATAAATATGTGCCACTCCTTTGTCTGAAATTATGAGGTAAAACAATATTTTTAAGCTAGAAATGATATCAGTATATGCATTATTTACCACATATTTTGTTTTATATTAACCAGATCATTTAAATCATTAATACATTCCTGTGAGGGAAACTAAGGCACAGAGAAATTACATGAATTGCTAAGAGGTACAGGCTACCAAGTAAAAATAAAGACCACATGGTACTTCTTACAAATGAAGAGTCAGAGACCAATATGTGCAATAAATTACTGGGTGGGATGGAATTCGGGGCCAGATGTGAGTTCAGATTTATGTTCATTTTGCAATATGAAAAATGGTGGTGAATCAGCCTGTTCTATTACCTTCTGTATATCTATTGCACTGTTAGACAGCATTTTGTCTTTTCATTTTAGTTTGTGTTTTTCTCCCTCTCTAGAATTCAAACCACACACACACACACACACACACACACACACACACACACACACACGTACCATAAATACATATACAAAGAATATTGAAGCAAACATATACATATGCATGTATATACTTAACCTTATGTACACATCTACATATTAATGTATACACCTACCTACATATATACATATGTATGTATATCCATAGACATATATATTCATATATAATACATACAAAGACACAGGTATGCACATATATGTATACTCAAACACTTGCTCATAAACACACACTTACGCATTTATATCAGCATGGCTGTGCAGATGCACAGTCATGTGCATATACCTTGACCCATGTCATTGTTGAACTATCACTGCTGAGGTGGTGACATGGACAGCAAGCTCGCAGGCACTCTAGTCAATTTTGTTGGTTTTCTAAGAGTTTTAAAATGTTTGAAAAGATACTGCTGGTAAGAGAAGACATTTAAAAAATGTCCATTCACTCACATTCTAGACGCCCTTCCTTAACAGACTCATGTTGATAGTTTAATCTGTACAATGCCCCCTGAAGATAGGCTCCATCTCTGACTCTGAGCATTTAGGAAGCTTATGTGGCTGACATCTCCCATGGAGACAATACAGTGACAAGTTTTTCTTGTAAATTATATGGAATTAGATGATGGGCAGAGAGAAAGGGAGAGACTTTATTACTCAGAAATAAAACAATCTACAAAATAAATTATAGGTCTGGTGTGCATGAGGGCTGGGATTGGCCAGCAGTTTGATGGATGTAGTCTTGGACTTCTATTTTGAGCTGACAGAGGGCCCTTCAAATCTAGGACCTTGAGTTTGTCACTGATAAATGCTAGGCAAACACCCCTGTCTGCAGAGGATGTGAAGGTTGTTCTGTGCAGGAGACATTGTTGAGCCCCATAAGTTGGTGACTTATCCAATCACTGCTTCTGCTTTAGAGAGTGTAATAAAAGTCATCTGTACAGATTGGACAGTTATTTCCCAAGTACCTTTGGACTACAAAAAGATTCTGATGATCCTGTAAAATCTACTTGATACTTCTAAAAACCACTTATCCTTCCCTAATTTTTACCTAACTGGTACTCGGGGAACACTCAGGACTCCAAAAGTCTTGTACAAGTTCTATCCTCCCAGCGACATCGAGGGAATCATCAATGGCTCCATTTTGCATAAGGCGACTCCCATTTCTTTTTTCCCTTGCTGATGTGTGGCAAATAAGAATTGTTCCTCTGAGTATCTGAATTTAATTCATTGTTGGAGAGTCCCCATGGTCATCATTGGAACCTCTATTCTTGAACTGCCACATGTTCATAAACATAGAGGAAGAAAGTCAAGGCAGAGGGTTAGGAATCCCTCATTGTTTGGATTTAGGATAGAGGTTTCCTCACCAGCATTGCAAAGCAGGACAACCTAGAGAGTCTTTAAAACCCCCAAAGCTGAGTTCCAATACAGACCAATTCAGTATGAGTTTCTTGAGACAATATTGGGATTGCAGGGCTTTTGTAAGCCCCAAGTAGTGATTCTGTATGCACTCAAGTTTGAGATCTAGGGTTTTCCAGTGTTGGCAGGTACCCCCTCCCTCACCCCACTCCCCACCAAATTCACATTTTCATTGAGACCTGAGGGTTTGGGATGACTGTAGATCCTATATGTATTCTAAGTTCATCTCATTGTTTCCCAAACTTGAATGATTTCACGAAACTGGTATTTGTGAAATATCTCTAGGATACATAGCTAGGGGTATGATATGGTCTTGAGACTATGGTGCTTTTTTGTTGTTGTTTTGTTCTGTTTTTTTGTTTTGTTTTGTTTTGGTTTGGTTTGGTTTTACGAGACAGGGTTTCTCTGTAGCCCTGGCTGTCCTGGAACTCACTCTGTAGACCAGGCAGGCCTCGAACTCAGAAATCCGCCTGCATCTGCCTCCCAAGTGCTGGGATTAAAGGCGTGCACCACCACCACCTGGCTGAGACTATGGTGTTTTAATACTGATTTGTAGGTGATTCTTCTGCTTCGTCAGTTTAGGAAAGATAGCTTCACCTATTTCAAGAACAAATATGCTTGGAGGGGAATGCTGAATTGCTGTGACTGACCATTTACTTAGTAGTTCAATCAGTAGGATCACAAGTTGTCTTCTAAAACATTGGAGGGATCACCTAGTCCTACCCTCTTTTGAATGTGTTAGTAAATTGAGGCTCAGGGGAAAGTAATGTCTTCAAGGTGACATTAAATCTAAATTTACTCTATCACAAGCTGAGAAGCTATACTTCAGTCCTTTGTCTCCTCCCATCCCCACTGTGTGCTCTTCAATCCCTGTAGGATGGGGAAAGCTCCACAAACTTGAATCATCAAGCAGCCTGAGCAGGCAACAGAAATTGCTTCTCCATAATGCATCCTTATGACAAGCTGGTTGGTGTAAACAAGGTCCTTGGAGGAACATAAAATGGTGCTCCCCTCAGGGCCCCACCTGGTGGACCAGCCTAATCCATTTTCGTAGACAGCTCCTCTCTGCTCAAACACCCAGAAACTCTCATCTTTGTTATTAAGTCATTAGTCACCATAGCAAGAGGCATTACTGGGAAACCCCAAGGAAAGACAGCTACATGAGACAGTGATGACCATGGCTTCCATGTGATTTAATAAATACAGGTTGGGGAGTCTCTTGGCTAATTATTAGAACTGCCTTCCTGATGCTGAAGGAGTCCTTCCTTGATGCCTTAGGAGGGAGGAGGTTTAGAATAATAGATACATATTGACTGGTGAAGATTAGGGTGGGGAAGAGTGATTTTTCTAACAGGCTCTGGGTAGAGTATGGAAGTATGAACCAAGCACATTGGCAATAGAGAATTCACATGTCAGATCTGATTCTTCTGTTTCTAGATCTCAGTTTTTTTTCCTTCTGGAAAACTGACTCTTCATATGCACTTTCCAGAAGTTGCTTATGGGGATGAAGTAGCCAATAAGATAAAAGAATCAATCATTTCTCTTAAGTGGAAAAAGCTGGACCACAGCATACCTCCCCCCCACCCCAGTGCAGACCTGTCACCCTTCAAGCTGACATTTATTGAATGCTTGCCTAACAATTATTAAGCATTATCAGAAAAAGGCTGAGTCTTGCATCCAGGAAAGGTAGAAAATGAAGCCATCCAGGGCAGTTCCATGGACTTCTCTACCAGAGCCCCTGATAATGCAGTTACACCCAGACTCTCTGTCCACACTGGAAAATGAGCCCTGCCAGGACTTAGGGCTTACTTTCCTGGGATGTCACTTAATGATCATCATACATTTCAGATCTTAGACATTGTTCCCTACTTGTTGGTCCCTTAAGTGCATTCTGAAATTATTTTCATAGCATTTTGATAAAGAGCTTATTTTCTTCCTTTTTTTATTTTGTGATACTTAATCCTCCTGTAGGTTGCAATAGTCACTGGCTAACTGGTTCATCTCTGATTCAGGTCCCAGATATAAAGAAATATCCACTTTCTCACCTTGCTGTTATGTGCACTCTGTGGATTTAGGATGTCAGACACTGGAAGTATTTCATCAACCCACTTGACACCGAGTTTACACCATGTGGCTTCCCAAACTCAATCACTGCACTGAGTGAAACTTATCATTATTACAAATTCAACCAAAACAGTTTTCTCTGCAACCTTCTCAAACCTTTTGCTCCCAAATGCTGAAGAAGGTTGATCCTCCTCCTTACAAATGTGACAATTTCCATACATGTTCACAGGAACTCTTGCTTCTACATGTTCTGTTTGTCATTAGGGTCCAGTTTACTCTTAGTCTCCCTCAATGCTTGCAAAGAGTATGTCTCAAATGGTGGAGTAAATCATGCCACCAACATTTCATCTGTGTTCTTACCAATTAGTTAAAATGGATTTTGATTTTTTGAGTGATCTTTTTCCTATTTTGAATAATTCTTAGTTTACATGCTGAAGTCAGTGCTTCATGGAGACAGAAGTTAATATTTTCACAAGTATATCCAGGCCAGTGGGTGAAGAGTAGATAGTCTAATAAAGCAGGCTCTCTATATGGATGGTTTAGGACTTTTGCACACACACCAAGCTCCACAATTTTTCCTCACTGTATTATAGATACTTTTTTTTCTATTTAAATTTTTTGAGAATTTTGTACACTAGTCCTATATTTAAATCATTTTGATTTCTTCCTCTGCCTCCTACAACTTCTCCTGTGGCCCCTGAATTCCCTCTCAAATTTAAGACCTCTTTAGTTATTTTTACACACACACACACACACACACACACACTGCTTCCTACTGAGTCTACTTAATACTGTTCCTAGTTACATATGTGTTAAGCTATCACTTGGGATTGACTATCCAGAGAAAAGGTACTCACTCTCTGTTTTCCCGTAGCCTGGAGCTCTTCATTTCAGATTAAACTGTATGGTCATTATGTCAGTCTGGTTTAAGGAACCCTATTGTTGTGGTTTCATGTTTGCTACTTCTCTATTGTATAGAAGATGCTGATTTTCTATATATATTATTGAATTCAAGTGAAATATTCTTTTCTGAGCTGTGCAATAATGAGAAATTCAGCATCAAGAAAAGGGAAGGAAAGATGGGAAGAGAAAATTGCAACTTCCTCATCCTTATTCAAAGGTTTTCTCACCCCTAGCTATAATAGTTTTTCTTATATACTCCATTTTTTAACCTGACTGTACACATTTTCTTGCCTCTACATTTTTCACTTCTGTAATGTGCCAAATATCCAATAGATACTAATTAAATAAGAGAAAGATATACTTTCTTCTCATGTTGTTCTTCCACATGTCCAATGCCATAAGTCATCAGAGGATGGAATCATATAGATGCAGCATGAGAATTACATTGGGTTGATTTTATCTGCAGTCACAGGAATGATAATGTATTTGAACTAATTCATGACCCTGTTCTATACACAATTGAATGTGTTTACAGGGTTGGGAATGTGTTGTTGAACACTTTTGGTGATTGTCCAGAGCCTAGCACTTGTCTTTAGGGTACATCCATGCTATGTCAGTGGCTTTAGCATTCAATACTCCTGATCATCCAACTGCCTCAGCACCAACACTAGAAAAAGTTACTAGCCTTATTTAAGTATTGGGATTGTACTTGACTCCTCAGTCCTTTAGACCAAGCACAGCAGGATTCTGTGTTGTTGTTGTTTTGTTTTGTTTTTTCTTTTCTGGACACCTTCTCTGGTTCAGGGATGGGTACATGACAGAATCAGAGGCAAAACATCTTTCACAGACTTTTAGACAAGGAGCCACTGCTTATCTGCAGTATCAAATTTGAGATAATGTAAAGTCTGCAGCTTCTGAAACCTGCTCTGGTCTCTGGGGAGTCTAGTCTGAGGAAGGAGCCTGCATGGAAGCAGGCTGAGCGGAGAATGGAGAGAAAGTGCCAGGCTTTACTCTGCCCAAACAGTGCTTGAGTTACTCTGTTATATGAGATGCTTGCCTGGGACATTTTGGATCAGGATTTCTGCCATTTGCTACTGACACAGTCCTAAGTGATCTACTCTCCAGCCTTATCATCATTATTAGATCAGGGAAGCAGAATGTCTTAGATGAGAAACATGAGGATTCTAGTTTCTAAAACTAAATATTGATTGTGGAGTAATACACAGCAATTCTCCTCTAATTTGGTTCATGCCAGAATGTTAGCACTCACATTTGACCATTTCTGAGTTTACAAAGTTATGGCCCAGTACATGTAGATGACTACAGTACATCTCTCATCCTACAGTTACAACATATGTAACTGCACACACACACACACACACACACACACACACACACACACACTTACACACATACCTGTGCATTTACATGTCTGTATATTTTCAGTTTGTCTCCTGCCCAAAGCACACTTGAACCAGTGTTCAGCTTACACTTAAGCTTAGCTCATACCTATAGGTTATGGGCAGTATTTGTGAAAGGTGACTTCTAGTCCTATTCTTACTGTGTTGTCCTCTCCTGATTGGCTCTGGAATTTTCCCATAAGGATATCCCTGCTGTTCTCATGTTTCAAGCCAGTTACTGCTTTGTATCACCCTTAAGATCTGGCTTATAACTTCTCAGGCTCTTGCCTGAATCCATTCTCTTTCCATCTTGTAGAAAAGAAGACATAATACAACAGCTCATCTTCTGGTTACAAAGATGTGTATTCCCATTTTCTTCTATGACTACAGTATCTGTTCCTCTTCTTTCCCCTTCTGAACAGTAGTTAACAGACCCACCCCTGGCATAAAACTATCCATAAGGTAAACATGCTTGATCTAACCATCTGCATAATAAACACAAGTCACCTGGTCTTTCAGATCATGCTCTCCATGTTGTTTAATTTGCAAGATTGGAGCAAGAAGAGTTGACTCTTTTCCCTTTCAGCAAGATCACTGGCCACTTTAAGAATTTTCGTGAATCATGAAAGCAAGCCAGTTCAGACTCTCTCACTTCTTTTCTTGATCCAAACTCCTGAGTGGATTTCTCCATTATTTAATTCCTTTATGATTCCCAGCTGGGGCCAGAGACTACAATTAAGTGATCTCACATCTGCTGCTATTGAAGTCAACCAGAAATTCCCAGAGTCAATTAAATTTGCCACACTTTCATCACTCTATGACAAGTCTAACAGCCAGACCTAGGCTCCTCAAAGACTCCATGTCCTAGTCTTCATGTACACACATACACAAATCTATTCATGTAGTGAATAGTACTGAAACAGTCAAGCACATCTCTCCATTTTTCAGACTTTCATGTCTCCCACATTCTGTTCCTGTGTTTATGTTACCTCTGGCATCTATACCTTCAACCCACATGGAGCAATCCACTCACTCTTAAGATTCAGCCCAGGGTTATTTAAAATGTATTGCTTTCCTACAACCAGAATTAAGTTCCTCTCCTGTATTTTCATGAATCTGTATTCAGATTGTTATATAAATAATTGACATAAAAAAGACTTCCACAATAATAAAAGGATTGTTTCATGCAATAGTATAAGGAGATGGTGCATATTATTTCAAGGTTCAAAAATTATAATTATGATACTGGTTTCCTCTTCTCAGTTCTATATACTCCAATTTCAATCTCAGTGAAATGTTTAAATATGTAGGCAAATGGGACATTGAGAAAGCCATTTTTATTGTCCTCATAAATTAGAATCTTGAAAGTGAGAATCTTTTTCTCTTTCAATGGATGTGTACTCAGCCCCTTGAACATGTATGGTTGGCTCTCCATAATTATTACATATGTATACACTTAAACCATCTCCATGGTCAAGGGACAGGTTTTATACCACACAGAAAGTGGGAGAATAAAGATGGATGAGTGAAAAGAGATTGAAATACTCATATTTCCAATCTATTCTTAATACATTGAGAATACCAACTTAATCCTTGGTTCTCCTATTTGACTCTCCAATTCTTCTTCAGACTTTGTTGGTAGTTATGAAGACCAACCCACTTTTAGCAGTGTCAGGTGCATCTAGAGGGGGGCTTGGTCATTATCACAGAGCATAGGAGAGATGAATGAGCAAATTTGTCAGTAACATAGATAGTTAGGGACATTATTCCCATTTCATAATTTTCTTTATTATGTCTAGTCCAGTGAGTCTTCTAGCCCTTTAATTACTTTCTCTATTACCAAGTTTTAACTCCTTCAACCCATTTTTTCTTGCATTGCAGATAAATGAACACGTAAAAATATAAAGCTGATAATTTTAGTCCGTTGCTAAATCTCTTCTTTGTGTCTGAGATCTTGAACAAACACTTTTGCATGGCTTCTGAAGTCTGTATGACCTGACTTTGTCTACTTCCACAGCTGTGTCTCTTAATACTCTTCTTATCTCTAACACCTGTCTCCACTCTTTTAAAAATGTTTTTACCTTATTTTTATTTATTTATTCCCTTTAAATCCTAATCAAAGCCCCTCCTCCTTGTCCCACTTTCAATATCCCCTTCCCTGGATCCTGTTACTCCCATAGACTCCCAGGAGCCTCACTTATCCCAAGTCTCTGGCCTGTGCCAGAGATGTACCCACACTGATTTCTACTTCCTCTCCCAGCCCTCTCCTTCCTTGCCTCTTCCCATATTTACTCCCCACATTGTTTTCCTCCCCATTCCCTCTCCCATCCATATCCCTCCCTCTTTTCACCTCTGATGTCTACTTTATACTCTTTTCTGAGTGAGATTCAAGCATCCTCCCTTGGGCTCTCCCTGTTACTTAGTTTCTTTGGGTCTATAAATTGTAGCATGGTTATCCTGTACATTATAGCTAAAATTCAATTATAAGTGAGTAGGTAAAGATAAATTTTATTTCACAACTTGAAATTGAAAAGCTTCTATAAAGTAAAAAGGAAAAAAACCCACCAGCAATAGGAAAAAATGGTATCATACAGAATGGGAAAGGATCTTTACCAACCCTATGTCCAACAGAGGACAAATATCCAAAATATATAAAGAACTCAAGAAAGTAAATACCAACAAACCAAAAACCTAATTTTAAAAATTAGGTGCAGAGATAAACAGAGAATTATCAACAATGGAACTTGGACCAAGAAGAACTTAGAGAAATAGTCAATGTCTTTGTCATCAGAAAACTGCAAATCAAAATGACTCAGATTCCATTTTACATCCATCAGAAAGACTAAGAACATAAACTCAAGCAACAGCACATGGCTTGAAGGATGTGGAGCAAGGGAACACTCCTCAATTGCTGGTGGGAGTGGAAACTTGTACAATCACTTTGAAAATCAATTTGGCAGTTTCTCAGAAAATTGGGAATAGTTCTACCTCAAGACCCAGCTATAATACTCTTGGGCATATACCCAAAAGATCCCCCACCATACCACAAGAACACTTGTTCAACCATGTTCGTTAGCAACTTTATTCTTAATAGCCAGAAACATCTCAACTGAAGAATGGATAAAGAAAACTTGGTACATCTATACAGTAGAATACTACTCAGCTATGAATAACAAAGATATCATGAAATTTGTAGGCAAATGAATACAATTAAAAAAAATATCATCCTGAGCAAGTTAGTCCAGACCCAGAAAGACACACATGGTATGTGCTCACTTATAAGTAAGTCTGTATTAGCTTGCACTTTTCACTGCCTCATTTTCACTGGAAACCCATGTGGATCTCACAGTAAGCTGAGTTGCTTTTATTTTTTCACACATACCAGCTCTCTCGTGTACTCATCCTTTGCCTCCAAATTTTGCTCTTTCCTCTTTAGTTATACATTTTCCATCTCCCTTTATCTCATCATCTTGACTGATTACTACACACACTCCAGAAATTCCTTGTCACCTTGTAAGTGAGCCTTTAGTGACTTCTAGTCATGATCCTATCTAGCACTTCTGGATACCAGTTCCCATAGGATCCCATATTACCACACTTTGCTGATTTTCTTCTTATGTCTCCTTCTGGCTGTACTGTATTCTATGAGGAAACAGATTGTGTCTGGTCATCCACTGTAGTGTCTCTACTGTCTAGAAGGGACCCAACACTGCTCAATGAATTAATGAACCTACTGAGGGTCAACACTGAGACCCTTGCTTGGCATCAAGAACACCTGGAAGAAGTGACGGTGGCAAAGTCCCTGCCATGAAAGGGATACCTGATTTAATGTAGAACAATTCAAACCTGGCACTCTACCCAATCATGACTTTGGTGCTGAGATAACTCTATGTTGGTACTCTGCCTAGGCCCATGGGCATACAGCCTGTCGGGAATAAGGTTAGGATGGTTAAGTGAACATGAGAAGTTCACAACTGTGTCAAATCTCTGTGAGATGGCATCTACGTAAACAGTCACATTTCAGAGAATTATTTTCCCATCCATCTGGAGGATGGCATATTGGAAGTGTTTGGCATTGGAAAGCAGGTTGGACTCTTTCCTATTTGTGCATTAAAACACTGTTCTCAAAAAATAAATTAGTAGGTCATGAAAGCTGCCTGCAAAGCTAATCCACTGATCCTTGGTGACTCTTCCCAGTTAGCTTTTAAGTTCCCAGAGCTTGACTCACATTGCCCCTATGAGAACTCAGGAGAAGACTCAGGCTTTAGCCTCAGCTAGACCAGTGGTTTCTTAGGGAGGAGGTCTGCCTCAGCCTTTTGGGAAACAACCTTTGATCTTCAATCATGCTTAATGCTTTGTTTACTCTATGTCTTAATTCTACCTCATGAGACTTGGGGGTTGGTTGCAAGCAGCTTCATTTCCAAATAAAATAGAAGAATGCATTTAGCACAAAACGAATGTTATCCAAGGGACCTGAGTGTTCGGCTGTGAACTAAGTAATGTAGAAAATAAGCGAGACAACAACAAAATCAAAGGAGGTCAAGGCCCTGAGGAGAGCCAACCTGGAAGCTGAGATACTTTCAGTCTTTTCTAACCCAGTTAATCCCCAGGACACAAGCAATGGTACTTTGGTTCCAGCAGATAATTGAATGTTTTCCTTATTGCTCCAATCATCTGTAGGTTGTTGTTGGTAGTGACACTTGTGCATGTGTGCATACATGTGTGTGTGTGTGTGTGTGTGTGTGTGTGTGTGTGTGTGCATTTTCAAATCACCTGCAGCCAAAACCATCCTAATATGTGTTGAGGGAGTGAATTAAATTAGCAGCCCTTGGCCCCAGGTACAGAGAACATTTGAGGAGAGCTGGTCATGATCATGCTATACCATTCTTCATTAGCTCACCTGTCAAGTGGGGAAAGGAAGAGAATCTTAAAAAAATGACAATATGGTGAAAGGTGCTCTTAGCCACTCAGACATTAGGACTGGGATTTTATGTCCTTGTTTAAAGTATATGTGCATACTTATGCCACTATTAATTCTATTTCACGTGAACTACACTTGAAGTGAGTGTTTGTAAATATTATAATACACATAAATGACCAATGATATCAGGAGCATATCCATGTTTGTATTTTAGTCTTTTTGCATATCAAGTTGCACTATCTTGCCTGTATCTGTTCCCCAACATGCCTGCTTATAAAATGGGAATGATGCTGTAACCTCTAGGGTCGTATGTGACCAAATCAGATAAAATAAGTTACAGAAAAGGAAGAATATGCTCAAGAGTACTATTTTTATAATGATAACTACAGCTAGTAAAAAATGTACCTATTGTATTATTAAAATTACTGGCAGAGTAGGTTCTCTTAAAATAATATTTGCTTTTGGTTTGTGTGGGTAATTTGCTGTGCACATGTGTATCTGTATGTATATATGACTTTGCACTATGTGCTTACACTATCTGCAGAAGCCTCTTAGAGTTGTATGATCCTTTGGAACTGGAGTTATAGATGGTGCTTGCAACTGCTCCGAGGTGGAAGAGCAGCTAGTACCTTTAACTACTGAGTCAGTGCTTCATCTAAGAGAGTAGGTTTTTAGGTACTCACACCCTAAAAAATCTATAAGGTCATGTATATGTCTTATACATTAAAAATCTGTAAGGTAATGTAAGTTGATCTAGCCATTTTACAATGAATGTACATTTAGAACATCATGAAATATATGATGGATATATGAAAATCTTACTCAACATATGTCCTGTACCTCTCACGTGGTTGAATGGATTACATTTTAGACAAAATTTTTATTTTAATGAGATTCACATAAGATAGCTAACTTGTAAATGTCTTATAGATCACAGTTTGAGGGGTAGTGTGTACTGACTTCAGTTTAAAGTCTTTCTTTGAGGAGTGTTGCTCTACCAGTGATTGCGCATTTCACGTCACTTCCTCTTTATGGTTCATCTTCTTGTGCTTATTTCCAGACAGGGAGGTTTTTATTTTTCAGAATGAGGAGTATGTGGAGGGTAGAATTGTGAGATGAGGCTGATAAAGTTAAGTGGAAGCCAGAGGGTAAAGGACCTTTACCACAAGTTAATGAGTGTTGACTTGAGGTTCTGGGCACAGATGAGCTGAGGAAGAGACTTCACAAACCAAAAAGGTCTTACAATAGGACACGGAGAACCTGAAGAGAAGAAAAGCAGTCATGAAGCTGCAGATGTCAGCTCTCCCTCCTCTCTGTTTAATAGACACCTGCTATTAGCATATGGGATTGTACAAAGCTATCTGTACAAAAGGAAGGCAAGAAGATATTTGGTGCATGTTCCCAGAGCTGAGGGTCTGGTTTAAGGAAAAAAAAAATACATGTGCATTGCATTTGGCCTGACACAGTGCACATGGAATAAGACTATTCATCCTTTAGAGAACAGAAGACATAACAGATCAAATAAATCTGTTGCTTTGTTTTGGGTAATTTAATAATATTTTTTGCACTTCATGTGTATAGGTATTTTGCCTGCATATATATCTGTGCACCACCTGTGTGTTATGGCTCCTGAAGTCAGAGAGGGTATGATATCCTCTGGAACTAGAGTTGTAAACAATTGTTAGTCATCATGTGGGTACTGAAAACTGAACCCAGGTCCTCTGAAAGAGCCAACAGGTGCTCGTAATTACTGAACCATCTCTCCAGTCCCCGCTGCAGCGTTTTTAAAGTTGCCTGTAGTTGAAGTTTTCCCAGAAGATTGTCACAATAGCTTACATAGTAGAATTTACATGTAAGATTTATTTACTCTGTCTCTGCCTGTCTATTATCTATTATCTATCTATCTATCTATCTATCTATCTATCTATCTATCTATCTATCTATCTATGCATGCATCTATCTACCTACCTGCCTACCTACCTACCTACTCAATAGTGATTTATTGAAGTATTACTGCATAGCATGCAAATCCAGGAAGGGAAGTCTGTCTTTTTAACTACCCTGAAGCATACTCTATCATGGATATAGGTGACAGAGTTATATAGTTTGTAAAATAACTATCTGCTCTCAGAGACATCATGAGTCTCATGCCTTCCCACTTTCCTAGGCCAACACAGATGAAATAAAATGTCAAACAAGCAAATGTGCTAGTGTTGGAGACATTCCTGGGTTCAGTGTAGTGGTCCTATCCATATTCTATAGAATTGGAGCTCTTAGTCATGGTTTCTATTCCTGCGCAAACATCATGAACAAAAAGCAAGTTAAGGAGGAAAGGGTTTATTCAGCTTACACTTCCATGTTACTATTCATCACCAAGGAAGTCAGGACTGGAACTCAAGCAGGTCAGGAAGCAGGAGCTGATGCAGAGGTCATGGAGGGATGTTCCTGACAGGCTTGCTTCCCCTGGCTTGCTCAGCCTGCTCTCTTATAGAACCCAAGACTACCAGCCCAGGGATGGCACCACCCACAAGGGGCCCTACCCACTTGATCACTAATTGAGTAAATGCCCCACAGCTGGATCTCATGGAGGCACTTTCCCAACTGAAGCTCCTTTCTCTGTGATCACTCCAGCCTGTGTCAAGTTGACACACAAAACCAGCCAGTACATGGTAAACCATTTTGACCCTTTTCTCTGCTTAATTGTTCTCATACCACAAAAAGCAGCTGAGTTGGAAGCATAGCTACAACTTCAGCTCTCTTAGGATGTATAACACTGGGGTACTAATACTGGTATTTGTACTCTTGATACAAGCCTGTCCCTTAGAAATCAAGCTATCATCAACTACAAGATATACCTATGGTACAAAGAAGTGGAGATCTGAAATATACAACCTAGAAAACTGAAGCATGATGTCTAAATATTAGTAGTTGCTTAGGAGAATACTTTTGAGAAAAATTTTATAGAACTATATAGGAAGAGCCTCAGCAACAGACAACTCTTAGGAAAGATTAGTTTAAAATGTTGTGGGTATATAAGAGAGCATGCAAAACTCAGAAAAAGGATATTTTGTTTATTCTGTTGATGCAAAGGAGGTGTGTATATGTCAAGTACAGCAAAAAGTAGCCAAAGCAATAGAGATCAGGTCTCTAGATATAGAACTTCTAGCAACTTCAAGGATTTTCTCTCTCTCTTACTGTCTCCTTCTGTCTATCTCACTCTCTCCCTCTGCACTGAAGATCAAGTCCATGGGCCCTGTGCATGTCAGACAACCACTTCACATTGAGTGAGTTGTATCGCTAGCCTATGATCTTAATTCACTCTTCCCAGTGAGATCTATAGTGGATTCTTAGCAGCAGAGTGAAGGAGTAAAATGAAGATACTCACTTATTCAGACAATAGAGACATGTGGAAACTAGAGTTAAAATAATTTTCTTATATATTAAAAGTAGAAAATGGAGAAGAATCAATGAAGTCTATATTTCACCACCGTTCTTATTACATTTTTATGTTCCCTTCAAATTGAGATTGAGACTGTATGTATTCTTTCTGAGTCCTGAAGTAGAAACGTAAGGGTTCTTTGGAAAGTCAGTTGTGTTGGATTTTTTTTTCCCCTGGGGCAAACACGTTGAAGGAGTGTTTTCTTCTATGGAGTCCTGACAAATGCAGATCAACTACAAAATGTAAGGAGGACCAATACATGCCTGTTATTAATGAAGAATCCTTCATCATGAGTTTTTTTCATGTGCTTGCTTTAGCAGAACATCCTTTTACTAGTGTCTGTCAGTGAAATGGACCTTTGCAAGTCTGCCGTAGCAAAGCCTCCTTTCTCCTGTGTCTGATTAAGTGAAATGTTCCTGTTCCTTCATGTGTCTGCTTTTGCAAAAACATTCTTTCCTTTGTATTTGCTTTAGGAAAATTCTCTCTTCATGTGTTTGCCACAGCAAAACACCATTCAACACAACTGACTTTCCAAAGAACCCTTAAATTTCCTCTTCACAGTCCCATCTTTTCAGAGCTTCCAGAACATTCTATATGTTCCTTGATACTCCCTGTGTCTCACATTCCTCATCCATAAAACAACCATGGTATTGACAATGCAGAATTCACAGTTTCAGAATGATCAAAATGAATACTCATAACAGAGGTACCATGTGTTTGGCACTTTCTAATCCATGCCTCCACATTGTTTCAATAAATACTGGTTATTATTCCTATTATTTTGTCTTATTATTACTGTGTGAAAAATTGTTCATGTTGGATGCCAAGTGTGGGGGAAGTGGGATCTTAGCCATCTGCTCCTGCCAGTGCCTCAGCCCACCCACTTCCTGGCAACCATAATGACACAGGAGGAGAACTCATCTGATTGATTGGAATTCAAGACAAAGCCTGGGTGACTCTGGACCTGGCTACAAGGACAAAAGGGTGGATTTTTCTCTTTCCATTTATTCCTCTAAATTGAGCCCACTTGGAAAGGAAGTGCCAAAGGCAGGAGTATTTCCTTGGGCCAGGTTCAGCACTCTATTTCTATTCCTTGTTCCTTGTAAATGAGAGGAAGATGCAGAAAGAAGCCTCTCAGAGCTTAAGCACCAGCCTTTGGCTGCCTGCTCAAACACCTCTGTTCTCAGAAAGCCTTTGAAGTAGAAGATTCAGACACCTTCTATGGCAGGCCAGGGATACTCCTTCATACAGTGGTGACTTACTCCTTCCTCTCTCTGCCTTTACCTTCTCCTGTTCAGTATGAGCCTGCCACCCCTCACCCCCAGCTTCTAGACTCTTCTTGATATTCAGTGTCCACCCAGACAATTTTACCTATCCAGGACCTGTCCTCTTTGTGAGATCCTTTGGTGTTGTGTGCTCATCTCCTCTCCACTTAATCATCCGCTCTCTTTTCTTTTCTTCTTCTTTTTTTGTTCTTTAAATGACTGGGTTCCAACCCTTACAGAAAAAAAGCAGATGCTTTGTGAGGTTTGTGAGTTTATTCATGCCTTGACAGAAGGAAGGGCCACAGAGTTGTGGCTGCTGAGGAAGTTAGCTGATTGATAGACAGAGGGTCAGATACCAACGATGGGGAAGGAAAAGGAAGACGTTGTATTTGCTTGGATGGGAAGCACTAGATAACCCCAGTCTAACCTGGCAGCAAGTTAGTAAAGATCATGCTATCCTGATTTAGAATTGAGAGATGGTGTTCTGGCTGTTATTTAATTCAGGGAAGCCAGGATATTATGGCATATGACAGTCTTTCTCTAAAGGTCCTCTACTAATTAGCTCTTCCTCTGTGTGCCTTGCTTGCATCGATAAGACACATATCCCTATTCTCTCTACAGAAATTTCACTGCCACCAGCAGGGTTGTGCTGACTTACTCTAAATGGCTCTCTGGTTCTCTTGCCATGAGTTATGGTACCTCAGGATGAGTTACAGCAGTATTTGTATTTTGAAAATGTGAGCCTTGGAGGGTGTTATATGTCTGCATATAAGCATAAGTCATAGCCTTGAGTGAACATGTGATCCCTTCTTTAATGAATACATTTAGTATGTCTGGGGTGAATTTGTCAATAAGACTTGGGGCACAATGTATGCACTATCCATGGCTTCTTTGAAGTCCCAACTGCTTCATTTTTTTTTTTTCTGATTTTTACTCAGGCTTTTGTTTCTAGAAATATCTCATCAGCATAGATGAAACAAGTCCCAGAGGAAAAGAGCTAGTTCAGTTGGGGTTCTAAACACCATGTGGTTTACTCTTGTGATGCTCTTGTCTATGGACTATTGCTTCTCTTGGTTGAGTTTCCCACGTTTCTTGTACTACCTATGTTGACATTGCTCTATGCCTCAAGCAACCTACTTAATTTCTCTGGGATGTAACGACCTCACATATACAATAGAATTGGGAAAGAGAGTGAAATCCATTAGTGCTCAGATTGTTACTTGCCTTGACATCTTGTGGATGAAGCCATCTTTCCAATCTGTGTGTCTGAATTTTACTGACATTTTCTGTTCTATCTAAAGTACACTGGACAGAGATTGTGCACTCTTAACCACCCACCCTAGACTTCTATTTACCTTCCACTTGCCTCTACTCTGAGAAACTATGTTCTTCTTTCCCATGTTTAATTAAGATTTTTCTTGTTGTAGGCAATTTCCTTTTGAGTAGGTTTCCTGAACGTTGAGAACAATAACTAAATGCCTTTCTCATATAGAACATTTATATGCTCACATAGACAAGTTAATTTTCTTTTACAACCCTATATTTAGCCCCATTTGGACCTCATTTCCATACATTTGCATGTTGATATTCATATTTATGTAGATATATTCCTGGAATCAATAGAAAAGAATATCCTACACAGAAGGTTGGAAATGACAATTTATGCATAGAGCTTGATCCTAAGATTCAGGAGACGTTTACTGGGCAACATTGCCAAATTAAATACCAAGCTGCTTTTCCTGTTCAACGTGAAAACGGTCATGAATTATACTTTCTTATGTGTCCTCTGCTAAAAGGGGAGATGAAGTAGAAGGTGCAGATGGGAGCTGTCCCCTGCAAAACTCTTCTGAAGAATGACATACGGTCCCTAAGATGTGAGAAGGGAGGAAATGGGACTTATGGGTGTCAAAAATGCAAACCACTCAGGAGCCACTGCTAAAATGTGTTGTCCCTGGCTGCCACTGCTCGAGTCCTTAGTTATGGTTTCCTTGTCTACAACTTGGGAAGAAAGGAAGAGCTAAGGAGATCTGAAATAAAGATAATTACAGATCTTATATTACACCTAGAAGTCAGATCACCAAACTAGGGAAGCTAAGACTCACTGGCTGCCTATCACTCGCTCACTTAGTGTACTGGTTCTTCATGTGTTTTCTAAACTGATCCTATTAAAGAGCCATACTTTTTCACAAGTTTGAGTCAAGGATGCATAGTTTCAAAATGGACAAGTGAAATGGATAAGCAAAACAAGTAATAGCACCACGTATTAAAATGATCTCTGATTTTAGAGATGGCTGCTTAGTCTAATCCCAGTAGTCTAAAATAAAGAATACCTATGACTGTGAGGTGAAATATTTGAATTGTCTCTCTGATTATATACTCTGAAGAAACTCTTCTTAAGATTAACATATTCAGACAGGTTGTCATAATCTTTTTCTTCCATAAAACAAACAAACAATAATAAAGTAACAAAATACTGAAACCCTTAAGGTTGGCACTATTGTGTTAAGGCTTCATTGAAAGGTATAATCCCAAGGGATGGGGGTACAAAAAAGCACTGGAAACTCAAGTGGGGAGGCAAATACAAGAAGCAGGTGACTGAGCTGACCACTGTCACAGGAACACAGATGCATAATTAGCCAAAGGGGCTCTTTAGACAGGCTTAATGTAGACCCTTTATCTCAGAGCTGTCAGTCAAGAGGAGGTTTAAGGTAGGATCATCAAGTCTCAGTACTTTCCCATATTCTATTTTTCACTGGTCTATACTGAATCAGCTCAATTGCACTTCCAGGTGATATTGACAGACCCGTTCTTGTGGCCATCAATGAAGCCAGAAGGGACTCATAATCCTGGGAGTACGTTTGCCTCTGATTCTTTTGCCTGCTCTTGGGATCTTTCCTCCTACTGTGTTGCATTGAGTAGCCCTGATATGTGGTATGGGTCTAGTTTTATTGCAACTTGTTATGCCATGCTTGGTTGATATCTGTGGGAAGCCTGATCCTTCCTGAAGAAAAATGGAGAAGTGTTTGTGAGGGAGAGGGGAGGTGGGAGCTGGCTTTTGAGTGGGTGGAGTGAGGAGAAATTGTGGTCCTGATGTACTCTATGTGAGGAGAAAGAAGAGGAGGAGGTAAAGAGGGGAAGGGGAGGAGGAAAAGAAGAGAAGAAGAGAAAATGGAGAAAAGAGAATAAAAGAAGAGAAGATGAGAGGAGAAAAGAAGAGAGAAGAGGAGGAAAAACAAAATGAAAAGAAGAAGGAGGAGAAAAAGTGGCAGGAAAGTGTCAGTATAACTGGGCTAGACAGGGCTGTTTTTAGGTACAATGGCAGAAGACATCTGGAGCTTAATTCTCAATCAGGGATAAATGAGAGCCAGCTATACTAGTACACAGATGATAGAAGATGACAGATGTAGAAGCTGAAGAATGTCTGAGTTCTTGATCCTTTTCTTTTGAGAAGTAATGGGTATTTGAATTCAGCATTATAGCACTCAAAACTGTCAAAAGACACCAAAGAGAATATATGGTAGATATATTCAGTTCAAATTTCTCTTCTTGCACTGTAGAAAATCCATCCAGAGATCAGGTCAATTTGAAGGAAAAGTTCAATGTCTTATTTTCTTATCTGCTTTCTACTTGATAGGAGGATCACACAGTGGTCAGATGGTATCACAGATTCCTGCTCAGCTTTTTTTTCTTAAAGCATGGCAATCCTTTAAATTCAATGTTGATTGCTCAGAAAGCACAAACTCTTATTTGTTTGATAATTTCATACATGCAAGTAATGTGCTTTGATCAAATCCACCCTACATTCTAATTCCTCTAATCTCTCATTTAGCTTTCCAACCACTTTCTCCTCCTAATTCCATATATTATAAAACAAGACAAAACAAACAAAACAAAAAAGTACACTTTTGTGGCCTGTATATGAATGGTTAGAGCCATCTGAGATAAGATATCATGTTCCTAAAGAAAACAAACTACTTTCCTTATATTCATCAATTTACAATAACCCTTGAGCAAATAGTGAAACTTCCTTGCCTACAATTTGAGGTAAACCCTTCCTGCATTCATGTTGGAATTTTGTCTGGCTTGATCTTATGCAGGCCTTGTGCATGCAATCATATGTGCAATGACTTTATGATGTTTGGAAAATACTATTTCCCTGCACTCTCTGAGACAATGTGTGTGTGTGTTTGTGTGTGTGTATGTTTTCTGTGTGTCATATAGGTTTACCAATTTGGGAAGAACATTCTGGAGTCTCTTGTTTTCTGTATATTTATCAGTGTGGATCTCTGTAAATCACCAACTACTAAAAATATAAGCTTCTCCAATGAGGCTTTAAATATGCATTAATCTAGGAGTATATATGTAACGTAGAGGTTAGTTTAACTTTATGCCTATTTAACAAAATAGCAGTATACTCTCCTTTAAGGCCTATGAGATATCTAATCATGGGTCCTTCTCTCAGTTAATGGTACCAGTGTTGAGTTATACCTTTTAAATTGGTCCTTAAATATAGTAATAAAGTTGCTGTTTACTCCCATAGCCTTTATGCCACTAATGCAATAGTGCTGTATCATGCCACAGCTATAGTTATTGTGGGGAAAACATGTGGTACAAGGATCATTTACTAATTAGACATTTGAGCTTTAATTATCTTTTCCTCCTGGATTCTTGGTACTCCTGCCCAGTACTAGGTACCACTGAAAGACTGAGAAGTCAAGGCAATGGTTACACATTTTTCATTCATGAGCCAGTGTGAGATAATCTCCCACAGGCTCACAGCTACATAAAACTGAGGATTGCTCTTCTCTCTTCATAGTATGCTTAGTAACATCCAGAACTATGAAAGCTGTCTAGGAAGAATGAGGCGTCAAGGTACATACCATCACAATTTCTCCATGTCTTATGACTTAAATAAGTGTTCAAAAGTAGTATGACTAAATGACAATAGTCTACAGTATTTGAGGAGCCTGTGGTACACTATTCACCAGCAACTCAAAAAGATGTAACCAATAACTGACATTGGCTTTTTGTTGATAGCTTATGTTGACTAGGAGAGGCATTGTCCTTGTATTAGAGAGAGTAACTCTATAAACTTATTACACACACACACACTGTGTGTGTGTGTATATATATATATATATATATATATATATATATATATATATGCTTCTACAGATGTTGGTACCCATTTTTTTTTTTATAAAGATGTCCAAATCCTTCTTGGGAGAAAATACATCTGTTTCGAAGGATGCTGAGAAATCTGGTTCTTAACACATAGATAAAATAAAACTGCAACTTAGTATACCCAAGATATAAGATACAATTTGCTAAATACATGAAACTCAAGAAGAACAAAGACCAAAGTGTGGACACTTTGTCCCTTCTTAGAATTGGGAACAAAACACCCATGGAAGGAGTTACAGAGACACAGTTTGGAGCTGAAACGAAAGGATGGACCATCTAGAGACTGCCATATCTGGGGATCCATCCCATAATCAGCCTCCAAACGCTAACACCATTGCATACACTAGCAATATTTTGCTGAAAGGACTCAGATATAGCTGTCTCTTGTGAGACTATGCCAGGGCCTAGCAAATACAGAAGTGGATGCTCACAGTCAGCTATTGGATGGATCAGAGGGCCCCCAATGGAGGAGCTAGAGAAAGTACCCGAGGAGCTAAAGGGATCTGCAATCCTATAGGTGGAACAACAATATGAACTACCCCTGTACCCCTCAGAGCTCATGTCTCTAGCTGCATATGTATCAGAAGATGGCCTAGTCGGTCATCAGTGGAAAGAGAGACCCATTGGTCATGCAAACTTTATCTCCCTCAGTACAGGGGAATGCAGGGCCAAGAAGTGGGAGTGGGTGGGTGGGGGAGTGATTGGGGGAGTGGGTGGGGGACTTTTGGGATAGCATTGGAAATGTAAATGAAATAAATAAATAAAAAATAAGAATATAAAATATTATTATTTTTATTTTATATTAAAATAAAAAAATTAAAAAAATAAAACTGCAATGACAATTGAATACTGGCCTCCAAATCTACATAAAGCTCAAGACCAAATGAGCCAAGGACTTCAATATATAACCTGAGACTATTAAAATTCTAGAAGAAATCATAGGGAATGTAATTCAACTATAGGCACATCTATGGATTTCCTAAACAGGACTCCCATAGTGCAGAATCTGAGACCAATAATTGACAAACGGAATTTCAAAACACCAAAGTTCTTCTTTACAGAGAAATAAGAACAAAACAAAACAATTAAAAAAACCCAACCAACCAACCAAACAAATACCAACCTCGAAATCAGGTGAATAGGTAACTTACAGAATGGGCAAAAATAAATCTTTGCCAGAAGTAAGTGTGACAGAGGATTAATGTTTAGAAAATAGAAAGAAGTCAAAATAGGAAATTCAAATGGTCTATTGGAATGATAAGGGAAGAGACAGCTTTGTTCTGCCACAGGCTAAAATGGTTCTGGTACTTTTCTATGCTACATATTATTCCCAGGAACATCCTAAAATGTTTGACCTTGCTATGAACCATGCTCAGTGTGATTCACAAGTAACTTACTATTCTGCCTAGAGTACTTGCTACCTTGTATCCACCTAGACTCTTCATTATGGTCTTCCTAATATGGTGAGGCAGCAGTGTGTCTTAAGAGGTGTAATGAGGCCTTAATTCTATATAGGTTATTTAATTTTTTATTATTTTAGGTATGTATAAGTTTTACATGTTTATATGTTGTTATATATGCCAAGGTATACATGTGGAGGGGACATCAGATGACAACATTTCAATTACCAGGCTTCAATAGCTAATTTCTTTTTTTAAAAAATATTTTTATTAGGTATTTTCCTCATTTACATTTCCAATGCTATCCCCCTCAACAGAGGAATGGATACAGAAAATGTGGTACATTTACACAATGAAGTACTACTCAGCTATTAAAAACAATGAATTTATGAAATTCCTAGGCAAATGGATGGACCTGGAGGGCATCATCCTGAGTGAGGTAACCCAATCCCAAAGGAATTCACACAATATGTACTCACTGATAAGTGGATATTAGCCCAGAAACTTAAGATACCCAAGATATAAGATACAATTTGCTAAACGCATGAAACTTAAGAAGAACAAAGACCAAAGTGTGGACACTTTGCCTCTTCTAAGAATTGGGAAGGAAACACCCATGGAAGGAGTTACAGAGACAAAGTTTGGAGCTGTGACGAAAGGATGGACCATCTAGAGACTGCCATATCCGGGGATCCAGTACCCCGGAACTCTTGACTCTAGCTGCATATGTATCAAAAGATAGCCTAGTTGGCCATCACTGGAAAGAGAGGCCCATTGGACTTGAAAATTTTATATGCCCCAGTACAGGGGAACGCCAGGGCCAAAAAGTGGGAGTGGGTGGGTAGGGGAGTTGGGGGAGGGTATGGGGGCCTTTTGGGATAGCATTGGAAATTCAATAGCTAATTTCTTTACTCTCCAAGCTCTTGCACCATCTCAATAGAATATTTTTATATAACTAAAGCATTATTGGAAATTGAGATATTTTTTCATATTTTGTCCCTACATGATATTCCTTATGGATAATCAACTTCTAAGTTTCAGAACCAATATTACTGAGTGACACTGAGTGGCACAATACCTGTGAGGGAGCATAGCAGCAAGATTGTTACTGCAACTTAATGTGGAAGTGATAGAAGTCAGACCCACTGGGCCAGTTGGGTCTCCCATAGAGTGGGTCACTATAATAACTGCAATGGTAGTAGCTCTGGGCACAGTTCTGTGGTTATATCTCACACCAAAGGTGGGATAGATGATTGGGCAACTTTTACAGCAGTAGTGGAATTTTTCTTTCTTTTTTTTTCCCATGGGAACTGATCTTTTTTTTTTTATATCTAATTTTTTAATTAGGTATTTCTTCATTTACATTTCAAATGCTATCCCAAAAGTTCCCTATACCCTCCCTCCCCCACTCCCCTACCCACCCACTCCCACTTCTTGGCCCTGGCATTCCCCTGTACTTAGGCATATATAGTTTGCAAGACCAAGGGACCTCTCTTCCCAATGATGGCCGACTAGGCCATCTTCTGCTACATATGCAGCTAGAGACATGAGCTCCAGGGGTACTGGTTAGTTCATATTGTTGTTCCACCTATAGGGTTGCAGATCCCTTTAGCTCCTCGGGTACTTTCTCTAGTTCCTCCATTGGGGGCCCTGTGTTCCATCCAATAGCTGACTGTGAGCATCCACTTCTGTTTTTGCCAGGCACTGGCATAGCCTCACAAGAGACAGCTATATCAGGGTCCTTTCAGCAAAATCTTGCTGGCGTATGCAATGGTGTCAGCGTTTGGAGGCTAATTATGAGATGGATCCCCAGGTATGGCAATCTCTATATGGTCCATCCTTTCGTCTCAGCTCCAAACTATGTCTCTGTCACGGGTGTTTTGTTCCCAATTCTAAGAAGGGGCAAAGTGTCTACACTTTGGTCTTTGTTCTTCTTGAGTTTCATGTGTTTTGCAAATTGTATCTTGTATCTAAGTTTCTGGGCTAATATCCACCTCTCCTGGGCATATATCCAGAAGATGTTCCAACTGTTAAGAAGGACACATGCTCCACTATGTTCATAGCAGCCTTATTTATAATAGCCAGAAGCTGGAATGAACCCAGATTTCCCTCCACAGAGGAATGGATAGAGAAAATGTGGTACATTTACACAATGGAGTACTACTCAGCTATTAAAAAGAATGAATTTATGAAGTTCCTAGACAAATGGATGGACCTGAAGGGTAACATCCTGAGTGAAGTAACCCAATCACAAAGAACTCACATGATATGTACTCAGTGATAAGTGGATATTATCCCAGAAACTTAGAATACCGAAAATACAAGATACAATTTGCAAAGCACATGAAACTCAAGAAGAACGAAGACCAAAGTGTGGACACTTTGCCCCTTCTTAGAATTGGGAATTTTTCTAATGAGCAAGAGGTTTAGAATCAGAGACCTGATGGGACTAAATAAGTTTTTGGAGATATATTAACTAATTCTAGTCTCCAGGATAAAAATGAAAGTAATACTCATGACATGAGCTTCCTATGTGAAAATTCCTTCTGCCATGCCACCCTAGCAGCTGTCTTTCATGGTCACCCCTGTGCAGGTGAGCAGTAATGTATACTGCCTAGCAACAGTGTCTTCATAATCAGCCTCACCTGTTCTGTCAGTTACAAGAACTCTGCCTCTGCTCCTGGTTCTCAAATGACTATATTTTCCAATAATTAGCAACACTTCTATTACCTGCTGACATATTCAAATATCATAAGCAGTAAATATATCACTTTTATATATTTGAATAAGAGTATTTACCCCATAGGTCTGTTGTGAGTAAGAGATTAGATACTACATGGAGAATTCTTGGTTGAATATTTGATGCCTAAACTCCATCTCCAACATTAACCATTATAGGAGTTACTGCTGTTATTAAGTGCAACTGTTGAAAAGGGCAGTCCTTTTGTCTCACTATATATTTAGGATATTTGATAATATTTTAACTTGATTGGTGCACAACTGGATTTAAAAAAAATACCTAATCTTCCATATATTATTGCTCTCTGGAAATACTTTCCAAGCTGTCTTCCATCTAGCATCTGTATGCATTCATTATCTTTTCTCCTGATCATTTAGAGTCAACATCCTTTCAAGGCCTATTGTGAAATTTCCCACCTACAGTCAGTGAGATGATTTCTCTTTAATCTCTACTCTGACAAATCCTTGCCAACCCACTCCATTGCATCATGTTTATCTGGCATCCATCTCTTCTAACTTACAGAGTCTGTGAGAGTAGAGTTGTATCTTAACTGTAACCAGGCCCTCAAGGTCTAAGAAGATTCGTCAGCATAAGGTAAGAGGTACCTGAATGTGCAAATAAAACGAACACTGGAAATTGTGATAAATTGCATTGGCTTATGACAATGAAATATATTTATTTCTGTTAAAAAGGCAAAAGCACAATACATTTCGTGTTATATCCCATTCTATTTCCATAAAATACTGACTGAATTAAAATATAAAAGCCCTGCTCATTCAGGTCTTGGTGTAATGTGACCCAGATATGAAATTAGAAATAGAGAGGTGGGATGCTGTTTGTTTCTAAAATAACATCACTCAAGCAAACAACACACTCAAATAGTGTTAATTAGAAAAAATTTGATTTTTTGTTTAAACATGATCTTTATTTCATTGAACCTAGATGAAATCATTGACAATCTATTTCCTTGAATTTGGCTTTCTAATTGACATTCTGACATCTTAGCATATTCTGGAAGGGGTGTAAAGATTTCCTAAGCAGTGAATTGTATAATGAGAAGAACAGGTATAGGTATAATAGCTATACTGAGAGTTGTGTCTAAACTAGATATGCAGAACCTCAATATTTCAGAGACAACATTGACTGACACTCTTTGTCTAAAAGACACAGG